>NW_024412400.1:64085498-64329697 GCF_014898765.1 Herpailurus yagouaroundi | reverse complement strand
GGGGCTCGAACTCACGGACCGCGAGATCGTGACCTGGCTGAAGTCGGACGCTTAACCGACTGCGCCACCCAGGCGCCCCAACATCATACCTTTCTTTAAGAAGCCCATTTGGGAAGCCACTGTCCTTGTCACATGTCTTGGTATTTTCACCACAGTCTAATCTGAAAGGAAATAATTTCCAGGAAATCGAATCATGCTCGAGAGGGGAACCCTACATAGAAACATTCATGCCCACCTCAGTTGTCACATGTTGGATCCCAGAACCAATGCTGCTTTTATCATTACCATCCCTGCGTTTTGAATTTCACTTGACATTGATTCCGACTTTCTTCCAGTGTGTTTATGAATGATTAAGGTTAGTGTACTCACACTGCTGGGATTTCTGTTCCTTGAGACAATTCAGCTGGCAGCAGTTTGGTGAGTTGAGGGGGACAGGCACACACACCATGGTGATGGGAAGTGAGATTTCCTATCGGGGAAAATGCAAAAGAAGAAAGCTCAGTGGGGTATATGGGGCTCCATCCTCTAGCCATCCAAGGAGAGGACTCCAATGATCCGGGAGGCATAATTGCCATACTGCTGGGGTGGAGCTACCTGACCAGGAAAGAGGCCAGCTCAGCCACTGCTGTTAGAATGAACCAGTGGCTTCTTTTTTTGAGTTAACTCAGATCTCCCAAGCTGGATTATTGCTGAACTACAGGAAGAAGGAGGGACTTACTGGGCCATCCAGTTTTTCTCTTCACCTGCTACAGGAATTTTCAAGGTCAGAGACTGAAGGAAAGTTTTTCCTTCCATCTGATACTTTACATGGGCCACCCCCAGTTTAGCTACATAGAGATAATGTCTGTCAAGTAGTGACCATCAAAGGCAAAGGACCAAATGCCCTGCATTCAGAGAGGTTGTGCACTATTTTTTTATTTTTCCAAAGCTCACCCAGATGTACGTCAGCCCTTCTGATCACTCTCTAGAGAACTGAGAAGCCACATTTTAACTAGTACTTGCTAAACTGAGTCACTTAGCGGGCTGACCTAGCCATGCCTTAACGCTTCTATAATTGTAACGTGTCATTATATCACACTGAAGATTATGTTCCAAGTCCTGTTTTATGGGCATATGTAATTAATCTTTGTGAAATCCTGAAAACTCGAAAGGGACAGTGGTTATCTCATTTTAAAAATGAGGTGAGAGCTCAAAGATGGCAAGCAGGTCACACACCAAGTTTATGACTGAGCTACTACTACAGCTCAAATCGCCTGACACTGATTCGACATCAGTTAATTGATTCAACATCAATTGATTCAACACCAGTGCATCCTCGTGTGCATGGTGAGGCCGGGCTCCCCAAGTCCTGCCTTTTTGCACGGAGCTTGTGGCCTGTGTGGATAAGCTCTCTTGCTTGGGGTTTGGTTTAGAGTCCTACACAAAAGCTGTAAGTTTTAGAGGAGTTTTGTTAGTAGAATCCAAGCACCGTCTGTGGGATATCATGAACAAAGCCTTTTCATGTCATTTTTTGGCATTGATGGCAGTCACGCGGCATGCTAACCGCTCTCCAAAACAGAATAATCCCCTCGTCAACTGCCACCAAATCTGCTCCCGTTTGCGTCACCACCACTGTCCAGGTGCCAGACAAAACCTGCAAGCATTGCTCACTCCACACACCAGATCCATCAACAGGCTTCATCAGCTCTCCCAGCAAGTGCTTCTCTGCCTCCATCCTCACCGCCCCACCCCACAGAGCCACTTCAGTGCCAGCCCAGCTGGTGGCCCTGCTTGCCCTCACCTCCCACGCCCTGCAGACAGAAGTCCATTCAGCAGCCAACAAATCCCATCACGTCACTACCCTGACTATAACCTTTCCATTGCTGGCTTCCATGCCATGTGCCTTCCCGGGTCTGCCCAGTCTCTCTGGCCTCCTCTTGGACCACCTTTCTCCTTCACTGTGCTCTGGGAAGTCCCATGGAGTTTGGTTCCTCAAAGATGCCGCACCTGTCCCCGCCACAGGCTTCTACATTTGCTTTTCTTTCTGCCTGAAAAGTTCTTCCCCTACCTCTTTGTGGGACCAACCCGTCATCATTTGAGTGTTGGCTCATCTGGCACCTTCTCAGAAAGTTCTTCCCTGATCACCCCCGTCTTGAGCAGAACCCTTAATTCTCGCCCCAGCCTCCTGCCATTGCCACTCTTAAGCCATTACATCTTTTGTCTTATATAGAGCCCTGCTCCTACGTGAAATTGTTATTTGTATCTTATCTAATTATTTGTCTGTCTCTCTTCCCCACAACAAGATAACTAGAGAGAACATTCATTGAGTAACTGCTGTATCCACTGGAACCTATCACAGTGCCTGCTACCTAGAAAGGGTCAATAGTTATTTAATGGATTGATCGCAAGTGGAAGTTGCCAGAAAGATGAAAAGATTTGCATGAACAAATAAGAGCCTTCCCCACCTCCCTGTTAGGCTGCTGTGTGCAACCAAAGAGTCTAACTTTGAGTTGTTCACATGCAGTTAGATGTGAATAGGACAGCCCTAGACCAGGGCTGTGGGGAGAGTTGCTGTATGGTGTTTTCTATCCTCTTTTTCTTTCTACTTTCTTTCTTATATGTGCGCGCGCGCACACACACCCCCACACACACATACACATGATGCACAACCACCGTTTTACAGATGAGGAAACTGAAGCCCATGGTGCTTAAACAGAATCTAGGAATCAGTGAGCTGGGTTGAAGTCTACACCATCTGCTCCAGAACAAACCATGTCACTTCTCTTTAATCCTGGTGCAGCGAGACAAGCCCTGAACTCTCTGACTTTGGCAGACTTGGGTTCCTATTCTACTCCGTGTTGACCTTGACTCAAATGTTCTCCCTCCCTGGCTCATCATGTCTTCACATGAGCAGCCTGTCCTTTGCCTCCTGGGGTTTGGTGCAGGGAGTCACAGAGGAGGTGGGGGGGTGGGGGTGATGTACTCATCTTAGTAGAATAGGTTCCCTGCTGCTCCCGGTTGTTCATTTCATTTGCTGGATTTTTTTGTGCCTTTCTTAAACATGAAAACCAGCCGATCCAGGGCCTAAGGCTTGCACACTCATTAAAACCTTTAGAAGCAGATCTTTGCATGTCACAAGGGTGAGGGAGCAGCGTGGACAGTGCTGGAGAGAGGTGATGACATCTCCATCTAGGCATGGAGACAGAACACGTATGCAGTAGTCACACTGAAAAGGAGGCTGAGCCTTGACTCAGTTTCCCTGGGGATGAGTACTGTAATTAACAGAGGGTCTAAGAGCCCCCGCTGGCACATGCGGCTCCCTTCCCCGCATACAGGGGAGTTGTTTGCCCGCTGTCCTCCCGAGGACCCGGGTAATAATGACCCTTGCCGCACGCAGGATCCTGATCTCTCCCTCCTGCCCACAGCTCCATTCTGAACCTGCCAGGGGAGTCCACGCTGCGGCGGGACTTCCTGAGGCTCCAGCTGGCCAACAAGGAGCGTTCGGAGGCCCTGCGGCGGCAGCAGCTGGAACAGCAGCAGCGGGAGAACGAGGAACACAAGAGGCAGCTGCTGGCCGAGCGCCAGAAGCGCATAGAGGAGCAGAAGGAGCAGCGGCGGCGGCTGGAGGAGGTGAGCACCTGCCTGGGCCACCGTGGAAGCCCACGCCTCTTGGCCAGGTCGCTTCCTGAGTGTCCCATCCTTGTGTGGGGCCATGGCCCGCTGGGAGCACACACCTTAACTTGCAAAGGAGGATGAGGCCCGAATGCTGTTACCAGTCAAGGACTTCCCTTGCCTGGCAGGGGGCCAGGGCGTGACCTTGGTGAGAAGTGACCTTGGTGTGGTCACTTCAGGAAAGCAGCTAAAGACCTCAGCCTCTTCAAGTCTTACTTAGATATCACCTCCTCAGTGCAGCCTCCTTGACCACCTTACTTAAATTTGCACCCCTTCCCTCTAGCATGTCCTGTTGCCCTTCCCGGCTTTATCATTTTTACACAGCTCTTACCACCTTCACATGTACTCTCTAGGTACCTTTGCACGTCTTACGCTGGAATCTGAGCTCCCGAGGACAGGGGATTTTGTCTCTTTCGTCCCCGATGCATCTCTCCATCATGTATCTCTAGCACCTAGAACAGGGCCTTGCACATGGTAGATGCCTCGTGAGTATTCATGGAATGAATGAACTAATATAGGAATAAATGAGTCAATATGGAGAGGTACAATATAGGTGTTAAGTAGACCGCAGTGACTAGGCAGGCAAGTGAAATGTCAGGTATGGAAACGCAGGGTCCTCCTGTAGATACCCCTTCGTCACCCCTCTGGACACTGTGGAAAGCACTTCACAAGTCCTTTTGCACACCTTTAGTATCCAGGACCCGTCCTCCAGCTTGCTGGCCACACTTGCCTTCACCAGCAGGCATTGCTGTCATCTGTGTGGGAAACCATACCAGCAGCCACACCTTCCTGCATGCCTTGTCCTGGGTGAGGCTCTCACCCTTGTGGTCTTACAGAAGTTTGTTAAGCCTCCTTCCTTTATGGGCTACATCAAAGCCTCTAGATAGTTAGGAAACTGAGAGCATAGCTGTTGGAAAAGTCTGATGGCAGATGAAAGGTTGACCGACTGCATGATAATGGGGCAGCAATTTTACAGTTTTCCCAAACGCCGTCTTGCTCCTCGTTAACGGTTTACAGCAATTCACTTGCTCTGTCAGGTGGCCACGGCAGTTCGAGGCTGGTGGATTGCAGGCACCAGGAGCAGATTGCTTTTTAATTGGCACATCCAGGTCCAGCCTCCCTGGTTTAAATCGGTGAGGGCCTCCGTTTCAGTTTGCAGTAAAATCCTATCAACCTCATATATCCCTGGAATGTTCATACACAGACCAGCCACAATAATACCCAACAGTTGCAATTATAAAGTGACTTCTGTGCGCCAGCTCCTGGGTGAGGTTATTTGCTTATATCCAGGATCTCATCTACTATCATTATCTCTTTGCGTATATCCATTGCTTCTCATGCCGAATGCATACAATCCCCATTTAACCAAGAGGAAATTGAAGTTCAGGAAGAGATTGAAATAATTGGCCCAATATCACAGGGCCGCTAAGTGCACAGTGTTCACACCCATTGAGATCTGATCTCAATGTCCACACAAGCCCCGAAATAAGTCATTGAAGCCTTGAACTGCGACCCTCACAATAGGACCTTGCAGGCTTCTGCAAGCATCAGTGGGCAAGTGAAGCACGTTCCAATTTCAGTTTATAAGTCTGTCTTCTTGTCAGTGTGAAGAATGCTCCGTGCAAGAGAAGTTTGAAGTTCACCACCTTCTATTCTAAAAACGACACTGTAGTAGACGGAGACCCTGCGGTGCCATGGAAAGGAGACCTTGGAAGGAGCAGGCAGAGGCAGGGGAAAGGGAGGTGTGGGTGTTAATTAAGCAGCTCTCAGAAGCGAAGCGCAGAGTATAGCTGTGCAGGTGCCTGTATCCCCTCTGGTTACTCTCCTGGGCACGAATTGAAATCCCTGCAGCTAAGAACTGGTGTCACCTTCAGCCCAGCCAGGTCAGTCGGGACCTCTCATTCTGGCCCCCAATCCAGAGCTGTGCCATATCCACCAGTCTGCCAGTTCTGAGAACCAAATGCCTCTGTGGGCTGGAGCCCATGTTTACTCGTGTAGACTCTGGCCAAACCTCTCCCCTCACCTAAGCAGTACCCTGTCGGGCACTGCCCCCACGTCCCGCCTCTCCTCCTCCCTTCCTTATGGTTTATTCCTTCCAAGGGCATTTCTGAAGGGCACCACCTCACTGAGGCGTTACACCCTGGAAACCTTGACCATATGCCTTAGTTAGTGGGCTCCTTGCCTAATGACTTGTTACACTTAATTTCAAGTGAATGACGCCATGTAAACCCTAGAAAATCTCCACTGTCCTCCCATAAAACATTTAAAATACTCAAGAATGCCCGTGTGCCTGTGCATACACACACACTTATGTGCACTTTCTTCCTTTTTTTTTTTTTAATTTTCACATAACAACTTTTGACCCTTGAGCCTGGATTCTCAATTAATGCAAAGTCTTTTCAGAGGATGCATTGTGTTATTTTGTTTTGTTTTTATCTGTATTTTCTTCCCTTCTTACCTGATATGATTTATTTGAGCTTTAAACGTTTTTTTTTTTCATCAAGTTGCTAAAATAACGATTTCTAACGCTTTCCAAAGCATTTACCATATGACAGGTACTCTGTTCTGCACTTTACATGAATTGTCTCATTTAATCCTCACAATAACCCCCAGTCTGAAGATAATGCAGCTGAATTTCAGAGAGGTTATGGGGCACCTGGGCGGTTCAGTTGGTTGAGCATCCGACTCTCAATTTCAGCTCAGGCCATGATCTCACATTCTGTGAGTTAGAGCCCCACATTGGGCTCTAAGCAGACAGCATGGAGCCTGCTTGGGTTTCTCTCTCTCTCTCTCTCTCTCTCTCTCTCTCTCTTTCTGCCCCTCCCCCTCCCCCATTCATGCTGTCTCTGTCTCTCTCAAAATAAGCAAATAAACTTAAAAAATATTTTTTCCAGAGAGGTTAATAACTTGCTATAGGTCACACAGCTTGGGAGGAAAACTAGGTTTCAATCCCAGGGGATCGGACTCCAGAGCCAAAGAGCTGTCACTGCATCCATTCTGCCTCTCCACTGATTAGCCAGGCATATTTTTCTGGCCCATGGTCCTGTGGCCTTTTACTCTGAGAACCTAAGGACTTTTGAGCAAAGGCAAACAAGCTGCACCCAGCCAGCGGGTACTCTTCTTTAAAATGGGTTCTGGCTCTGGTGTGCCCCGTCAGAGCTATGGCCAAGGCCTCCTCGTGTCTCTTCTTGTGTGGCACTTTCTGGAGCCTCTATATTGGAGGCAGGTCAGAGTTCAGACTCAGTGGGGCACATGTACCCACAGAACACACCCTCCGAGTCCCCGCTTGCACCAAAGGCAACAGTGTGCCCAAGGACACTTTGCTTTGTGCACCAACGCACATGAGCCCTGGCTTCTCCTCAGAAGCAGGAACACTTGTGACCACAGGGCATTAAGAGATTACACCAGCTTTATCTTTTGATCCTTCATCTTGCACCTATTCCTCAACACAAAGAAAAAGAAATACTAACTGCTGAGGTGGCTGTAAATTCTGAACTCCTAAGTAGTAACTGTCTCTGCCGCCAGGGGCTCCTCTCCTGCATCCTGCTCCTGCTGGATCCCCATCCAGGTCTGCCGCCCTGGCCCGTGGTGACAACTTGTGTTTCTGGTGCCTTGAGTAGGAGCTTGGACTATGTAGAGGCAGTGAAAGCACACGGTTAGACTTGCAGATTTAGCTTCATTGTGGGTCAGGTGGGCTTTTGTTGGCATCCGGGAAATGCAATTCGATTCTCAAATAAAGGGCCATCAGATGACCTTCTGGTGACGCAGGACTGTGTAGGTTGTACCCTTTATATTCCCCGGGGATCTCAGATGTCACCTCCTACCAGAGTTTTAGTTTCCAAGGAAGCCCTGTGTGTCCTTTGCTATTTATGGGTAACCATGTGGATTTGAATAGGTTCTATATCAGTATCTGCATATTCTTAGAAGGACTTTGTACACTGAATGTAGTCATTTATCAGCCTCATGAAAAGGACGTGACTTTCGACCAACGATAGGTTGGGTATAAGACTTTCAGCTTTTGACCAGTGATAAAGCCCAATGTATAACTAATTTCCAGGAAATTGATTGAACCTAGCTAAGGTGAATGAATCCATCAATAGTGAGAAAAGTACATAGAAGACCTCCTTTATTTTTATTTAGTTCAATGAAAATTTCTTTCTATCATTTGGCCAACACAAAATCCCTCTTGTTTTATTCTCCATCACAGAGTTAGGGGCCAAGAATCATGACCTTAAAGTGCTACAGCACTTACTATGGTCATCTTTTCAGACTAACCTTGGCCAAATTTGTGGTGATACTTAACTGTGCCCAAGAGTTTTGGAATGGTTTTAGTGATTTATCATTTTTTTCCAACTTGCTGAGAGCATTCTATGCCTTCGTTTGGAGAAGAATATCTTTAAGTCACAAGAATAATTAGATTGATCCCACGGGCACCAAATTGCTCAATGGTGGGAAGTTTCATTCTTCAGAGATTTGGATTAAGTCTTTCAAGTCACCTACGTCGTATTTAGTGCCCTTCAAGACCATCATAACATCAGCCAGTTATAGAAACAACCAGTCCTGGCTGAAAGATGTTATACTGCTTTGGTTCTATTGCCTGAAAAAAAATTTTTTAAGAAATACCACTAGTATCTTATTGGCCAGTAAGAGTGGAGCGCTGATCTAAAAAATGAGAGCCTAACAGTCTTGACAGGTGAATTCCCTATAAGCCTCTAACTTTTTAATGTCAGTGGCTGGGCTAGGCTCAACTGGGTATGGTAGAATTAAAACATGTTTGCTATTCCGACGGGCAATCATTCAACAAATTTCATGAATTCACACCTCTGCTATGCTGGACCCCAGGAATACAGTTTGCCCTGGTGCTCACCAGATCTCTGAGGCAAACAGGCATGGGGCAGATGTCACCTAAATAACCACTCATTATCATTGCCAGACTGCTGTGGTGGAGAGCAAGGGCGGCTAAGTAATCAACCAGAGAGGTGTGGGGTGGAGACAGCAGCCCAGCCTGGCTGGGAGGTCTGCTGGGGATTCCAGCTGAAGGACTTGGGTGGGAGGGGCACGCAGAGATGCCAGGCAGGTAGGCCAAGGCACACTCATCTAGACAGCTTCCCAGGCCCAGTTAAGGATTTTTAAATTTTACCCTGAAAATAGTGGGAAACCACTGACATGTGTTAACCAAGGGAATGCAATCAGGTTGGCATTTTTAAAAGGAAACTGTGGCTGCTGCAAGGTTGAGTGGTTGGAGGAGGCAAGAGTGGACGAGAGAGCCAAGTTGGTCCAAGTCAGAGAGGGTGGTGTTTCTGTGAGTGGCGGTGGAAGGGGGATTGAGGAAAGGGGACACCCTGGAAAGAGATGCGGGCTGTAGAACATGCAGAATACATATGTAAATGTGGTGCCTGAGAAGATGTCATAGATGGTTCCCAGTGTGGACTGGAGCATCTGGCTGGAGCTTGCGATGTGGTGAACTGAAGATGTCTGTGAGGTGGCCAGTGATGATGCCAAGCAGGCAGTTGGATTATACGGAGGCAGCCAGAGAAGAGAGGGTGGGATGGGGAAAAGGCGGCATCACGGCTTATGGTACTGGAAGTATACATCAAGAAGAGAGGAGGGTGTGGGCCTGAACTCTGAGAACATCGAGCAAGAGAGGAGAAGCCAGCAAAGACTGATAGAGGTGTAGAAGGAACACCCGTAGAATTGGATGTTATTGCAAAGAAAATCGAGTATTTGAGTGCAATGAACAAGTTAAAGGGGCCTGCTGTGCAGAATGCCGCCCCGAGGTCGAGTAAGATAAGTGCCTTCATTTCCTGTTTGAGAGAAAGGGAAGCAATCTGCTCAGCAAGTGGGATCTGAATTTGGGGTGCGAAGACATCAGTTTGGGTCTGAGCACTGCCATGTGCCTCCTGCACACCCTGACCACTTTTTGAGTCTCCCCACCCTGGCTCGCATTCCTGGGCTCTCACAGAGGTCCACAACCAAGCTTGTCCCCTACCTAAGTCATGTTGGGAATTAACCAGGAAGACAGATGCGAAAGAACTTTGTCAACTGCCCAAAGCTGGACAGATCTCTCTTTTGAAGGGCCTGTCGAGTGTAGTTTAAATATGGCTAATGAGCCCCACCTCGTGCTTCTGCTTAGAGAACTCTAAACAATTTTGTGTTCATCCATTTGTGGCCAGCTTTTTTTAATGTTTATTTATTTATTTTTGAGAGAGAGAGAGAGAGAGAGAAAGAGAGAGTGCAAGGAGGAGGAGGAGGCAGAAAGAGAGAGAGAGGGAGAGAGAGAATCCCAGGCAGGCTCCACACTGTGAAGTCCAATGTGGGGCTCAAACTCAGGAACCGTGAGATCATGACCTGAGCCGAAATCAAGAGTTGGACGCTTAACCAACTGAGCCACCCAGGCACCCCCATTTGTGCTCAGCTTTTGCTCGCGTTCTCCCTTATCATCTGCTTTCCTTCAGGGTAAGCAGGCTAGTCTCAGAGAAGCTGTAGCGGCTGCAGCCTGAGCCCAGAGAAGTCCCTGGTATGTGAGGTTATTCTTTGGAACCTATGTCGTTTCTCCCAGATGTTCTTAAACCAAAGCAAAGGGGCAGGGGCCAGGGGGAACTGCACACATCTTTAAGAGCCAGTATGTGCAGGACATCACAATAAAGCTCTGAAAATCCCCACGGGCAACAGAGCACTTGGGGGAGATTCTGTTGATAGCAGTATTTTGTCTAACAGTTACCTTCCTTATTAAGTACAAGTTTTTAACTTAACTGTGCCTCAGTTTCCCCATTTGTAAAACTAGAAAGAATAGTAGGATTACCTTCCAGGGCTGTCATGAGGATTCAATGAGTTAGTTCCTGGAAAAGCTTAGAATGTGACTAACACTTAGAGCAGCACTCAATAAATATTAGTTATTATTATTGGAGTGGGTGCCTTTGGCTGAAGTCAGAGGTGTAATTTCCAAAAGTTTAAATGCTTTTATGTACAGTAGTAAAATCCTCTTGAATTTATTAAAATAAATGTACCAACAGGTAAGCTTTTATTCATGTCTTGAGAAGAGTATGTGTTATACTAGTAGGAATTCATTTATGTCATTAGGAGAAAAAAAATGTCAATAGTTTTTAAATGACTGGATAGCTTAGTACAGAGGCAAACTATACCAGCTTTGAAGCTATAGAGATAAAGGTGTAATTCAAGCTATGTGGCCTTGAGTAAATTACTTACCCTCTCTGAACCTCAGCTTCTGTATATACACAATCAAAATACCATTTACTAGGGCACCTGGGTAGCTTAGTCCTTAAGCTGATCTGACTCTTGATCTCCGCTCAGGTCATGATTTCGAGCCTTCCATCTGGCTCTGTGCCAACAGTGTGGAGCCTGCTTGGAATACTCTCTCTCTCTGTCCCTTCTCTCTGCGCTTCCCCCGTCATATGAGTGTACATGCTCTCTCTCTCTCTCTCTCTCTCAAAATAAATAAACTTAAAAAATATACTATTTGGGGCGCCTGGGTGGCGCAGCCGGTTAAGCGTCCGACTTCAGCCAGGTCACGATCTCGCAGTCTGTGAGTTCGAGCCCCGCGTCGGGCTCTGGGCTGATGGCTCAGAGCCTGGAGCCTGTTTCCGATTCTGTGTCTCCCTCTCTCTCTGCCCCTCCCCCGTTCATGCTCTGTCTCTCTCTGTCCCAAAAATAAATAAACGTTGAAAAAAAAAATAAAAAAAAAAATATACTATTTACTTTGCAGGACTGTTGTGAGAAGTAAAGGGAATCATGTACAGAAGGCTTGACACAATCCTGACACAAGAATGATTGACATTATTGGCAATGGTTTTATTGTTACTTTGCAATGGATGATTTCAAAATTGTTGTTAGGATTTTCTATATAGATAGCATTTCCCATTGTCTGCCTTCATGAATTCTCTAAGGCACCTTCTCTGTTTACTGTAACCCATGGACTTTTCCATCCCTTCCTGAGAGCACAGCTCTCATTGTCTCTTGCTGGCACATCCGTCTGCTGATGCCTTAGCCAACGGTCCTGGCCTTGCCCGCACAGGGAGGCAGCCTATTCTCTGTCCTTCCGGATGTACCTCATTTAGTAGGATGAACTGCCACCTAGAGAAGTCTCTTACCAGCCAAGCCTCCGGGAACCTTCCCCTGGAGAAATTCTGCTTTTCAATATATTCTCTTATCAGTATTTCTTGCTGTCATTTCCAACACTGTGTAATTTTGATCCCATCATTGCCACCAAATGGCTACATCAAATTTTATGTCCTACCAGTACCTAAAACAAACCCCTAAGATAGAGATCTTGTTGTGTCTCAATAGTAAGCTTCTGGGCATCAAGGGCACTGTACCTTAGGAGTGAACCCTTTCACCGAGAAGGTAGGACCAAGGCAGTCAAAGGTACTGTAATCAACTGCCTGGGTTTGAATCTGTCTCTACCAATTACTGCCTTTGTGATCTTGGAAGAGACATGGCTTCTTTCTGCCTCAGGTTATCTGTTTATAAAAGGGGATAGTGATAATTTTGAGGATTGAATGAGTTAATACACAGAAAGCACTTAGAACAGTACCTGGCACCGAGCAAGTACCTTAGTAAGTTCAAGAAGAGAGTTGCAGAGGGAGGGAAAAATCTTTGTTTCCCATGGTCTGCCTTGCCATTGCTACCCTGAGTCATCTTTTCAGGGTGCTTGCAGTCGAAGGTGGCCCGAGCAAGCTCAGCGCACAGAAGCGGGAGACAGGGAAATCAGGGCGGCTTTTCACAAGTGCACATTCCCACCCACCGGACCGTACTCCCAGGCCCTCGACCGGAAGAAAGCACCATGAACAAAAATAACTCCCCCATTCAGGGCCTGGGGTATTAATTCATTGGTACTGCTGAGAAACGGCCTTTAATTCACTTAGTCATTAACCATAGGCATCCTAATGTGTCTTGCGAGTGGCCTCAGTTGGGAGGCAAAGCAGCCCTTTATCCCTGAATGTCATTAGCATCAGCACGAAGACTGAATGCTTTCTAGCTGGGCTTTTGTTCTTTTATTGCAATAACTGAACAGAGATTGTGAATCAGCTGGGAGCCAGGCAGGCAAACTGGGTGCCCATTGTCCTAGGTGGGGCCTGCCCACGGGTCTCTGACGGTGGTCTGTGGTTGCACGCCTGTGTAAGTCACGCCGGTGCTTCAGGAGGCCATGTGGTCGGCACGGCCGTATGGAACACTGCCTCTCGGTGGTTCCCAGAAGGGCTCCTTGTTCTAACTTACCTGCCATGCTGCCTGGGCCCTTGGACACTGTGATGGGAGGGGTTTGCCAGTAGGGCAAAGCAGTTGGGCTGAAATTCCTGAATGGCAGCTTAAAGTGTTAGTAATATTTGAAATCCTATTTTTGAGACCCCTTTTTACATTTCCAAGGAATGGAAAGATATGCTAGTATGTTATTTTATTTTTTTATTATTTTGTAAAGTTTATTTATTTTGAGACAGAGACAGAGAGAGCAAGGGCAAGTTGGGGAGGGGCATAGAGAGAGGGAGGAGAGAGAGAATCCTGGGCAGGCTCCACACTCTCAGCACAGAGTCCGATGCAGGCCTCAAACTCACAAGCCATGAGATCATGACCTGAGCTGAAGTCAGATGCTTCACTGACTGAGACACCCAGGGGCCCCCATATGCCAGTATTTTACACTTACAGCATTTCATGCTGGAAAAAAGCCTGCGTTAGCCAGTTCCTGACCATCAATGTACCTAGAGCACCTTAGGTGGATGGCAGGGATGGCTTTTCAGTGACAGCATGGAATGGGCATTACAGACTGCCTTCCAGTATCTGGGATCTTTGTGGAACCTCTTTTATTACATCTGGCCTGCATCTCTGTATTATACCATCAGTATTCTCAGTGGTCCCTAGCCATAGAACTTTTACCGCAATAGTTGCCCAGACAATATAATTTCAGCATGACTTTTAGATTGGATTGTTTTCATTTCCCTTTTGTGTTCTTCAGTGAGCAGTTTTGTGGAATCATAGAGGCTGGAGAACATAAGGGACCTTGAAAGTGATCTCAGCCAATCCTTCTCTTGAAGAATCCCTTTGATAAGATGCCTCAGTCATTTAACCTGTTTAACATATGATCTCTGCTTATATGTTTAGAGGCTTCAGGAAGGATGTCCTATTTCTGAGCGGCTCCTAATGTTAGAAAATTCATCCTGTTGTTGATTCAAGTCCTTGTGATATTCCTGCATTAATACAAGTGATGCCAAAGAAAACTAAATGACCTTCCCCTCCAGCCCCAGAAATGTCTGTGACAATGATAATCTCCTTCTCCCACTGTCACTGGTTCCTGCAGCCTTTCCATGTAAGATGCAATTTAGCATCTTCTGTACTATCCCAGATGTGCTGGAGTGGCCCTCTCTGTAGGCACTGTGTTAATAAACTGGGCCATAATGGGCTTCTTTTCATAGGATACCACTCTCCCATCTGAGAGTCTCATTTAAGGCTTCCAAAGGATGGCAGAAGGACTTTGGAGTCACAACTGCACTTGACTTTTACACTAACCCACAGAGTCATAGGTCCTGAGGATGTCATTCTGGCTTCTCTATATGATACCCAGGAAAACCTCGGTGGCCCTTCCTGCCAGGGGAAAACTGCAGCTTGGAGATAATAAGGAGCATGACCATGCTGAATAGCACCCGTAGAAGAGGCAGGACCAGAATTTGTCATTAAGCCTTCTTGCAGCTTTGTTTCAAACTTTCATTCCTTGGGCTACACGCGTGAAGATATGCTTAGCACATAGGTACTCAGATGGGGCTTAGCCATAGGGCTGCCTACCAATCAAAAGTCGGCCTGGGAACCCAAAGGAAGAGCTTCACTTAGGAAGTTAATCTTCCGGGAAAGCTCTGAATGGGTAGGTTGGATGGCTTAACTTTAATTTTTTTTTTCAACGTTTTTTATTTATTTTGGGGACAGAGAGAGAGACAGAGCATGAACAGGGGAGGGGCAGAGAGAGAGGGAGACACAGAATCGGAAACAGGCTCCAGGCTCCAAGCCATCAGCCCAGAGCCTGATGCGGGGCTCGAACTCACGGACCGCGAGATCGTGACCCGACTGAAGTCGGACGCTCAACCGACTGTGCCACCCAGGCGCCCCGGGCTTAACTTTAGTAGTATGAAATAAGTGTAAAAAGAAAAGAACGTGGCCTATCTGGCTGGTCTAGCTTTCTCATTGGTTCTCTGTGTTCTGTGAGGAAAAGATGGGTAAGGAAGGGAGGATAAAAAGAAGGGGAAATGGCCACTTGTAAAAGCATAAGACAGCATCTTTCACTTCATATGTGTAGATGTCTCGGACAGCTTCTTTTGAATCCTTAGAGGGAGCATGGCAAGAGCCAGACATAGAGTATAGTCCTGGCTTTGCACTTAGCAGGTGAACTTGGGCAGGATCTTGACCTGTGTTTGCCACAGTTTCCTCATCGGTCAGATGGGGATGGTGACAGCAGAACATGCCCCACAGGGCAGTGGTGACGACTAACGAGTCAGTATGAGTGAAGGGCTTGGGACGCTGCCTGGCATCATAGAAGGCACTACATGGTGTTTGTTCAGAATCCTGGTGTTAGTTGCAAGGTATCATGCCCTTGCGCTGCAAGTAGGTTGGTCTTTCCAAAACCGAAATTTTAGCAAAAGTTAAAATGGGTGAATAGAATGCCCAAATGCTTGAACACCTCTCCTCACAATACAGCTGCTGTATGGCTTGTACAGAACAGTCCTATTTAAGTGAGGGGGCTGTGCAGTGGATTCAAAAGACCACACTGGGTCCTTTCATTCCGAGTGTCTTTGAACAGAGAGCTTCTTTGTCGAGGAGATGGTTGAAGGTACTTGCCACAGAGCCTGACTTGATCCCGTGCCAGCTGCTGGCCTGTTTCTGGAGGCTGACTCGGGTCTTCCACGCTCAATGGGGTCCCCTCTCACCTCTTCCAGGAGGTCACCCAGGTTGAAAGCAAGTGGAGCTGTCCAAGAGCAAACCAGAATTCTACTCTGTTTCACTTCTCATTCTGAATTGTTAGTAGATTGCTTAGCAATGCAGCACGTCCTTGCTTAGAGTCGGATGAACAAACCTGTGAGATCACCTAATCTGCTCCCATGTTCAAGGTTGAGTTAAGGTGACTTATTCAAGGTCATATAGCATTCATTCATTTGTTAAACAAATATTTCTTGAGACTGTGGTCTAAATGTTTGCTTTGGTGGCAGAGCAACACCAGAATCTAGTCTTACTATTTCTGATCCAGTGTTCTTTCCCCAAGCCCTGTGGCCTTTCTTGCCTACCCCCTCATCCTCCAGTGACACGTCACTGCAGCTACGGGATATTAATTCCCAAATGTAGGTGTTACCTCTGAGTCTTTCCACTGGGAAATGTGATGTATATAAAAGATAGACCCAGAGCCCCAAATCTACCAGAATGTCATGAGAACAAGATTCAATTTCAATCTGAACATTCAGTAAGTAGAAAAAAGCAGCCACGTTTCCTATCTGGAAATTCTGAAGGATATTGAAGAAAGTGCTGCTGGTGGTAGGATAGATGAGGTATCTTTTGCTCCATCCCTCCCTGCACACTCTAAACTGTACATCCCACTACATCTCCAGTTGCTAGAATACTCTTCCAGGTAACAGAAGCTGGGCATGGGGTCAGATGGACTCATGGAAAGAGCATGGAGTCAGACTGACCTGGGCTTGATTCCAAGCTCTGCCATTTCCCAGCTGTGTGACATGGAACAGTTTACTTTCCTGCGGCTCAATTTGCTTATCTGTCATTTAGGAATAATAATAATAAAGTCTGTAGTCACGCTGTGGAATCAAATGAGTTGAAACACGCCGAGCACCCAACCAAGCAAACACTTGACGCCTACAGACAGTGCCCAATATGATGACCTGTATTCATTTCATGATTTTCCCTGAACTTACCACGTGGCCAGTGACAAGGTAATGAACCTTCCTGAGAGTCTGAAAAGGAAAATAAAGAAAACGACATTTGCCTCACTTACCTGACAGAGCTAATGTGAGGCTCTGATTACAATAATCTACAATACAGTACTTTTTTAGGTAAAAATGATGCCATACATACAGATTGTAATCCTGTGCTTTTTTTTCTAAAAGATTCCATATCCTTGAATGGTGGGTGGGCTTTATTTAGCCATGTTTGCTCTGGTGCAAGGTAAGATCTTTTAGATTAGAAAGGAGACTCTGTTGTTACCCTTTCGGTCCCAGCCGGTGTGTGTGTTACCATTGCTCGCCTCAACAGCTCTTCATTGAGAGGTTGTGGTAGGATCAGAGAAAACTGACTGCCATGTTGTAAAAACAACTTTAACCACTTGCTCAGGGGTCATCAACACACATGCCATCTTCATAAGCAAGGAACCAAATTACAAGTCTGTGACTTCTTGTTTATCTCATTTTGATCTTTCCAAGGGAAGCTTTGAAGTTTCAAAATCCCTGGAGATCCAAGGTCTGTTCCTCATTTGTTTGTGTATACCCTTCTTTATGATTCTTCTTTGCTCCAAAAAAAAGGATGAAAGGTGGCTTACAGAGATTAATATAGCAACTAAGAATAAAGTAAATGAGAAAATTAAGCAAAAGGGACTTTAAAGCAGAAGAGAAAAAACAAGACAAAGCCAGGGTAGGGTCAGTTCACAGAATACCAGGTGCAGGTGCCTGAGGGGACCACCAGTCCGACTCTGAGAGTCTGACCCTAGCAACTAAGAAGAGAGGCAAACGAGTGGTTTGAGATTCATGTTGTCCATCAGATCAGAGTAAACTTGTTACTCAAGTAAGCTTTCTGAGATAACCTGGAACCTCTACCCTTGCCTAGTGGTGGTTGGAGTAGTGCCATGAATGATGTGTGAGGTGATATTCCTAGCATAAACACAGTGGTTGGCTTTTTTCAGCTGTTCTGATAACACTTTAACTGCAAGTTATGGGGAGCCTGAGTGGCTCTGTCTGTTAAGTGTCCCACTCTTGGTTTCAACTCAGGTCATAATCTCATGGTTTGTGGAATCAAGCCACACGCTGACAGCACAAAGCCTGCTTGGGGCTCTCTCTCTCCCTGTCTCTCTTTCTGCCCTCCCCCACTAACATGCTCACTCTCTCTCAAAATAAATAAATAAACTTAAAAAAATTAAAATAGGGGGCACATGGGTGGCTCAGTCGGTAGGGCATCAGGCTTCGGCTCAGGTCACGATCTCACGGTTGGTGAGTTCAAGCCCCGCATCAGGCTCTGTGCTGACAGCTCAGAGCCTGGAGTCTGCTTTAGATTCTGTGACTCCTTCTCTCTGTGTCACTCCCCCACTCGCACTCTGTCTCTCTCTCTCTCTCAAATATGATAAATAAACATTTAAAAAAATAAAAATAAAATAAAATGCAATTTATGGCCTGACAGCTCATCAAAAAGTCACTTCTACAAGAGCCAGAGCACCCTGGTGGAGGTAACACGTTTCTGCTGGTTAAACTTAATCTAAAAGGAGCATTTAAAGAAACAAAAGGAAAGAAAGATCAACACCAGAACTTTGGTGACAATCAGCCATGAGGATTATTTGTTACAACTTCAATAGGAATCGAACATGTAAGAGTTAAGGTGATATTCTCTTGCAAGAATTTGAGGAGCCAAAATTCTGCAAAATCAGTCTGGAATAAATGTATAACCTTTGAGGGTTCCCTGAGCAAGGAAACAAGATTATTTCATTAAAATAAACTAACTAGTTCACATACTTGAAGTACAGCCACACAGCCTTCACCGGGAGGTGACCTGAGGGGAACACCCAAGGGGAAAACCAAAGCTGCCCAAACCAAAATTATTCCTTGAGAACATCCGTAGAAGACATTAGGGCAACAAGACCCCCATGACCTACTCCATAGAGCAGGGCAATATTGATTTTAGCCTCAGAAATTTTCAGAGTGGATATTATCAATCATCCCCCACCCAGGGGAAAAAAATTAAGACACTTGTAAGACCCCACAGAATGTCTAATTTTAAGTGGTACGATTTGTGAAGAAAATGTGGATGAAAACATGCTTCTAGGCAGTTCAGTAAAGGTAGGATGTCGGCCAAAAGTGTTAGGATGGTTGGTTTAAGCCATTCCTTTTTGACAGCAGGACCACTGTCATCTTTATGCATAGTTTGAATGAAATTTAGAAATGCTTATTGCGGTTTTGATTTGTATTTCCCTGATGATCAGCGATGGTGAGCATCTTTTCATCTGCAACAACATGGATGTATAGAGTATATGTCAGGCAGAGAAAGACAAATATCATATGATATCACTCATATGTAGAATTTAAGAAACACAACTGATGAACACAGGGGAAGGGAAGCAAAAATAAGATAAAAGGAGAGAAGGAGGCAAACCATAAGAGACTCTTAAATACAGGAAACAACCTGAGGGTTGCTGTGGATGGGTGGGGGGATGAGCTAAATGGGTGATGGGCATTAAGGAAGGCACTTGTTGGGAGGAGTACTGGGTATTATATGTAAGTGATGAATCACTAAATTCTCCTGAAGCTATTGTTACACTATATGTTAACTAACTTGAATTTAAAAATAAACAAACAAACAAACAAACAAACAAATAAGAGACAATTTTTAAAAAGGCAACTTGGGGATGCATAGACTCTTATTCCCTTATTTTAATTTCCCGCCTTTCTTTAAGATGGCAAATAGGTACCATGCCAGTGCTAGTTGTTGGTGGCTCTCTGTTTAGATAAACACTCTCAGGTCTTGTCTATGCTCAGCATAAAAGAACATTCTGGTCTGAGAATGGCATAGAAGGGTGGAGGAGTGGTTTGAGGCCCCACCAGGCTTTCTCCTCTTCTCTTGGTACTCAGTTTACAGTATTCATTGCAACAGATATCAATGGTATCGGGCCCAATATGGGATTAAGTAGGAGATAAAAAGTGGAGTGGAACAGAGATCCTGCCCACAAATAGCTTTCATCTTAGATTGTAGAGTAAGTAAGACATACTCAGATAAACATAATTTAACACACAATGTGATACAAACTCTAAGGATTAATGAGACAGACGATGCCCCCAAGGAATTTAAGATATTGTGTTGTCTTCTTTGTCCCATCTTTCTTACTTGGTTCCGTTCAAAGAATCTTCTGTGTACCTTCCACTTGCCTAGCCCCACATAAGAGGCTGTGGGTCCAGAGGGAATCAAGCATAAGCCTTCCCTCAAGGAGCTGCTTCTAATAAGAGTCTTCAGGTCTTTGTAGAGGTATCTGCTTGAGGTTGGGGACTTGGTCTTTCTGTGACATGTTTTGGTATGTACCCAAAAACAGCTCCATGCCCAGGAGGAAAGAAAGCAAAGATTTTTCCGGGAAAGGCATTGACATTGGAACACAGCAGCTGGAAATTGGCAAGGTGCCCTCAGAAGGTTGGGGAATGATTTATTTTTCCAACCTCGCCACGGGAACCAAAGCCCTGGCAGATGCCTCCATGCGTTAGCGGCAGCTGATCTGAATGAGATCATTATTAATTATTAGTCACTTCTGAGTGTCTTTCTCAGAAACTACAGAGTACTTGGGAAGCCCAGACCCTCTTGAGTGGCAATCAATACTTTGTACACCTCACACAAGGACCTGAGTGGCATGTAATTATAAAACAGTATTGATTTCCTGGCGAAGGGGTTGAAAATGTACAAATCCTTCACATAAAAATCAGCTAAATCTTCAAAAGCCTTGATTATTTTTTTTTGTCAAGAAAGAGACCGATGGTGGGAGTAAAAATCTTGAAATGTTAGCTAAATTAGGGCTAGTTCCTGCCAGGAGCCAGATCTGTACACATAATTATTTTATCCTCTGTGTTGGCATTGGTTCACTTGGGTTGAGTGTTGGAAAGATCTCTGTTTTGGGTCTGTAATCCAAATTATTCAGTCAGTTCCTATGATGATGTTTTCTACTCGCATCTTCCTGTATTATTTTTCTGTAAAACAAATAATTACATGTCTGGAGCTTGATTCATCCCTATCCCCCAACACACCCCTCATTCCTTTCCCTAAACCTACCTTTCCTCTCTGTTTCAAACCATCTGCTCTGCTCCTTGGCCAGGAACTCCACTCACCCTCACAAGCCCCATAGTCCCCAAATCCTGCCTATTCTGTTTTGGCCTAATTCTAATTTCTACTTCTAACTTGGCATCCACTCCAGTCCTGTTAGAAGAGTTGGAAACCTGGATAGCTTTTAGTCTGTCTTCCTTTTGGCTGTGTCTCCATTCTCAGCAGCGATTATGAACATGGACTCTCCAATTGCCTTTGCTTAATTCATTGGTGCCCTGTTATTTTCTGTCTGTACCCACAGAATGGCCTAGCACTGTATTCCAGCTTCTAGTTATGCTTCCTCCCATGACTGTTAGGAAGCCCCTTGAAAATGCAAGTTTGGTTATGGCATTTGACTGCAGGAAGTCCTCCAATGGCTCCCTATCACCTACAATCTGAGGAGGACAGATAATTGTTGATCTGGAAGTGACAGATGTTGAGTCTCAAAAAATGTAGCTTATCTCCAAACCTCAGAGATCATTGGAAGACAGCAGTTTCAACGGATTGCAGGAGGAGGCCACATTAGGAAGGCCTCCTCATTTGTGGGCTTCTTTGGAGGTCTGAATGTCTGCTTGGGTGAGCTGTGGCTGTGACAGAGAGCCTTTGTATTAGAAGGCTCTTTCCCTGGTTGTATAAAGCTAGCTTGTCAGTGTGATATAGTCACAATCCATTCTGTTTTCGATACCTCATATTTTCTCAGCCAGGCAGTGACGTGTTGTTAAGAATGTTACAAGAGGGAAAAAAACGTTAAAAGAGAATCGGACGCCCCCCTCCAATCGGTTCCCTCAAACCTCATATTTGAGGAAGAAGAACTCCCAATGCCAGTACAGAGATCCAATACCAAGGGCTACAGCATATCTCAAAAGGAGCACGGATGGCATGTGGTATAGGAAAATACTTTGTAATGTGTGACTGTCCTGTACATTGCAGGAGTTTTAGCATCCCTGACACTTCATGCTAAGCGCCAGTCATGTCCTCCGGTCATAGAGACAACCAGAAAAACTCCCACATGCCCCTACACATTCCAGATGCTCCAGGGATTAGGGAACGATACTGTCCCATTGGCAAACGCTGGTTCCTGTAACTGTTCCTAAGATGTTCTCCTTTTCTGAGAATGTAATGAAGAGCTGGATTCGTCTGTCATCTTTCTGTCACCCCCTGTTGCCTCCTCATCTTCTGCAGTGATTGAGTTCAGACTGTGGAGTCATATTGCCTGGCTTTGAAATCAAACTCCACCACTTACTGGGCATGACCTTGAACGTGAGGATGACCTTCAACAATCGCTTAATGTCTCTGAGCTTCGGTTTTCTCATATAAAATGGGGATGATAATAATACCTACCTCAGCAGATTTTTGTGAAGATTAGATATGATAAAGCATGAAAGATGCTTACCACACTGTCCATATTCAGAGGCATGGTGATTGTATGAGATGATGATGAATTTAAAGGTCTTATTGAGTGAGACATTGAAATTGACACTTACAAGTGAATTCTTCAGAAAATAAGTAAAGGCAGCATGATGTATCGGAGAGGGTAATGGACAGGGTCAGAATCAATGAATTTTGTTGTACTCTCAGCCATTAATTACTGTATGGCCTTGAATATGACACTTTATTTCTTTGGATTTTGCTTTCTTTTATCTACGAAATAATTGCTCTACGTGGTGTCAAAAGAATTGAATGACATGAGTGTTGCAAATGTGTTTTTTTTAAGTTTATTTATTTAGAGAGAGGGAGCTGGGGAGAGGCAGAGAGAGAGAGAGAGAGAGAGAGAGAGAGAGAATCCCAAACATCCTCCACACTGTCAGCACAGGTTCCAATGTGGGGCTCAATCTCACAAACTGTGAGATCATGACCTCCGCCGAAATCAAGAGTGGGAAGCTCAACCAACTGAGCCACGCAGGTGCCCCTTAAAACCTACAGAATCTCCTAAACAGTTTGATGATATGTAATGAGTAACTTACTTTGCATTGATGTTTCCTACCCCTGGTTTGAAAACCATCATTAGCCAATAGGGAGAATGCACTTAACAGGAACTTCTTGGGAGGACTAAAATCTGGAGAGTACTTGCATCGGAAATGACAGGGTGTTGGGGGTGACACTGAATTGCTATCAGCCCATCCTTGCCAGCGATTCCCCCAATAGCACGGGACAGAAAGAGCCTTTGGGCACGTAGGCATCTCTGGAGAAGAGGGCACGTCTGCGGCTCTGCAGCCCTTGCTGCTGCTGTCCCGACGGCTCAGCACCAGGCCCCTTTCCTTCATGGTTGTCCGCTTGTGGCCCCACAGCAACAACGGCGAGAGAAGGAGCTGCGGAAGCAGCAGGAGAGAGAGCAGCGCCGGCACTACGAGGAGCAGATGCGCCGGGAGGAGGAGAGGCGGCGCGCGGAGCACGAGCAGGTACAGCGGGGACGGAGCCCGCAGACGGCCCCTGTGTGAGCTCCGGCGCCCGCCGTCCCTGGGGTGTGGGTCACCTTCTCTTAGGACTGCTCAGTTTAAGCAGGTTTTTACTCTTTCTCGAGCTGCTCTTCTCACCTATTCAAGAAGTCAAATGCACAGCCTTGGCAATGCCCACTCATTGAGCCTCGCTTCCTACCCAGGCCAGAGTCCCCTGACATACCTTGATCTTAGGGTTCTCCCAGCCCTGGGTATGTACTTTGAAGGTAGCGCCACGGCGTAATGAACGAGCCACATCTTTCATTGCTTTAGAAGGGCTTTTCCACTCCTGCAATCTCCCATCTCCATGACGGAGCCATGGATGCAGGACCCTGTCTCTTTGTTACAATCGCATTCTGACAGCAGCACGGTGGCGCTCTGCGGGATGGTTCCATTACAAAGACTGTGCACGATGGCATTCAACAATTATTTTATTCCTGCTGCTTGCACAGTTGCCTTTGAACTTTATAGCGTTGTTAATTCCGGGTAGCCCATAAAGAGGGAACCTGTAATGAAAAGCTTTAAGATGTAGCCGATTAAAACCAAATCGTAAGGACAAAGCACTGAGCCATCTCTGTCGGCTGCTGTAGGTAGCGAGCTTGTGCTTTTGACTGCATTGAAATGCTTTGGCTTTGGTACTTTTCCTGTTTGGTGAGGAGGCGTCTGGGTATTTTTTTCACTCCTTCCTTCCACACTTTACTCGGCAGCTCTTGTCACCTTTGAAATTACCGGTTCTTTCTCTCTCTTTCTCTCTTTGTGTTCCTCTGAATTCTCTGCTGCCTACCTCTCCAGGAGTACATCAGGCGACAGTTAGAGGAGGAGCAGAGACAGTTAGAGATCTTGCAACAGCAGCTACTGCATGAACAAGCTCTACTTCTGGTAATGGGGAAGCCAAGGGCCAGCAACCCGCTCTGTGTTCACCGTGTGTGTGCGTGTGTCCCTGTGTGTGTCCCCCTAACATGCCAGTCCACAAGAGGGGATCCTCCAAGCCTCATGGACCTCAGAAAGTCTCATGGAAACTTAATACATCTCCTGACCTAGTTTGCCATCTTCATACATTTGAGACACATGTTATGTGTTCCTTATTAACTCCGCCTCTTTGTGAAACTTTAGCATGAATCCTGTCTTATTACAAGTTCAGACTGTTTTTTGAGAGCCACTGTGTTTATTGTGGAGTAATTTTTAAGGTCATTTGCAACATGCTGGAATACAATCACAGCAAAATGCACCTCTTCTGTAAGAGCCCACTCAGCTCTGCAGTCATATTTCATTTGCAGACTATTAGTTTTACCCTTATGATGGGAACATTTTGTGTTCCCTGCTCACACGGCTTCCACTTGAAGTACTTTTTTATTATTATTGCACTGCTCTCCAAATGAGTTTCTTGATATATATTTTTTAACTGAACTTCTTATTCAGCGGCACGGTGATATTTTTTAGCCTGTGCATACGCTTGCTAATGGCCTTTGTTGGTCCAAGTTTTTGTTAAACAGAAGATGATTTAAGCAATTATCTGTAACTGCTTACTTAGTTTTGTACTTAATTGGACATGTTTGAATGGTTTAATTACTAAATCAGGAAGTGGATGACTCCTTCTAGGGGTCGTGTGCTGACCATCCAAATGTCCTCATTATTGCCACTTTCTTGGTCACGTTTCAGGGGCAAGTCACTTTGCAATGGGTGGTGTTCTGAAGGGATTTCCATGAAAGCAACAGTGTTTTCACTAAGTGGTAACCCCTGGCTGTGGCCTACCTCTGTGGCGCCTCCCTGTTAGCATTAAGGCCCCTTGTTACCATCTCTTCCGGCTCCGTTGCATGCTTTTCCAGTGCTGGCCGATGGTTTCCATATGGTGATTTGGCCTTTTCTTCGCTCCTCTTTTCTGATCTGGATAGGAATATAAGCGCAAACAGTTGGAAGAACAGAGACAAGCAGAAAGACTACAGAGACAGCTGAAGCAAGAGAGAGACTATTTGGTGTCTCTTCAGCACCAGCGGCAGGAGCAGAGGCCTGTGGAGAAGAAGCCACTGTACCATTACAAAGAAGGGATGAGTCCTAGTGAGAAACCAGCCTGGGCCAAGGAGGTAAGTACGTTAGCAAGTGTCACCATGTCCTATTGACCAGGCTATTGGCTACAGTGAGTTCATCCAGTAGAAGTAGAGAATTGAACTAGCTGTATACAGTTGGAAAACAATTCATCACGAGAAATGCATGCTTTGCTTCTGAAAGGGCCATAATATTATTTCTGTAGAGAATTGGCAAGACACCTTAATCCATTAGTGGTTTTTTGTTTTCCAGGCCGTTTTTGGGGGTTTTTGGCGTGTTTTGTATTTGTTTTTTAATCTTCTCAGATACAGGGGATTTTTGTGATCAACAACAGGAAGTAGAAAAACCATATTTCTCACAGAAGTCCAAATGAGTTTGTGGCATGAGGAATTAAGTGACTTTCCCATGAAAGAATATGATTTAATAAAGATTTAAGGAATTTTAGGTAGAATCATTTCTTGTCCATACCTAGACCCTCAAAGTTATCATCAGCATCGTTGCTAACCTTCCTTTGCTCTGTTATGGTACAAATGGACACACCGTTGGTCTCAGACCTGTGGTTGTGGTTGTCTCTTCTAGGATCAGAGGTCATTTGTATTGCTTTTGCAAATACTTCCAGGGCAATGGTTCTTCATTTGCTCAACTACCCGACTAAGGATGGATTTTCAGGAACTTGGCTCTGTGATGAGCTATTTTAAAAATCTAATTAAAAACTATTTGCGTGGTGGGAGTGGGGGGTGGGGGGGAGGTGATAACTAAATGGGTAAAGCAAAGAAACAAAATAATAACTCCAGCCAGGATCAACATCCCACCCAGGAGTCACTGTGTCATCTCACACACATAACACTCTGGCTTTCGGTTCTGTCATTGCTTGTGGCTCCCAGTGATTTCCTGTAGTTTCTTATGAGCATGGTGTTTATGTCACTTCATATTTCGTTCTAGTATCTTCAGGTATTTATAGCCAGAGCTTTTTCAAGTTATCTAGACCACAGTCTCACCAGAACTGGATTTCTTACATAAGATCCTCCTTTTCTAAAAATATTTCTGTCTTTTCGTTTTCTTATTCTCTTTCATATATGTAAAGAAAATGCTTGAAATGACATTGCCCTAATGTTAATGATGATTGTTTAAGGGAAGTAGACGCTGCGGGGATTTTTCTTCCAACTTTTTTGTATTCTTATATATTGTGTAAGTCTTTTATAATGACCATGTGCTACTCTTACAGAAATTACAATTTTTTTTCTTTTAAAATTTAAGAAATCTGAACCTGTAGAGAAAATCGTTTGATCTCACATAGAGAATGTTTTGGATCACTTTCTTTTAGAGTCTGTTAATACGATCTGTATTTATCTATGTCTGTAACAGCTGCCTCTTTCTCTTAGATCAATAACTCAATTTTGTGATCCAACTCCCAGGTCCAGCACCGACTCTTTAATAACCCACCTATCCTTCCAGCTAAGCAGAATCACCATGCTGTTCAACAGCAGCTGACATGCATCCCGGCTGGTAGAGATGTGCCACCTTCCTCCACTGCTAACCCATTTTCTAGTCCTGCCAAGTTGAAACCCTCAGCTAAGCCAGACTCACAGCTCCTGATCATGGCAGGTGTTCAGAAGGCTGAAAAACTAGGCTTCACTAAGCTAATGCCAGTATCACCTGCCGAAATTAATGATTCCAGAGCAAGACTCCTATTGGAGCATCACTCGCAGAAGAAAGATGGACCAGCTTGTCCTAACAGAGTTGGTTTTGAAGAACAACTGAAGGCTCAGGAAGCCTCAAAGATCACAGTGAGATCCCCCAGGCGATCTTGCTCCCAAGGATGTAGTCCGACTCAAGAGTTAGGATCTAAGGTCATTTGTGTGTCCTCTCCCAACATCTTCAAAGTGACAAACCCTAGGTTGTCCATCACTGCAAGTAAGGAGGGCCTTGGAGACTCCTGTGGACCTTGGGGCAGGAGGGGCATGAATTCACGCATCCTTCCAAGTACCTCGATGCCTCTAAGAAGTGCTGCATCGCTAAATGATGTTTCCTTGATGTGTGACTACGTGGTCCTCAGTGTTCCCAGCCCCCAGCATGAGTTTAGGAGAGGGACACCTACAGATCCCGTTGGAGAAGACCGTGATTGTTTGCGAAGCATCCCAGAATTCCTTCTTTCCCCCATGCAGCTCCCTCATGCACAAATGTACCAGAGAAGGGGGAAAAGCTTGGAGCAGTTCCCACGTCCTACCTTCCGCCTCTGCCCAGCACGTTCCGATGTGAACTTAACTGCTTTGACCTCATTGTTATCTAGTTATTCTTTGTCTTCCTCACTGAGTTTCCTGGCCTATCCTCTCTGTTCAGAACTAGTTCACAGCTCCCGAGCTTTCAGAAGCCATGACACTCCTGGGCGCCAATCTTTGCAGATGTCATCAAGGTGGTTTTCTAGACCTCCTAATTCCCTTGTGCTTCCTAGCCAGGCTTCTAGCAGTGAAAGAAACACAGTAGTTGGGCATGCAAACAACCCGGCTATGTCGGCAAGCACTCCCGACGTGAGGTTCCCTGGCCGTCATAAATCTGAGCCACTTCTGGTGGGTGACATCTTCCAAGGTCCCTGGTTTCCAGGCAGCTGGCGCTCTTCTTTGGGCTTCATGCAGTTCTAGACATATGTGGGAACATGCTTCTGGGGCTCATATTTAGTCCAGTACTTCTGGGTGTGGTTAACATAATCCAGCTTCCAACTAACCAATCTATTCCATGAAACAATTCCCAAGTCTTAGAGTGGGTGTTCACATTTTAGAAGAAGATGAAACATTTAGATCACTGAATAAATGACAGTGCTAAATTTGGGATTGGAGCAACTAGTATACAAATAAGAACAAATAATTGTGTGCTTTGGTTTGTTTCATCATTTTCTTAACACCCACTTCTTAAAATGGGAATAAAAACGGGTATGAGGATCCTTATCTTCCTGACCTTTTAATGCTTCTCGTAGCAATGCATGAACTTCTCTTCTAGAGCATTATTTAAAGACTTTTGTCCTTATAGTAGTGATGTAGATGGGGCTGAAAGGAGCTGAACAGTAAAATATTTTCAAAATTTTGGATATGGATGGAATTTCTAGCCTAGCAGTATCTTAATTATCAACCAAGAAAAATAACCTAGGTTAAACTCTCCTTTGCAGTTAGAATAAAAGGCACCCTTTCTTTTTCTAATGCATCCTCTACCAGGGTATAAAATTGGAATTATCCTTGCCACGGTCCCCTGTGATGCAGGGTCTAGGCCTTTTTTGCCCCTGTGCCCTTGAAGACACCCCCAGCTGTCTTCTCCCCTGGCAGCCTCTGTAACTTATGCCAGTGCTTTTTTTCTAACCCATGTCTATACCTCCTCACCAGAATGGTTTTTCCTTCTTTGGGTACTTTTTCATCCCTTCTTTCTCTTCCTTTTTTCAAATCAACAGTTTTTCATTAGCTAGTGTAATGTTATAATGCCTCACCCTCTGTGATTTTTTTGTTTCATTTTGTAAAACGTAAGTCATCATTGCATTTCTCATTAGCCTTCTCATTAATCTGTTGGGTGTAATAAGAAAAATAAAAATACCCGATCATTTGCAAATCTTGTTGAGCTCTTCCCTCTCTCCTTAAATTTTTTTTAATGTTTACTTATTTTTGAGAGAGAGAGATAGAGTGTGAGCAGGGGAAGGGCAGAGAGAGAGAGAGAGAGAGAGAGAGAGGGAGACAAAAAATTCGAAGCAGGCTCCAGGCTCTGAGCTGTCAGCACAGAACCTGATGCGGGGCTCGAACTCACAGACCGTGAGATTATGACCTGAGCCAAAGTCGGACATTTAACCGACTGAACCACCCAGATGCCCCTTCCCTCTCTCCTGATTGTTACATTGTTCTGATTGTTACATTGACTGTGATTTTCAGATTTCAGCCAGGGAGGAACACTTATGTCTCTACTGAAAGGAAGGGTGAGGACATTTTTACTCCTTTCAAATTCTCTGCCATTTCTGGATTGGGATGGAAATCAGATTTGTTCTGTAAAAACATCAGTATGATATTCTGTTAAATGTCAGCAAAATTTGAAGGTCTTTTTCTTTCTCATTTCCACTTTTTGAAAGATAGGATTTATTTTCTTATAATACCTTTTTTTTTTTTAAACAATGGAGCAGATTCCTTTCCTTAAACTGGCATGTGATTGGGCCTGGCAGTAACTGTGTGTGCCCCTCCCCAACTTTTTCTTCAAATTTTCATCAACACACAAAAGTGACAGAATGCTGTCTCTACATGAATGCTGTATGAAATTGTATTTAATTTTTTTCAATACTCCATCATGTTCTTACTCTGATGCATTCCAGTCATCTGGCCATGGTTTTATTTGGCAAACAATGGACCAAGATATGCCTTTATATTTCATCGGCCCATTGGACTCTGAAATCCTCTATATGAGAACTCCTCTACTTGGTTTTCCCTACTCAATAGTGATGTGGGTTTTCTTTTTTTCCTTTTTGTATGTTATTTTATATATGAGGTTTCAAATGACCATTTAGAGAGTTTATAGCTCTGCTCCCTTCTTGCCTCAGTTTCTGCTTCTCTCTCTTAAGATTTGGCATAAGGAGGTCAAGTTCAAGTTCTTCCACCTCCTGGCTGGGTGACATGGAACAAGCCTTGGAGCTTTCCTGGGGTGCAATTTCCCCATCTGCACTTCCTGCCTTCGGGAAGGCCCCTGGGCCATTGTGTGTATGAATGTGCCATTGAAACCATAAGCACTATGCAGATGCAAATGAAAGATAGCATTCAACACAGTCATACTTTGTTTCCAAGGTCACTGTCACCCACAAGGAGTAAGTGTTTGCCTCTTGTTTCCGGTGTGTACTTCACACGGGCAGCCCACATGCGTCCCCATCTCCTCCACCCTCCCTCTCCCCAGTGATACATGCACACTTCTTCATTCCGTCTCAGCTTATAATATTTGCCTTGTTATTTTTAAGTTAAACGCTCCATCCCCATCCCCATGAAGACCTATACTTTTCTTTGGAGTCACTGGTTAAGAGTAGATAGTGGAAGAGTAGTCCCGGCTCTTGTCTTCAGATGAGACCGCATTTTAAACATTTCATATGAATGAGAGTCTCCCCTATCCTCAGAGGGGCCTCAGAGAAGGGCTATCCCCAGTCTCGCTCAGTAACCATCTTGCTCCTGTGGTTTTTGCCAAAGGACAATGTGACTCAACTCTTTATGGGACCAGTGAATGCAGGGCCGGGGTATCTAAACTTAAAAGTTATTTGTTGACTTCTTTCTCTTTCTCCAACATTTCCAGTGAAGACAAAAACAGCAAACTGTTTTGTTCAGTTTGAAAAAAAGGAATTCCTGTATGATTATATTCAATTCACCATGTATAAGCTTCTAAGTAAGGCCTTCCAGGCCTCCGTAGACCCCACAGAAGCTGCATCGTATAAAATATTATAAAAATGCACCCATGTGACATAGTAAATATATTTTTGCTGTCAACATCTAAAAGATTACTTCTACAATTTTGTTTTGAAATTTTTCTCTCGGCAGGTATCATTCATTTTTGCTAAGTGAGACGCTGTAAGCTATGAATTGTTGTCAACGTACAAAACGCTTCAACAATTGACATCGATATATTTCCTTTTATGCGTGCTTAAACATATTTTTATTTATTTTGAGAAATTTTTTGAAATCCTACAATCAACAAATTTATTTTCAGGTCTTCTGTGTTCATATAGCTTTCATGCATCCCAGAGGCCTTAGACATCACTCCCGTTGAACCCAGTGGACAACACAGTGCTGCCTCGAGCAGAGTTTTATTTCTGAGACTATAATTATGGTTTTATTTCTCCCTATAATGCTATAAAACATAGCATAGCATTTCTCTTTTATTTAAGTTTATTTATTTTCAGAGAGAGAGAGAGCACAAGCAGGGGAGCAGCAGAGAGAGAGGGAGTGAGGGAGGGAGAGGATCTCAAGCAGGCTCCACACTGTCACCGTGGAGCTCGACTCGGGGCTCAAACTCATGAACTGTGAGATCCTGACCTGAGCTGGGCGCTTAATCCAGTATAGTACAGCATCTCTGCAGAGACGATCTGAACCTCCCCAAATTTCGTTTTGATGTTCAAACAGTCCTTTTAATAAGAAACAAATCGTGTTTATCCTAAAACTGATCAGCCTCTCCTAATCTTGTTTTCTATATTCATTGATAATCCCTACAAGTATGAAATCCTTTGTAACATATCTTTTGTTGTCATGGTCCGGCACCTTGACCTTCTATATCTGTTGCTACCAGAGCATTCTTTTTTGGTGGCACTTCTGACATTTTACATCTCCTTGGAGCAGAGGCTCAGGTAATAGACTTTTGATATCATGCAAGGCAGATCGAAATATATCTCCATTGTACCCCATTGTTTAATCACAAATATCCTTATTCTGTGTGGAAAAAAAACACCTGCTTTATTTGTCTCCCTCACATATCTATCTCCTTTTCGATTAGTGAAAGTAAGATGTAGTGAATCAGGAGACAGCCCTTTGCCCAGTATCAAAATGATCAGGAAGGGCCTGCACCCAAGTACACTACCCAACTTCTCCTTTGTCTGATATTAGGATGTTTGATTTGATGTCTTTGCTCCAATATTCATGTTGTTCCTTTGGTGCAAAAGCAGTGGGCAACATCATCTTCCTAAAAACTTTGGGACAAGGTTCTCTTGAGACAAAGTATATAGCCAGATGGCTCATTGTTGCACCTTTCTCATAGAGTTTCAGATTTCGTTGGACAAGTTCCAACCCAAGAAATTTCACGAGATTTTGAATCATCCTGAAATAATTTGCAAAATATAACCATAAATTAATTATGCCATATATTCTAGAATGGTACAACCTGACACATACAAATGGTAGGATTTAGTGTGTAAACCAGATTTTGCTAGAAGTACATTAGTAATATTTATACACGACCAATCAAACCCATTAACTTCCTATGAAAATCAGCACCTCACTTTCTGCCCTGTTCATTTCCCATGGCAGCTCTATGGCCCATATGGCCTGTGGTGAGAATACCTCCTTTACTGGAAGCTTGCTGCGGGCTGTTGGCCAAAAAAATTCTTTATCTCAAAAACGGTTTCTTTGCTCAAGATGGAGTCTTTTTCATCTCCATCCCCTCAAGGCAGACTTTTTCAATTGCTGTTTTTAATGTGCTGTCTCTAAGTGTGTGTTTAATAAGGAGTGTATTTTACAGTTAAAAAATAAAAATAATGGCAAGTATTCCCCACTCTCTGAATATATTTGGTTCCTGACTGTTGGGTAACAGGTGGCTATCGATTGGATAGCCAGGTATTTCTCTGAAAATGCATCTGTATCTCTTGGGTTCCTGAGCTCAGACTGCAATGACCTGCTTAGACTGGGGGAGTTTGGACGGTGAGGGATGCTTGTACACGTGATTTATCTGTTAATGATCTTCCGTGGAAATAAGAAGATGGCTAATATTTGACCAATTTCAGTGGCCTGGAATAGTCACTTTCTTTTTCAAGGAGTCTAGTAAAAGCAATACATTGAATGCTTTCCTCTTAGTTTATCTACCACTGTCTTCATGGGACTTTGTCTTCTTTATGACCTCAGCTCAAAACTGGCTTTATTCTTTTCTTTTGCTCAGTGCAATAGCCAAATAATTATTGCTGGTGCAATGCTTTGTATGCACGCATACACAAGGTATACATGTTCTGGTTTATACGTCTGGCTTTTTATAGCTAACATTGTTTGGTATGTGGTAAAGCTCTTGGGACATGGAATTGCAAAAGCAAAGTCAGCTGGATGCCAGTTGTATGTACCCTGCACAGCCATGGTGGGAGAGGACATGTTAAGTTATCCCTAAGTAGAGGTGGGGGATGGTCTTCTGTTCTGCAGCATATCTTCTTATGTTAAAATCTTTGCAATTATATGACAGTTTAAAAAAAAAAAAGACTTATTCAGTATATGAGACTGAGTCTGCCTCTAGAAAGATTCCTAATGAAATAAGAAGGAAGGGGAAGAATAGCTCTTGTGAAAAAAATTTTAATTTCAAATCAGGCAGTGAAATGAATAAAGAGCTCCATGCAAATATATCTTGACCTGCATGTGGGTTCTGTGACAGACACTTGGAACACTCATCAGTGAGTCAGCAGAAGAGAGTTAATGCTCACACTGAAGAGTCATCAGGGTGGGTGCACTGCCCCGGAGGTTTGGAAAATACAGCTGTCAAATTGACCCTAAAGAAATAAAGGACAGGATAGGATGGATCAGAAAGAAAAGTCCTGAACCTCTTAAAGTCGTCAAAGTTCTTAACATCTTGTTTATCTTTTTTGTTTTTAAGATTGTTTATTTTGAGGGAGACAGAGACAGCAACAAGCGGAGGAAGGACAGAGAAAGAGGGAGAGAATGAGACTCCCAAGCAGGCTCTGTGCTGTCAGCGCAGAGCCCCACACGAACTCATGAAACTGTGAGATCGTGAGCTGCGCTGAAACCAAGAATCAGACACTTAACCAACTGAGCCACCAGCTGCCTCGACATCTTGTTTATCTAAATTTCCATTCGGAAATATCCTCTGTGACAGTCTGCTGCAGACATGTACCGAGGGGAATCTTACCTGTAAAAAGGGCATTCCCTGGGACTGTGAGCCTTTCCTATGAAACACTTCTGATTAGTTATCTGCTTTGGGTTGGGAGAGACTCAGCAAGAAAGGGAAATGAAGCGGCCACAGAAGCAAAAGGGTTGGAGGCGGGGAGAGAAGAAGGGGAGAAGCAAGAATGAATGCCACACGTGGACAAACAGGGAGGAGGGTGGAGAGTAAGGCAGTGAAGTTCTGGGTGGAAATGGAACGACATATTTTAGGGAGCAGGGAGACAAGTGAAAGGGAAGGATCCTAAAAGACAGAAACAATACAGGAAGTCTGCTGAAGACAGTCCAGCTCATTAAGGGAGCGCTTGAAACACTCCCTTGCTTTATCAGTAGGGCATGTGAGGAAACACACCATTAGTGGTCTTCCCTTCCTGTCCCATGAGAAAGCAGTTTTCTGCTGTTCCCAAGCAATCTTTTTTTTTTTTATGTTTATTGTTTTTTAGAGAGAGAGAGAGAGAGAGAGAGAGAGACAGAGTGTGAGTGGGGGAGGGGCAGAAAGAGAGGGAGACAGAATCTGAAGCAGGCTCCAGGCTCTGAGCTGTCAGCACAGGGTTCAATGCTGATGCTGGCCTCGAACTCACAAACCGTGAGGCCAAAGTCCGAAACTCAAATGACTGAGCCACCCACGCACCCCTGTTCCCAAGCAATCTTAATGCCCACCAGTGTCTCCCTCACTGACGCCATGGCTTTGCAACCGACCAGTCGGTAAGACAATATCCAGTCAGTGCAAGATAAACTCTTAAGTGGGTCCCAAATTCCCAGTTCACTGAAACAGCACAAGATAACTGGGTACCAGATGGCTTATGTGTTCTGTGTTTTGGGGGCTAGGGTTTACTGTGACAGAAAATAGCTTTTTTTAGAAGTTCTTGATGCAGAACAGGTATGAAGAGTTTGGGTTCCTTAAAACAAATTGACCAGAGGGACACAAAAATGGCTGTGCAGGTGACTACAGATAATCCTTATTAGGAAGCAAATCAGTTTCTATCCATTTATCCATTGAAGCACCTTTTTTTTCTTGTTTGTTTTGTTTTTCTTTGTTTTGTTTTGTTTTGTTTTTTGCTTCCAGGTAGAAGAGCGGTCAAGGCTCAACCGGCAGAGTTCACCTGCCATGCCTCACAAGGTTGCCAACAGAATATCTGACCCCAACCTGCCTCCAAGGTCGGAGTCCTTCAGTATCAGTGGGGTTCAGCCTGCTCGGACACCTCCCATGCTCAGACCAGTCGATCCCCAGGTACCTCTCCCCTTTGTTCCATTAGCCATTTCAATAGGGTGTACAGTTAAGCCTACGAAAACAACAGGGGATTGTAACTTGGATTCACACATCGGACCAGTCAAACAATGGCCCTTAATACAGAATCTATAGAAATAGAGGAGACCCCACTGGATTCGAGGGACGGGGAAGGGGTGAGAAAGAAAAAAAAAACCCATCCTTAACTTTGAGCCAACCACAAAGTCATTTCTTGGTAAATTGGCCTCACTGGAGACCTATGGGAGTGTCTGCAAGGTAGGAACAAGCATACTTGTAGTTATAATTACCAAGCTAATAGTCGTGTATATATGTATATGTATACACACACACACACACACACAAAAAAAATATATATATATATATGTTATATATAAACTATTATATTATCTTTTGTTCATTGGGATTTTGGTATGATCTTTAACCAGAAAAAGTAAATGAACTTGGATAAAATTGTGTCTTCCAAGCCAGTGTTTCCCAAAGGGAAACCGGACCATTAGCATCAGCGTCACCCAAGAAGTTGGTAGAAATGCAGTTTCCTGGGTCCGCCTCAGACCTGCTGCTCCAACCTTCTGTGGGGGCCTGGTAGTCTGTGGTTTAACAAGCCCCCAGGGTGCTCCTATGCAGTCTAGGACTCGAGAGCCACTGTTGTAAGCTATTTAAAAAAGAAAAAAAGGTACTCCACTTCGGGAGATGTTTCTGGAGGTTTTAGGAGGCTTCTTAAATTTTAAATACTGAAAATGAAATAGGAAGTGAAGTAAAGAATGGAATTTTATGAAAAACAAAGGTGATAATGCAGCTGGTTTCACCCACACGTCTTTGAAAACTCTTTTGAAGTAGGTTTGTGGTTTTGTGCTCTATTTGTAAAATATGCTTTGTTTTAATATTTTTGTTTATTATATTTCATGCTAATTAACATTAAGAAAAATTTGGTTACAGTTCTATTCTGGTTGAAGCATAACATTCACCTGAACTAGACTTTGAGAATTTTCACTGAACTATAATTAATAATATTTCAGATTTCAGACCAAAGATGGTCTGAAGAGGCTAGGGCAAGGCTGCTCCAGGGGTAAGACCTCAAGGGCAAAAGGAATGGGGCTAGGCTAATGGAAGAGGACTGTGGAAATGCCCCCCAGGGGTCTGGCACTGAGAGGGCCTGATAGGCCCCTTGCACAAATCAGATATTAGATTAGTGTTTATTGAATTTAGGAAGTACTGTAGGTGTTTTCCCAGCCAAGATTTATTGACCACATTCCACATGCCAGGCAAAGTGCTAGACTCAGAGATACCATGTTGGACATGGCTCCCATCCCCAGGTAATTTACCTTTGTGGTGGAGAAGTAGACAGGCTTACAGAAGCAGTAGCAATAAAATGTGAGCAGTTCTAATGGTCAAGAGCACTGTGAACTCTTGAGTTTAATGATTTGTCTTAAAGAGCCACATTTCTACCAGAAGATGGCATGTCTTCCCTGCATGAACAATATCAATGCATGCCAAATTGTGTGACTTACAACTCGGAAAAAAAACATCTTGGTGTGGAGAGATACATAGTATTGTGGGTGGTAAGAACCAGCTTACCGGAAAACAGAATAATGCAGAGTTAGGTGTGTGGACCATGAGGTATGTGTGAGTTCCAATCCAGGCTCCAGCACCTATAAGCTGTGAGATCTAGGTTGTTATCTAACCTCTCTAGACCTTCCATTCACATGTGTAAAATGATGACATAATTGTGTCTACCTCATGGTGAATTTAGTGAGTTCTTAAGAAGTAAGATATTCAGAGCATTTCTTGTTTTACAGAGTACTCTCTAATGTCAGGTTAAGGGTGTTGAAGGAGGAAGTTTATCATGTTAGAAAAAAAATATTTAAATACGTTATCTTGCTGGTCAGTAAATGTTCACTGAAAATTGCTCTCATTGTCACCACACTCATTTCACTGACTTCTTAGCAATCCCGAGTAAATCACTTAATTTTTGCCAAGCACCCTGGTTCAGCCCTACATATGTCTGTAAATGGGAAATTTGGAAAAGCTTCTGAAAGTATGCTGGAGATAACTATGATGGCCTCTTTGTCTGTCCTCCCTAAGATTTGATTTTCCCTTCCACTGAATGAGGTACTAGCTGATCTACTCTTTCTTCTAATCCTGTTGCTCTAATGTTGGTTCGATGCTTAGATTCCTCATCTTGTAGCTGTGAAATCCCAGGGACCTGCCTTGACCGCCTCCCAGTCGGTGCATGAGCAGCCCACGAAGGGCCTCTCTGGGTTTCAGGAGGCTCTGAACGTGACCTCTCACCGTGTTGAGATGCCACGCCAGAACTCGGATCCCACCTCTGAAAACCCTCCTCTCCCCACCCGCATTGAGAAGTTTGACCGAAGCTCTTGGTTACGACAGGAAGAAGACATTCCACCAAAGGTAACAGTGTGGCCTGCTTTTATCATCATTACTGTCATGGTCATCGTTGTTTTTTATTGGTATTATTACCTCTATTCCAGACCTTTTATGGTAATGAGGAGCACGAGAAAGTCAAAGCACGGCCCACGCCTGTTTTCATCCCTCCTCATTCCCAAGCTAAGACTTGGATTATCATTTATCACTTCTGACCTTCATTTCCCAAGAAATGGAGGCTCATATAGATTGAGTGACCTGGAAACATCTATCCTGTATCCAGAATTAGAACTCTCAATCTCAAGCATTCCAAACTATTATTTTACTATCCATATTAAGAAATAGAATAATAAGGGCACTTGGTTGACTCAATCAGTAGAGCAGGCAACCCTTAATCTCAGAGTCATGAGTTCAAGTCCCACATTGGGTATATAGCTTTCTTTAAAAAGGAGAAATAGAAAAATGGATATCTTCACTGGTGACTGAATCTACATCTAGACTAATTGAAAACTTGCAGATAAAAAGTAGAAAATTGATTTATTCCTACTTTTAATAAGAACACAAAGTGAAATCAGATTGCAGGTGTTCAGAAGATAGTATTGCTCTTAAAATTGGCTGTTTAAGGCAAGTTCCTTCTAGCCCGGGTCATAATTTAATTCCTGAGGATAAAACTGTAGGGTGAAATGACTAGCCATCCACCGGACAGAATAACCCTGGGATTGGTTTCTTTTGTTTTTACCTAAACCAGTTGTTACTCATTCCAAAAGTTGTTATGTAATGTGGTCATGTATCTCACTACAGACATCTTGGAAATATTTCAAAATACTGGAGAAATGTTTGCATTAGATTTTTCCTGGTCCAAGATTCCCCTTTCTTTTGAACTTAGCATAGGATCTATGACAAATGGAATGTCCCACAATTTCCAAAGATCAGTGCCATTGTTGATTCCAGGAAGAAATAATACTTTTTACCCAATGATCTTCAAATATGCTTCCTCATCTTCTACTCAAAAGGATATTATAACAGGATTTCCGTTGTTTTGGAAATGAAAATAGCTGATCATGGCTTTTTTGTTGGTGCTCTCTTTCTGTGGAAGCCGAGATGCCATCAGAAAAGGTTAGTTAGGGAGCAAAGTCCAATATGGAAAATAGAACAGGCAGAGAAGTGTCACGAGAGCCAGAAAAACTGAAAATGGAAGTGAGTGGTCCACTCTCTGAAAGCATGTAGGCATACATTTATAACTCTGGGAGAACATTTTACATCGATACAAAGGTTTTAGTTTTAATAATTTGTTAGATTCTTTCTTCTCTACAATGATTTAAGTTTACAAAAAGAAAAAGGAATATTTAATTTGAGCGGGTGGAAACTCTGATTTGGCCATTCTGCTTCACTTCACTGACTAATCTTCCTGGTCTTTATCTTAAAATGCATCATAATAACCAACAAAATTTATATTAATCTTAAATATCACTTAATGTGTTAACCAATAATGTTATAACAAAGCACATTTTTTTTTTAACGTTTATTTATTTTTTTTGGGACAGAGAGAGACAGAGCATGAAGGGGGGAGGGGCAGAGAGAGAGGGAGACACAGAATCGGAAACAGGCTCCAGGCTCTGAGCCATCAGCCCAGAGCCCGACGCGGGGCTCGAACTCACGGACCGCGAGATCGTGACCTGGCTGAAGTCGGACGCTTAACCGACTGCGCCACCCAGGCGCCCCACAAAGCACATTTTTAAAATATCTAGTGCAAGACACAAATCACTTTAGGGGCACCTGGGTGGCTCAGTCGGTTAGGCACCCGACATTGGCTCAGGTCATGATCTTGCAGTTCGTGAGTTCAAGCCCCGTGTCGGGCTCTGTGCTGACAGCTCGGAGTCGGGAGCCTGCTTTGGGTCCTGTGTCTCCCTCTCTCTCTGCCTTACCCCCATTCACACTCTGTCTTTCTGTCTCTAGAAAATAAATAAAAACATTAAAAAAAAAAAAAAACCACAAACCCACTTTAAAAGAGCCCCAAGAAGTGAATGAAACGGAAGTACCTGACAAATGTTTAACCCAATTAGCTATCACGGGATATCTACATTTTCATTTCCTGCTCACTTTCATACAGTATTATTCTCCTCCCTCATGTTGGGCCCCTTTAGTACACTTACAATATTTGATTTCATTAAAAATGTTTAATGAAATGAGACATACATAAATTCCACCTTAGGCCTCGTCAGATAAGCTAATAATGATACATGTTCCTACTCTGTGTCTGATGATACACACATAGTCTTTTTGAAGACCCTGCCAGTATTTTCAATATTAATCCTGTTTTGTGTTACATTTGCAAATTGACCTTCCAAAGCACAGTGTCTAGGGGTTTGTTTCTAATTAGTGATTGCAAGTTGATTAGGAAATTGAAACATATAGAATCTATTGAAGTAGTTTCTCTGAGCTCAGCAACATGTGGCTTATGTCCCAAGTTCTAGCCTGATACCCTAGTTTCTCCCCAGATGTCATCATTTCCTTGCCTGTTTATCAGTTGTGACGTAGCTCAGCTTCTCTGGATGACTCTCATCTGATGAAATTTCCAATGATCAGCTGAGTTGATGGTACCCCCAAAGAAATATCTGATATTCACCACTCTTACACAAGCAAAGGAGGTCGGTTATTTTAGCCCAGTGAATCAAAATAATTAGCTTGGTCTCCTTTTTAATTTGTTTTTATAGTTACCGTACTCCTTTGTGATGGCTGAATGTGCCTCAGCCAGTGTCTTTTGTCTGATTGTGTTTAGGGAGTTAAATATTTCTTTGAAAAATGAACACTATTGCTTGCCTGTTTCTGTAACTCCTGGTAAATTTTAGAAAAGGGTTAGGCTGCTTTTCAGGTAGGAGCCTATGGGAGCTATTTTATGGAAAATATTTCTGAATTCCGGTTTTCTTTCAGGTGCCTCAAAGAACAACTTCTATATCCCCAGCATTAGCCAGAAAGAATTCTCCTGGAAATGGTAGTGCTCTGGGACCCAGACTGGGATCTCAACCCATCAGAGCAAGGTAAGGGAAGGAAGATGGTTAAGGTAGAGGAAAAAACCCCACCTGCCACTGTCATTATTGCTTTCCTAAAAATTGGTTTTGTCCTTGTTTCACTTCAGACGCATGTTGACTGGGCACTTGGACGGTAAGCTTCTGTGGGGCCGGAAGATACACCTTTTATTTCTTCAGTCACCTTTCACAGAAATCAGTGCAGAGTGAGGGCTCATGAATAAATGAGTGAGTGAGGCATCCCAGAAGCCAACCAAGTGTACCTCATTTTTAAAATTTGAGAGTAAAATTGCAAATATAAGTCTGGTTGGAATACCCCAAACCATTACTTAAGAGGCCATTTCATGAAGTCAGCAGAACAAGACAGCCTGGTTTGAGGTGATTTTTAGCATCAGGTCAAGAAATGTACCCTCGGAGCCATTAAGACATTACAAAGTAATTGCCAAAGAAATGTATTCGTGGCCAGCTGCAGAGCTCCCTAGCTTGACAAATTACAAAAGAACTATTTCTTAGCAAAAAATCACCTCTTTGGCATTATGGAGGGTCACTGAGATACAATTATGCTTCCACCGCTACTCTGTGCTCTCCTAGAATTTTCCATCAACAGTGGATATTCCTACAGTGAGGAAACTGCATTCACCTACCGGTTGGTGTAGAGGTCTCAAGAGAATCTGGAAAGGAAGCAATATCTGTACTGTATCTGAGCTGATTCTATGCCGTTTGCTTCTCCAGTTTGTCGAGCTTCCCTCAGATTTTTCATGATGAATACACCACTTTTTAGGATCAACTGAAATAGCAAATGGTTTCTACTGAGACTATAAAAAGGATGAGCTTGGGCAGGCCGTTATGTTCTTCTTCACTGTGTTCACGAGAGAAGGACTCTCCCTAGCTAGTGAGAACGAGAGACTGGAAATGAAAGTTATGATTATTTGTACGTATCTGTAATATAGGGAATGCTTTTGATCATGAAGCTTTAATATTCCTCTTCACATGAAGAGCTTTAGAAAGAGGTCAGTCCAAAAATAAGATGGAACTGTACTAAGAACAGTAATCCCTTCAGGGCGAAGAAGTTAGCCCATTCTGAGTGGGATTGCCAATAGCAGGAAGCTCTGAATGAGCCATTTTTTTCCCAGTGACTTGTCAGCTCCAGCCTGAGCTGGCGTTGCTAAGCAGCGCTGAGGAAGACCAGAGTGTACTGTGACCGGGAGCCAAAGGAGCATCAGCCCTGGGATTGCGGGCGTGAACTTTGTCAGTCCCCCTCTTCGAGCAGCAATAAGCCCCCAATTATCCGTGCTTCTTGGTCCCTTGGACCCTGCCCTCAAGGCTCTGGTCATGGGATCAGTTGCTTAGAATTTTAGCGGCTGTAGATCAAGCGTCATTTCAACTAAAATCTTTTTCCTTTCTATCAACCAAAAAGAAAGAGAACTATCATTATATAATCAAATAAAAAGCAGCTCTTTGTTCCCTCTGAAGTGTTATTTTAATGACACTAGGGCCCAAGATAGTTGGCTTTTGATGGTCAGTGGCTTGTAAAACATGAGCTTTTCCCTCGGAACCACTTAAATTTGTACTTTGTCCAAAGAATGCAAACTTTGTGCGACAGCTTACAGAGAAGGGAGGGAGGGAGCTAAGAGGTAATAATTATTTACCTACAATGAAAATCAGGCACTGGGGGGGAGGGGGTGGAGAATCCCCATCTCTGCCAACTAGAGTAATCCTCCCGGACCCCCTACTTCTTGCTATCACCAAATGACCAACACTTAAGATGTGAATCAGACTTTGCCAGTCTAGATTGGATTGCATTTTTTAAAGCTTCAGGATTTGGTTTATTTACTCTTTGGTTATTTACTGTTTATTACTTCAGGATTTTGGTTTATTGGTTTCGGTTGCCTTTGCTTCATAAGAAAACATCCTAAAAGTTAGTTGTCTGAAATAGGAACAATTTATTATTTCTTGTGATTCTCTGGGTTGGCTAATAAGTTTTTCGGCTGGTCTCACTTGGGCTACTTATGCAGCTGCGCTGAGCTGATAGGTCAGCTGTACCTTCATGTGGACCTTCATCCTGGTCTTCTTTACTGTTTGGCAATCTCAGGACAGCCTCCCGAGAGGGAGGGCCCCAGTACAGGAGCACTTTTCAAGCCTTTGCTTGCGTCATCTTTGTTGATGTCCCATTGGCAACCACAAGTCATGTGGGCAAGCCCTGAGTCAGTGCGCTAAAGAAAATACACAGGGCACGGACGATGGGAGATGTGATTGGCTGGGGGCATTACTGTAAAACACACTCTCCTATCTTATATTGGTCTTAATGAAGTTCTCATAGTTCTTTTTGTACCACTCTTCAGGCAACTGGCCATCCACGAAGCCATGACAAAGGGTTGCTTTTAAAGAATTCATCCTTTACCATGTTTATGAACTATACTTCTTGTTGTTGGTCAGTATTCCTTTTTATCCTCCCGGCCCTTCTCCTTAAATTGATCCTCAAGGGAAAGCAGGAAATTAACAGAGTAAGAATGGATCCCAAGAAAAATCACACATCTAATAAAGGACAAATTCACGATGTTTTGTTGTTATTATTTTCATTTGCTAAATTCAGCAAATGTATACTGAGGACCTGCTGTGTTCAGGGCTGCATGGGACCTTGGGAGTCAGTGACTCAACCAAGACCACCTGAGTCTAGGGCCCATGGGTCAGAGGATATACCATACCTGCTACCCTTTGGAGCTATAGGCATTATTAGGGGCAAAATTCTATTTCTTGCCTTGCTTTCTTCCTTTGCTTTGAGGTAAATATGTGAATTATAGGAAGAAGGCAGAGGCTCCCTTCTTTTGTAGCAAATGTAGGGACCACAAATTTAAGACAATAATGTCTGGGGCGCCTGGGTGGCGCAGTCGGTTAAGCGTCCGACTTCAGCCAGGTCACGATCTTGCGGTCCGTGAGTTCGAGCCCCGCGTCAGGCTCTGGGCTGATGGCTCAGAGCCTGGAGCCTGTTTCCGATTCTGTGTCTCCCTCTCTCTCTGCCCCTCCCCCGTTCATGCTCTGTCTCTCTCTGTCCCAAAAATAAATAAATGTTGAAAAAAAAATTAAAAAAAAAAAAGAAAAAGACAATAATGTCTGGACATGGAAGGAACCTGAGTCCCCAAGTCCCCACCTGAGGAAGAACCACCAAGGAGACCAGTTTGATCTGTATATATTGTGATATGAGTGAGAAATAAGCCACTTTTGTGCTAAGCCAGCAGGAAAAAGGAAGACTAGAAAGTAGAGCCTAATGGTTAAAGAGCTCAGTTTTTGCTTCCTGAATTTAAGTACTAATGAACTCCAAGCAAGATATTGTATATTCAGTAACTGCAGAATGTATGCTAATTTCTGAGAATGTAGGAAACAGTATGTGTAAGTCAGTAAGCTACTTGGCACCCTGAATGGAAGATTCTGGAGGTGAGTTAAAATGGGAGATGCAAGCATGCCTCCAACGTGAGGAAAAAGCAGAGCTTCACTATTTTCAAAAGCCTTCCTTCTCCCAGAAAAAAAACTCCCTATTATGTCACTTCCCCTATCTACACACACTACACCAAATCAAAAAGAGCCCTGTAAAGAACATGTCTTAGAATCGTTGTGTGTGTCAAGGAATACAGCTGTGCTGACATTAGCTGGTCAGGAAAGTGTTACTGGGCAACCCCCTTGCATCCCTGCCTTCCGATTGGTTTGGGTTTTTTTATTTATTTCTTTATTTAAGAAACACATCTGGAACATCTTTATTTGTGAGGCACTCTTCAGTGTGCATCTCAAATAGTAACTAATTTAAACCATTTAACAGGCGCCTGGGTGGCTCAGTTGGTTAAGTGTCTGCCTCTTGATTTCAGCTCAGGTCATGATCTTGCCATTCCTGAGATCGAGCTCTGCATCTGGTGCACTGACAGCACGGAGCCGGCTTGGGATTTTCTCTCTCCCTCTCTCTCTCTCTCTCTCTCTCTCTCTCTCTGCCCCTCTCCTGCTCGTGCGTGTGCATGCTCTCACTCTCAAAATAAATAAACTTTAAACCATATAGCAACTCTGTGAGGTAGTGGCTATAATCACCTCTATTTTATAGAAGGGAAACTGAGACAAACACAAGTTAACTAAATTGTTTAAGGTGACAATATTATGAAGTGATAGAGCCACCATTTGAACCATTGTCCACAACCATTCTGTGGCACCAAAGTCCACACTCTTAAGTACCATGCCATGCTTACCTGTTTTGCAATAAACACGGCTGGTGTTGCTGCATCGTGTTCCCAAAGGAAAGAGGGTTCTTGATTTGTTCATTTTGCCTCCATTTTGCCTCCATTTTTCCCAGCATGTAATTGAGTGAGAATGTTAATAGCTCCTCTTAATCCTGTGGTTATTGATTCTCATCTTGTGGTATTGACTACCTTTTAGTGGTTGTTGTCCCATAGAACCTATTTATAGCCCCCAAACTTTCCTACTCAAGCTGGTACTGATATCATTAGGTGCTTTTGACAGTTTCCACCCCATCACCATAACCCCACACACCTGTTCCTGCCCTCCTGTCTCATGCATATGCAGATCTGTGTGCAGTTCCTACCTGCTGTGTGGGCTCCCAGATGCCTTATGGTGTCAGAGTGATGAGTTGAGTTTAAATCAAGATTTGGTTTGTTCATTTTTTAAAATACCGTTTTAAAAAATTCCAGGTACCTTAATATTTAACTTTGATTCATGTGTTCTTTTAAAGCAAATTAAAATTTTATCAAACAAGTACATTCAGAATATGAAAAGATTTAAAGTAAGCCAGAAGCACCGAGTCAAAACCCAATGACTAAATGCTTAATTTAAAAAAATAATTCTCTGTCCCATCCCAAACCTCTCTTCCTGTGGCTCATTTGTTCTCATTGGCTGTGTCATCACAGAACAAAGTAAAGTGAATTTTGGCAGTCAGCCAGTTAATTACAGACTTGGCCCAAGTATTTGGGCCAAGAAATCACTTTGTAATCCTAATTTTCTGCTTTGACTTTTTATATGATTCAAGTAAATGAAATAATTGCCACATCTTCACTTTACTGTGTGTTTTACAGGCCCGTGGCATTGTCTGTGGGATGGCAAATGTCTGAACCAAAAGTTAGCATTTGAAGAAGTATATATGAATGTTTTCAAGTTTTTACACATTTGGATCTGAGTAGTTTCAGTTGATATGTGAACAAGAGAGATCTATTATTTCATAGAATTCTTCTGAAATTCCCTCTAAAGGCATTTATCTCAGACTTCTTGGCCCCAAGGCCAGACCAGATTACTATACAATAAGGAAAAGAAAAATATGAATGGTATGACATTTTATCAAAATACTTATATTTTCTGGGGCGCCTGGGTGGCTCAGTTGGTTATGTGTCCGACTCTTGAATTTCAGCTCAGGTCATGATCTCACAGTTCATGAGTTTGAGCCCCTCATCAGGCTCTGTGCTCACAGTGCGGAGCTTGCTTGAGATTCTCCCTCCTCCTCTCCCTCTGCCCCTCCTCTGTCTCTCTCTCTCTCTCAAAAATAAATTAGAATGTTTTTAAAATTTTTTTAATAAAATTTTTTTAAATACTTATATTTTCCAAAAAAAAAAAAATAACATAGAAAAAGCATTTTGAAGTTTCCCCTATTTCTATGTGTGTTTGTATAGACACTAAATACTTCTTTCAGTCTCCAGCAGCAAAAATAGCAACCTATTAAGATCAGCACCCATGCTGGTTCGCTCCAGTAAGAAGGGCCTGTGCTAATGAGGCCCAGGTCACGGATTTAATACCCATGGGATTCAATTAATTTCATGCCAAAAGAGGCTCTGAGCTCCATCCGAGACACATGCACTTGCCAGCTGCTTCTGCCAATGACCAGGCCCCTCTCTGACAGCCTGGGCCCAGGCCTTATATCATCAATATGGCAGCAGCCTCCCACCTGGTCAGCCTGCATGTCTCCTCCCCAGTCATCCATAAGCCTGCACACAGGGGGAGACCTGTGTGCTCTACCAAGCTTTACAGGCACTGCTGCATAAAGCATCCATTTCTTCTGATGACCCACTCTTCCAGGCTATCCTAACACAGACTTAGTACTCCATCAGGGTGGGTGTCCTCTCTACACCAGCTAGCCCCAGAAAAATCACAGCCCCTGCATCTTCACTCAGGCGCTCCCCCAGACTTCCTGCTTATTCCTCAAAGTCCCAGTCAAGTCCTGTCTCCTTCTTGACACCACCTCAACGACCCCAGGCTGCATTCATCGTTCCCCAAACTCCGACAATACTTACGGGCTCTTTCACGCATAGCATGCAGAGATTTGCCTTCTTCACTGTTGTCTCCGCTGCCTGTTTCTCACGTCTAGAATTCTGCTGCATCTCACACCTGTGACCTGTGCTGTCCTCCATCCCTCATACTGGTCCAACCAATCTCACAAAGCAGCTGTTTCACAGAAAGGTATTGGTTAAATTACCAAAGGAGTGCTGTGTTCAAGCAAGTAGCCGGATCCTGCTACCACACCACAGTCACCAGAGAAAAATATCTCAGAGCTCACAGCTACCCTTCTCACAATAACTGTTTTTATTTTTAAATACAAAGAACACTACATTACCATTCTACAAAACGAAAGCAACTACCAAGAAGCCTTAGCATGTCCATTACCTTTAATCAGTGATACAGTTGGCTAGCAATGCAATTTTTAGAAAAAAGAAAAAAAAAAAACTTTGGACTTTATTAATTATGTATAAATAATTCCTGACCATCACTGTGTAATCAAACAAGACCAGGGGAAATAATTTATTATTGGGAATAAAAGGAGATAAGATTGTTTCTTTAAGGAAAATTCAAAAGGTAGGATACTGCATAAGTATTATACATTTATCATTTTAGGTATTCTCCAAATCAGGGCTAGTTCCAGTATGGATCCAAATCTATTTTAGCCAATTAAGAGCTAGCAGTTTTCACAAAAATAATTACTATGCAAAGGAGTCCTATAAAAATATTGAGAATTTAAACATTTTCCTTAAACTTGATAATCACTTCTGCTTCAGTCGATCATACTGTTGGGTTGACTTAGCAACTCCTTTACCATAAAACCTTAAGATAAATATTGTCATAAATTCTATATTTATGTGATAAAAATTACTAAGTTATGAGGACATATTTATTTTCACATATGTTTTCCAGAGCCACCAGCCATGTCTTACAATAACCCAATATTTAAAACATTTTCTCACTTGATCAAATGTTTTTGGAAGATACATCACCAAAAACAAAGTTCTTAAGTTTTCAAAACAGAAATTATTTGGTCCAGTTGCTGCTATAATGATGTCATTCTGTGGCCAGATTTTTGGTACACTAAAATGCAAGCGTCTCAAGGGAAGAGACCATATTATTTCCATTTTTATACATGAAACATGGGACACCCCACACAGTTTAGTGTGCACTTGACAGTCTTGAAATGAGGGGAGCAAAATGAAGACTTAAAATTGCATTTTAACATGAATTATTGCATTAAAATCATAGTCTGTGATCACACTGAGGTGTGCAGTTCTGTTTGGAGAACGGAAGACATTGGAAACATGTAGGGGCCCTCGGCAGGTGGATGGCAGTGGATTTGAGCTTTGAGTTGCTGGTTTCACTAAATTATCCATGCACTAATTTAGGCCCAGAATTATATAAATGAAAAGGCCTCTAAGGTATAATTTAAAAAGGAAGAGCTTTGTGGAAACTTTGAGGATGCTGCTTATTTTTATAACAAAATCATAGAAACCTCAGCAGCTGTTTCCCACCACTCTCTTAGGACAGCTTCTATGATCACCAAAAGTGGCTTACGTGGCTCTGTCCATGCTCCCATGCTGCCCTGTGCTCACTGCAGGCGAAGCATGGGGGAAATTGGCTGTGTGCGTCCGGCTAAACCGGCAGATGACAAGACTGTGTCTTGTTCATTACCATATCTCAAATGCCTGACCCAGTGCTTGGTATAGACCAACTGAGTGAGCAAATAAATACCACTATTTTGGGGGCAGTTTACATATAAAGGTGAATAATAATAAGATTTTATGAAAGTATTTATTCTTGAATTAGCGCCCAATAATTATTTTAAAACGCACCTCCTTTTGATAATAGCCAAAGTATATAAAGACTTCCTGAAAGAAATTTAAAATGCAAATATACCACTAACTACGTAAGCAGAGAACTTGATTAAGCAATTCACAGAAGAATTATAAATGTCAAATGAATGTGAATAAGAATTATTCTACCTCAAGAGTAATGTTTTAAAACAACATTACAACAACAAGATAGATTTTTTTTTTTTACAAAGTAGCAAACTGCTCATCCTAAAGCGTGGTAAGAATTCAGTAAGATGGTCCGTTTCATACACTTCAGCAAAAACCAGTAATAACATTACACACCCACATACAAACTCATATGCAACACACTCATCCCTGTTCATATCCTTCCACCCAACAATCCCAGTTCCAGGAAAGAGATGTGACTGGGATGTGCAGGTGCCTGGAGATACTTATTTCAATGTCGTGTGTCACGGCAATGTATTGGAAGTAGCTTAATATCCAGCAGTAGAGGAATAGTTAAACTAATTCTTCCATATACTGGATTATTATGCAGCCATTATTATTTTTGTAAGCATAAGAAGCTGCTCCCAAAGCAGTGCTAAGGGAGGGTGGAAAAAAGCTGCAAAACCAAACATACAGCATGCTTCTGTATATACAAAAGTCTAGAAGATACTCTACCAAATAGTAAAATGTAGTTGGATGTCTCTTGGGTCAGAGATTGAATGTGTTGCTTCCTTCTTTTATCTTTTAATATTTTTCAAGGTTTTTTGTTTTTTTGTTTTTTTGTTTTTTTTACAATGAACACAGGAATAAGGGTTTCAAAGAAAGCCTCCTTTGACGAGCACCATTTCAGAGCTAATACTTTAGTGTAATGATCCAGGAGCTGGGTCAAGAGTTCATCTCATCCAGCAGTATCTGGCTGGGAGCTCCACAGAGGACGACATGACTGTCATTTCCATTGACCCCTTCTGTGCAGTGTCACACATGTGCTCTCTTTGCTCCTTTGCACCGGGGGTGGGACTGGACTGTACTGTGTCTGTGGATGGCAAGGTGTCCAGGGTGTAGTCACCGTGTTCTGCCTTCCACACAGCAATCCTGACCTCCGGAGAACGGAGCCTGTCTTGGAGAGCCCCTTGCAGAGGACCAGCAGCGGCAGTTCCTCCAGCTCCAGCACCCCCAGCTCCCAGCCCAGCTCCCAAGGAGGCTCTCAGCCTGGATCACAAGCGGGGTCCAGCGAGCGAACCAGAGTTCGAGGTAAACCTTCCCCCACCTTTCCCAACAACATTGCCTGGAGGAGAGAGCCGGGGGGGCATGGAATCCATTTACTTCCTGACTTTTGTGATTCCTGCTCCTGGCATGGCCACCGCTGTGTGATGCCACAGAGTCCTGACTTCCCGGAGCCTCAGTCTCCTTACATGAGTGAACCGCCATCCCCAGTCATATACATGTGTGACGTCACAGTGTGAAGTAAATCTTTTCTAATTGCAGATCACGTTGTTTTCTGGGATGATCATAGACTATTGGTCTTATTTGAAAATATAATTACTTTTGAGTCACCTGAATTCCCATTTCCATTTGTTGTCTGTTTAGAGTTTCATGTACCCCCAAGTATCCTCTTCCCATTATGCCAGTCTTCCCTTTGTGTGTGAATATATTTCACGATACTAAGGATCTCTCAAAGTGGGATTCGGTAAAGACTAACGTAGAACACATACACATTTTAAAGAAAAAATAAACTCTTTGACTTAGAAAGTATATTTCACTCTTCTAGTTATTCCTACCAAAGAGGGATAAAAAATGAGCCTCTCTGACCATTTATTCAAGTCATTTATCACTGTTTAGTTTTCATTAATGAGGAAGCTTGTGAAAAACATTAGCATGTCCAGCTAATTACACATGACAACACATTGCTTCTAGCTAATCAAAATTTACTCTTTCTGAATAACCTTCAGAAGATAATTTTGCTTCCAAGTAATAAACACCAGAACTTTTTTAAGTGCAATTTGATAAATATTAACAAATTACTGTGCTCTGAGAAAAACCACCAGCCCTTTTTCTTAGCCTCTTCATTCGCCACAATCATAGGTTGCCACGTATTAGCTTTTTAAGGTTTTAAATAAGTAGAGTCACTGTATTTCCATTTTGGAAAGGTTGAAATCTGGCGTGCAGTGCTCATTTCTCTGGACCGGGATATGGCTGCCTCCATATGCATTCTTCAGACCTCAGTGGTGCAGCACATAGCTATGTGTACTTCTGTTGCTTTACTTCAAATATAAATTTACTTAATTGAGAAAAGTGCCATTCATTTATCTTTTTTCTATTCACAAGCATCTTAATATCCTTAGAGAAAACTAAAGAAAACTAAAGTTATGCGTATCATTGTAATTCTCTGATCCGGTTTGGGTTTAATTCTTATCTTCTTTCCTTTGGCCCCTAGTTCCTCTGGGTTAAAAACACTGTTGTATCCCTGATGTGTTTCTGCCCATGAAAGACCACTTTACAGTAAAAGAATCTCTCTGATGCCAGATTGTTTTTTCTGTACCTAGAAACAAATCTGAGAGATACTCTTCACTCCGTAGCTGTTGGTGGACCTCCCCCATCCTCCATTCTGGGGCTCTTCCCCTTTGTCACCAATACTCTCCTTCCTGTCCCCACCTCATTCTTTCTTCCTTAAAGGACCCAGACAACCCCTGCCCCCCATTTAAAAACCATTTCATCACATAAAATGGGTTTCTATTTTTTCCCACAACACTCCCTCAAAATAACCTACTGTGACGGGTAAGTGGTACAAGAAGAAACCAACCGTAGAATGCTAACACAGAAGCTGGTCTAGTGTACTACCGAGAATAGGACTTGGGTAAGCCAGACAGAATACCAACTCTGCCCATAATTTCAGCATGACCTTAGGCTAGTATGCCATCTCTCTAAGTCTGTTTTGAACAGTGAAATGGGAAAAGAGGGCCATACATTGGGTTGCAGCAAGAATTCGATGAGACAGTTGACATAGAAGGCTTTTAGCATTAAGCCTGACACACATTTAGCACTCAGTAAATGGTGGTGGTGCTGGTACGTGCTAGTTTTTCTCACTATTATTAGTGACTTCAGGTTAACAAGCCTAAGTGCGTTTGCCTGAATACTAACAATTTTTTCATGGATGTGTTTGAGGATTTGCCTAAATGAATGATGTATCCCGAGTAATCCCGAAGGATGACTCACCCCAGAACTCTAGAACTTGAGTCAACACTTTTGATGGTCATTATTTTTCTTGATCCCTGTCTTTCTGCCCAGCCAACAGTAAGTCGGAAGGATCACCTGTGCTCCCCCATGAGCCTTCCAAGGTGAAGCCAGAAGAATCCAGGGACATTACCCGACCTAGTCGACCAGCTGTGAGTGCTTTTGAACTCTTTTAAATTACCAGAAAAGCCACAGGACACAGCAGTTGGGGATACACCCATGACTATGAAACAAAACTTAATGAGATTAAGAAGAAGAATGGATGCCAGAAGTATCCAGAAGAAAGTAATACCTGATTAGGAAAGAACCGGACAGATCTCAGATTGCCTATCTGCCATTAGGCTTTCTGCCAATCATTAGCACTACTTTAGAGAATAAAAAAGGTGGGGAAATAACTCCTATCATCACATAATTTCTATTCAGCAGCTTTGGCAAAAAGATGTTCAAGCTAGCAGTTGAAGGGATGTGGGCACTTTCTTTGGGTCTCTGTTGTCTACTCTGCCCTCTCCCCATATTATTTTCCATATGAATTAATGTAATTTATGCTGTTTTTCATGCCTTTAGGACTCTATTTTTCTGGACCAAAACATGATAAGCGTGGTTTGACCATGGGCCTGACAACTTGAAATCTAGCTTCACTGCTGTGACATGACAGACCCCAGATAGTTTTAGCAAAAGAAACAAGAGCATGGAGGCTGATATGTGAAAGTTGGAAATTAACTTGGGATGAGTTATTATCCATCCACATACTTTACTTAAAATTTCTGAGAACCTTTTCTATGAAATGAATGCGAAGGCTTTTTGGTTTACTCTGGTTTTTACATATTTAAGTAAGGAAGCATAGTGAGAGTAATAATGAAGGGAATTTGCCCCATTTGGGGTTGACGCCCTTTCTGCTATTGCATTTATCAGTTGTGTACTAACAATTCCCATTTTGTGTCTAACCTGCTCTCTTTCTTCTGGCTTTTTCCCCCTCCTGTGGATTCTTCTGGATTGGGTTCCTCCTTTTTCAGAGCTATAAGAAAGCTATAGATGAGGTTAGTATTACCTTTTCTTGGTCATGCTGTCACAAGATGTAAATATACAGGTGATTTCCTGATGTTGACATTCAGAAAAGTGGCCTGTTGGATCACAGATTTAAAGCTCACTCCTCTGGGGTGGTCTGCTGGAAGGCAAGCCCCTTCAATGGCAGCCAGCCTGAGGCCCTCAGACACTCGGGTAAAGCTCCAGAGACCTTCCTTCGAAGCCAAAATGTCACTTTTCCAATGTTCCAATCTAGCTAAAGATAAACATTAGTGCTTTGTTATTGGCAGTTTTTCATTCCAGCATCTTCCAATAGCAACGCACGAGCTCTTAACCTGTGCTCACCAGCCTCGCAAGGGGATGGCGGTTTTACTAACAGAGAAAGAGACATCATTCTAAAGCACTCCAAATTTATAATGTGTGATTTGTGAACAAGGAGTTACTGGGTATTGTTAGATTAATTTTGTGGGACATTAACTACAGCATCGGCAGCAACATCAACTTTAGTTAATGAATCCTGGCGAGTTAAGTGACTTTATTTCCTTATCTGCGGAGACGTTTTTCCATTAGAAAAATATATGGCTTTGTCAATCTTAGGTAGCTTGCTAAGAAGGATGACTGCCTTCCTGCTGTTTGTCAGACCTGCATGAATACAGCACAGTGGAGTTGTGCTGTTGTTTGTTTTCAGAGACAGGCCTTGCAAAGAGTCCTGAGTGCATGGAATCTGAAGACTACTATTATGGCTTTAAGGCTGTAGCTCTGCTGAGCACTATTTTTGTGAAACGACATGGAAAAAGCGCTGGCTTTGGAATCAGCAAGCTGCATTCAAATTCTAGCTCCCCCGAGTAAATAACTGGCCAGGACCAGTTTCCTAACCTCTCTGGGCCACAGTTTCTTCATGTGTAAGATGGGGATGAAGGCACCTGCTCTGCCTCGGATGTAAGATTGATTAGGATCACTCAAGATCACGTGTGCGAGACCATTTTGAGAAAGCCAAGAGGCAGTCCTCATGCTAGTTTGAGCCCGCGGCATGGTGCCATTTTGGCAGGTGGGAGAAGCCGGATCCTATGCTTCTCACCTTTACCAAAGAGCCTCTCTTTTTCAGAATTAGGACTGCCTTACCATTCAGAGTGGTTTAGAATTTTATTTCTTAGGTAAAAGATTACTGCTCATAAAAGAATGAGACTCTATGTGTCTACAGTGTGTGGACGGCATTTATAAGAGAGCAAAATGAGGAACGTTTTTCATTGCTTTGTACCACAGCCCTGAACTTTCCCTCATCATAGTCAGAAGGACAGCAATTATTACACCTTTTATCAGTTTTTTCCCACGTGGTTGAAGACAGAAAGCAATAGTCTGGTGCTATGGCTGCCAGAAAAAGAGTTGTGTGTGTGCGCAACTCGAGGGAAATCTCACAAGATTTCAGCTTGAAGGTGGTTGTCCTGAGGAAAATGGATTTCATCTGGTTAACCCAGGATATTTTCGGCTTTTTAAAAATTGCTTTATTTATTTTGCTTTACTCTCATACCCTGGACACAGATGAGAGATAGCAACAGAAGTATAAGTAATTGAGGTGATGTAAGTGGCACACCAAAACCTCGGACCATGTGTGATTGGAAAATATCCTCCAGGTGATTCTGTTAACCCTATGCCTTGAATATCACTGATCCAAACCACTAAAAATACAGGATTACTTGGTTCTGCCTAACTCAGTAGTTCTCCCCCAGGGACGATTCCACCCCTCCTTTTCCTTCCATCCCCTTCTTTCCCCTTAGGAGATATTTGGCAAAGTTTGGGGTGGTTTTGTTCATCACAACTTGGAAGTGGGGGGCAGTGCTACTGGTAGCCTGTGGGTAGAGCAGAAAGATGCTGTTATACATCCTACCATGCCAAGAGAGCCACCCAGAGTAGAGAAGGATCTGGCCCCAAACATCAATAGTGCCACAGCTGAGAAACCTTGAATTAAACCTTTCTCCCATCTTCAGTCACAGGGTTCCATATGGCTTCCTTCCATTGTGACTGATTTGCCATTTAGATAACCCAGGATTGAAATGAGAAGTTTCAAAACTCTTGGAAAACATGTTGCTTATTATTGTGAATTTAACAGTTTGATTTTTCATGAAAATCAGTCTCAAGGAGTGTCCGTTAATTTAGCATTCCTTTCTAATGGGATATAAGATTGTGCAATATAGTCTGTGATTATTTAATACAATCATTGAAAATATTCTTTTCACTCTAGCAGTTAAACATATGACATGAAGATTGATACATAAGCAAATACTGGCTTTAGCACTATATTTTTGTTATTGTGTAAGAATCTGAAAAATCCCATCGCACACCCATAGACAGGACAAAACTTGAACAGTAGCTAGTGATCTAAAAGCTTTTTTTCTCAGATGAGGATGCTGGAGTTAAGTAACTTCCCCAATGTCACTTCTTAAGATTTCCTAAAAAGGAGATAAATTATTTTCATATGTAAAAAAAAAGACCAGCCTAAAAACTTTTAACCTTTATTTTAATAATTCAAAAAATTGAACTAAAGTCTGAATAAACTACATTGTTTCTAAAAAGAGACCCAAAAGAGCACCTTTTGAGGTAAAGTCTACATAATTGTCAGATTAAATAAGAGTTTTTTTAATGAAAAAATATGGATCAAGTTAATTCTAAAAAGTGTTACATCAAACAAGCCTTTGGGTAAGAAAGAGTCTCCTATCTTCACATTTACTCCATAGTCAAAAAAATCTTACCATTTTGCCGTATTTCTTTTTTAGGTGTGCATTTCTCAAATATTTCCATACTAAATAGCACTTTTTTTTCTCTTTTTTGAAATTTTTTTTAGCTTCAGGCTTGAGACAGCCAAGCAATAAATTACCACAAAAACTCATTATATGGAGAAAATTGGTATTGTCAGAAAATAAAATGTATGAAAATGGATCTGAACCCAATGGTGTCAATTTTAGATTGTGTCTATTTTCTACAACTTTGCTATTGTAAATTTTTCCAGAGTGGATGGATAAGGAACAAAACTGCAGCTAAGCATGTAGACTATTGGCAATGGAAGATTAATTTTCTTTGACTGGGGTATTACCTTCGAGTTACTCATTATTGTTACCTCGGGAGTCTCATATACGTCTCACCGCCCAAGCTGTTACCAAGTAAACTTAAAAGGAATTTGCAATTACTTCCAGTGTTTCAAGAAAGATAACTTTTTAATAATGAAGAAACAAAAAAAAAATTCTAATTAAAAGTGAAGTTGTAAAGCAGGTCAGAACTTTAAACTTTTCCTAGATACAGTGTTTAGAAAAATTTAGGTCATTTTTACAAATGAGAGTTTCTTTAATTCAATGGGCTTTGGACAAGCTAAATATTTCTAAATAGTTTTGACTTTTTAAAAATCTCTTTTATCTTGTCATGAAATGTCAAAGATAAGGAAAATGAATCCACGGGGAAAACGTATTATAAATTTAAATAAATCATAGCTAATATTATTATATTTTACTCAGAATTATTGACATTAGAAATAAATTATTTTAAACCATATTCTCTCTTTAAATTATAATAAAATGCTTTTTTTAATGATAAGTAACATTTTAAATGCCTTATATTCTTTGATGAGACCTAACATGCTCCTAAAATATAGAAGACAAAAGAGAAAATAAATTTTGTTACTATTTTACTGGTTTGGAAGATTGTAATACCTTTTCTGTTCATAGCTTTAACAAATATCCAAACTATATTTCCCACTGTGCTCAAGTATTGCATTACCCTTCACTTTCTTCTCAATTGATAAAGGTAAACATTGGCAATGTCAAGAGGAAATGAAGAGTATAAGCTGAAATCTGAATATTGGCTTTTCCTGTTTTGGCCCATTGCCAAAGAAACAAGTAGATTTGCATAAAATTCTGTCTATGTGGTAATTTTCTTCTTTAATGGTATACGTTATATTTAAACACCTTTGAGTCTTTTTAATAGAATTCTATTTTCACTTTCACAGATGGGGTAAATATATCCACTGAGATTGAGGCCATGCGTGTGTGCATGTGTGTAAAAGCCCAGCAAGCATGTTTGGGTGGAAAATGCACAATTTGAATTTTCAGAAACTACCCTTTTCCAAGTGCTTCAATTCAAGTGACTTCAGAACAAATTTAAAAGTTGTGCTTTCCTTTGACTTTATTATGAAATGAGAAAGAAATGACCCTGGACCTTCACTTAGCACCTTGACCTTCCTAAATTCTACACCAAATAAAACACCTGAAGCATTTAACCAACATAGTAATGCCTAATATACAGGTGACAGTAAAGAAACATGATGATTTGTTATCTCCTCAAAATAAAATTATATTTATAATTTAACGATACACATTTATCTCAGTTTTTCTTCTGACCAATTAGGATAGATTATCAGGGATCATTTAGATCATCTACATTGCTCTAATCTTACATCAGGTGAATTGGACAAATACATTTCTGAATTGAAATAAAGAGAGAATATGGCCATAAGAAAACTGCGGGATTTAGTATCTTTCAATGAGTTTCTTTCTCCCTAATCCCCTGTCTCTCACTGAATGCTCTGATTCCCACATGGGTCACTAATATAGGGAGAAATGGTAAGACTGATATCAAATTGCTTTTTCCTCATTTGCATGCTACGTGCCATGGGCAGTTTAACCCATGCAAATTAGAGCGGCCATGCTTTTGCAGAACTGCTTCCCTCTGCATTGCTCTGAAAGCATGTGAAATAAAAGGTAGTCAGAGATTCAGCACACTGCCTGCAATGTGCCTGGTGATTAAATACCACATCATCACATCCATAAGGCTAAACATTGCATCATACTCATGGAAAACTGAAAAACGATCTCTTCTCTTTTGGTGTTTGCACATGCACTTTGGTATTCCTCATAAGGGTTTCTGCCAGGTGACTGTAATTTTAAACAAAAGAAAATGAAACACCTATCGTTCTGGAAGAGAATTTCCCTGGTTTTTTTTTTCCTTTCTCTTTTTTCTTTTCGATTTTGTTGTTGTTGTTCCTCTTGATTAATTCAGCTCTGTGGCTATAAATTTCAGTGGCACTAGGCTTTGGGGTGGGCCATTATTTGATGTGGTGCCTCTGCTCTCCAGGGAATGATGACCCACCAAATGAGCCATTGTAGTAGCTGGAACCTTGGGAATTGCTCTGTTCTGTGACTGATGCTAGATTTTGGTACAGTAGCAATCAAAGAGGGGAGAGGCCATGACCGTGGCTTGGGCAGGAGACCCAAAATACTGGGGAACAATTGCTAATCCCCTGTGTTTTCTCATATACTCTGAGGGTGACCGACTTCACCTTCCCAAAATAAAATGAGAACCCAATGTTTGTATATATGTGTATACACACAACGCACACACACATATATACACGCGTATATTCAGAACTGAGCCGTCTCAGTCTAGCAATTGGTTTTGAGCAAAGTCTAAATTTATTTCATCTTTCTTTTCTAGTTTCTCTGTGCTACAAACATCGTTTTCTGAGTTCCATGCAGCAACTATGTTTGTAACCGTTCTATATAGAGCTTTCTTTTCTTGTTGCTTAAGCTGGAGCACTGACTTGCTGAGAGATGTGACTTTGTTGTATCTACAATTCCTACATGCTGAACAAACTTTTCTTTTGTAGGATCTGACGGCATTAGCCAAAGAATTAAGAGAACTCCGGATTGAAGAAACAAACCGCCCGCTGAAGAAGGTGACTGATTACTCCTCCTCTAGCGAGGAGTCGGAAAGTAGTGATGAAGAGGAGGAAGATGGAGAGAGCGAGGCCCATGACGGGACAGTGGCTGTCAGTGACATACCCAGACTGATGTAAGAGGGCTGATTTTCCAATGTCGGCCGGGGAGGGCTAGGTCTCCAAAATGAAAGGACAAGAAATAGGAATTAAATATAGGATCATTTATGGGTCTCTGGCAGGATCAACTGACTTTTGGGATTGGAGTGTTTATTAGAGCATAGTTCTGTGAGTACCTCTCTCCACAGACACGGTCACTTAGAATAACACATAGTGGCATTTGTACCTGCATATGCTTTATCTAGGTACGTTCATTGGACTGACTCTCTCTTTGGTGACACTTTCTTGGTTCTTTCATCTCCAGGGAAAATGATGACAACCAGACCGTTGGCACTTGCCTGTCCCCCTTAGAACTGAAAGAGTGGAGGGGTGCCTGGGTGGCTCAATCTGTTAAGTGGCTGACTTCAGCTCAGGTCATGATCTCATAGTTCGAGGGTTTGAGTCCCACGTCGGGCTCTGTGCTGACAGCTCAGAGCCTGGAGTCTGCTTCCCATTCTGTGTCTCCCTCTCTCTCTGCCCTTACCCTGCTCGTGCTCTGCTTCTCTCTCTCTCTCTCTCTCTCTCTCTCTCTCTCTCTCTCTCTTTCTCTCAAAAGTAAATAAACATTAAAAAAATTATAAAAAATGAGAAGAACTGAAAGCATGGAATTATGGGCAATGACGTTTAGGAGTTAAAATTTAACAGCATAGACATGTGTTCCTTCCTCACCATCACCTCGACAAGAGGAGGAGTGAGGAACACAAACGTATGTGGCAGAGTGGGTTAGCATCCCAGCAAAAGAATCAGGGGTCAAATAATCCTGCAGGGAACCTTCTGAGTGTCTGATTTAAATATATCCCTGTAGTGATTTTCTTCTTCTTCGCTGTCTCTCTCATGTGATCCTTTACTCTGTGGCCTGTGACTTTGCCACATACATCTGTCCATTTCTTTGCAGTCTTCTTTTGGCTATTTATACCTGTATGCATGCCTACCTATATCTCCCTTATTATTTATAGCCTTTACGTCTTTTCTTTGGTTAAGTGAAGGAAAGGCTCACTTTTCTTTTTCTCATTGGATAGGGTCCTATGAGAGAATTCCTCTTGCCCTGTTGCTGCTCCAGTTTAAGCAAACGGATTCATACAGTCACACTCACATACATTTCTTGCTTTCTCCCCCGAATAAACACAAGGTGCTGTCACTCTGACTTGGTATAAATCTAACAGAGTGGGACGCTGATTATTCCAACTTCACTCTTCATTCACCTCCATTTCTTTAGCCCACCTACTAGTATTGGCCATCACACCACACTCGCTCCCTGTAGATAAGATGCCATTTCGGGCCACCGGTTACTGTCCTGTCCAGCAGAGATTGGAGAGACAGGGCTGGCCAGTCTGTAGGGAACGTCATCCATTGATTAACAATCATTATATACAAGCAATTCTGAGAGGCAAATCCAATTATCACAGCTGAAAATTTGTACTTGTTGGGTTACTGTTGATTACACAGTTATTGACAACCATAAATATGCTAAAATATGACATTTGCAACAAATTGCATTAAATTGCTTTTTTAACAGCAAATAAAATTGTTCTAGAGGCAAAATCACTATTCTAAAACATTTTTGAAAAATATGCTGGTCCTTTCAGTTTTTGTCTTGACTCAGCATTGGTTAATTCTTCTAACAGATGTTTTGAATTCTCTTTAAACACTGAGCTTACAACAACCAGGATGAGGGTGGATTATGTATTTAAAATATTGATAAAATTTCCACTCTGTGTTACACACCCTACTGAGGGCTTTGAAACATTCAGCAAGTGCAGATGCAAATTCTGCCTTCTAAAAGTTTGTAGGCTAGTTGGAGAGAAACAAAATTATATATGGAAACTTCAGATTAATATAAATATTTGGAAGAATGACCAAAGACAGCCTTGGAGGAGATGTTCAGTCACGTTTGGTTTTTAAGCCCTGTCATATTTTGCAAGGCTATTGACAGTGTTCAACCTGCTACCACTAATGGCACATCCATTTCTTCCCTCACTGCAGAAATACCCACCTTTCTATAATTGCTTGAATAGGCCATGATGCACTTCCTCTCTGCTGTCTGGCACTCTCCTGTCCCTTTGAAATCACCTACTCGCAGCCCAGCCTGCACAGATAGAGCCTGTATCTTCTGCTGTGTGGCCGCTGGATCTTGAGTGTATCCCTGCAGTTTCGGGTAGTGCTTGAAACAGGCTATTTATTACATGGTCTCCCTCTCTGGGTTGTGAGATCCCTGAGGGTGAAGATTGCGTCTCATTCATCTCTCTACTCTTAACACCTTGCACGATGTCTGGAATAGAGGTGGTCTTCACTGGCTTTGATTTATATTCAGTTGCACTGAACTGAAATTGCAAGTCCTGGCTTCATAGAGTTTATAGCCCAATCCAGAAGAAAGACATGTTCACAAATAACTGTTGTCAAGACAGAAGAGAACATGGGGTAATATGGGAATCGCAGGCAGGAGGAAATTGAAGTAAAGGCACAGAAGGTTGACTCTGGTAGGAATTTAGGGTGTGCTGGGCAGGGTTGGGCGGTGGTCTGGACTAGTGAAACCAGACCAACAAGTATGTGCTTCACCATGTGGCCATTGGGAACTGGTAAGAAGGCCTCTTGAGCTGGGAAATGACATGATCAGTGCTATGTTTGAGAGAAATCATTTCAGCAAAATGATTTGTAAAAAGAACAGGCTAGACACTGGTAAAGCAATTCAGAGGATCTATTGCTATCATCCAGAAATAATAAATAGGCTATCATTGAATGCTTATAATGGAGGCAAAAGTTGGCATGGCTCTTGAAGAATTGGTAAATTTTAGACAGATTGAAGTGCACATTCAAAGAAGAATATTTAAAAATATTTATTTGTATATGAGTTACAATCAGAGACAAGGCAGGATATACGTGTGTGGGTGTGTCTATATGTGTTTATTCCAGTTTGGTAAATATATGCATTTTCGTGAATATAAAATATAAGCAGCCTGTTGTGCTATAGCATGATAGTTGTATACTTCACACTATTAAAAATTTTCATTATAAAACAATTGTGTCTTTTGGAATAGGGTATTTCAGAGTTAGAATACTTCTTATGTACATTCTTATAAGTTTTATTTTCTGTTAAGATTTATCTTGTTAAGATAAGCCTTTACATTCTGTGCTATATATTTTTAGAGCCATATATATACACCTATATATCTGGGATTGCAACACAGTTCACTGCCATGAAATGTATACAAAAGAGCTTCTCAGAAATGGAGTCCAGCCATTCAGACAAGCAGCTGTAGATCCTAGTGTTCAAAACAACAACTGTTTTCTATGTACAGTGCTGGTTTCATATTTATAGTAGAAGATCGCACCTATTAAGAGTGCACATAATTAAGATTATTTCTCTAACTAACCAACTGCACTATTTCCCGATGCTTCATGCATAGAAAAGTAATGGGTGGAGGGAAATAGACTAAAATTATAAAAGTGATTATCACAGGATTATACAATTGTGAGTGGGTTTTATTTTATGTAGACCCCCAGTTTTATGATGAGCATGTACTATTTTTATAGTCAGGAAAAAATAAGAGCTGTATAGAACAGGAAGAAGGGAAGGAAAGGTATGTTAAGTGAATTTGCATCAGCTTGAGCAAGCTGAAAAAACACCCTTTTGTATCAGCAACTTCCCTCAAGTACGTGCACCTGCTTCAGAACAGTACATGTGAGGCAGTCTTAACCGTTATGACTACCTGCTGCTAGAATAGTCCCTGAGCTGTGTACAGTCTTGTAAAATGCAGTCTGGACAATGAAAGCCACATGCCGTGTGTTTTCTTCATTCTGTTTTCACTGGAAATCCGAGCTTCTGACCCCATTGCCCTGCCAGGCTGTTGTAATGCCCCCCTTCCTCGCCTGTGGTCCTCTCTGCCTTTCCATCCATTTTTCAAGCTCTGGTCTTATTAGTGTTGCAGAAGCGTGGCTCTGGTCATGCTGTATCCTAGTGCCCTATGACCCTCTTCATCCCTGCGGCTCATGATTCCCTCAACATATGCTCCAGCAGAACTAACCTATCAATTCTTGCAAATAAATGCCTTGCACTTTTCCAGTGCTGTGCCTTTTCTTGGAGTGACCTCTCTCTCCCTCTAGTTTGCATTCCCATTTACATCCTGCCTTGTTTTTGAGGATTCATGTTACGTTTTTAAGCTCTTCTGGATGCTAATCTCTTTAGTTTCAGGAGCCATGTCTTCCTCAACTTTTGTAGCCACCACCCAATGCCAAACCAAGAGCCTTTCATATAGCAGATGTTCGATAAATGTGTATTGAATTGAATTAAATCAGTACCTGCAGGAACACTTTGACAAATCCAATTAGAGAAAATTATTGTTCTAAAACTGTGGCCTAATCACTATAAGTTTCCTATAGTTTACCTTCTAATCAGTAGAAGTGTTTTGTTTTGTTTTGTTTTGTTATAGTCTTTATAGGAATTTGGACAACTCATTGTTCCCACCCAGACTGTGCCTCGGAAATAATTTTTAGAACAAAGGATTACCTTAACTATAAAATGTTTTAGCTGTTTTTGCCTTAGTGTTTTTTCTTTAAATCGTTGCGCTTTTTTTCATTTTTTTACTATTAATAACTTTATTTTTTTAGAACAGTTTTAAATTCACAAAAAAGTTTAGATGGTACAAAGTTCCCATGTTACTCCTACCCCCTGCACACAGTTATCCCTATTATAAGCATTGTGCATTAGTATGCATATATGTTACACTTAATAAACCAGTATTGATACATTTTAGTAAGTTTATTCAGATTTCCTTAGTTTTTACTTACCTAAAAACCTAAAAAGGACCTAAAGTCCTTTTTCAGTATCAAGATCCCATCTTGTTACATTTAGTTATTTAGTTACCATATCTGCTTAGGCTTCTGTTGTCTGTGACAGTGTCTCAGACTTACCTTCTTTTTAATGAAGTTGGCAGTTTTGAGGAATACTGATTAGGAATATCATAGAATTCCCGTCTACTGGAATTTATCTGATGTTCTTGTCATGATTAGACCAAGTTTATGGATTTGGAGAAGAAAGATCACAGAGGTCACATGTGACTTTTATCACTTCATATCAAGGGTATGTACTACCAGTGTGACTTAAGACTGTTGACACTGACCTTGATCATCTGGCTGAGGTAATGCTTGTCAGGTTTCTCTACTGTAATGTAATCCCCCCCTTCCATCCTGTACTCTTTGGAAGGAAGCCAGTGCACACAGCCTGCACTTAAGGAGTAGGGAGTTATGTTCCTTTAGGGTAGAGTATTTACATAATTTATTTGAAATTATTCTGCAGGAATTTATCTCTTCTCCATTTATTGATTTATTCGGTCATTTATTTATATCGGTATAGGTTCATGGATATTTATTTAGTACTTCGGAATATAATCCACTATTTCATTTTGCTGCTTAAATTGTTCTACCTTCAACCATTGGAAGCTCTTTCCATTGGCTCCTGTATGCCTGTGGCTGACCTACCCCCCACCAAGCACTTCTTTACTTTCTGACACTACAAGATGTTCCAGGCTTACCTCATGTATTTCCCGTTCTAGTCCTGGAATCACCCGTTCCTCCTAGAAGCCTTGATTCCCTTTATTAAAAACTGATACTAGAACCAAGATTTGGGCACTAGGTGTGCTCATTGCTACTAGTGAGTCAGTTCTTTTAGGCCCTCTCAACTGACAGAGCAAGGAAATATATATTGTGTATATTAACCCATTATGTGCACATATCTATAAATATTTCTATATATATCCATCTGTGTCTACATTAAATAAAAGTTTATCCTGATATCTCCAACTCTGATTCATTACCACATGGATCCTTCTAGCCCCTTCTTCCTTACCTGTCAATTTCCACTCCAACAGCGGGAAACCTGGCTGTCACAATCTGCCAATTCTTGCTTAGTTGTTCATTTCCAGTACACATGTAGAGCAGGATCAGAATGGTTAACCAGTATACCTATGGGAAACAACTTTATCAGTCAGAGTACGGTGCTTACAAGCTGCTTCTTTTACCTTTAATCTTAGGGGACTCCATTTATTTCCAGAGTTACTTGGGTCAACCTTTTTCCATCTCCCACTCACGTTTTTAAAATACATTTGTGGGGCACCTGGGTGGCTCAGTAAGTTAAGCATCCAACTTCAGCTCAGGTCATGATTTCACAGTTTGTAGGTTTCAGCCCCGCATCAGGCTTTCTGCTGACAGCTCGGAGCATGGAACCTGCTTTGGATTCTGTGTCTCACTCTCTGCTCCTCCCCTGCCCATGCTCCGTAGCGCTCGCTCTCTCTCTCTCTCTCTCTCTCTCTCTCTCTCTCTTCACAGTCTACATTCTTTCCTTAGATCCTCCAACCTCCTAAATGATTTTTTTTTAATTTGCATACATCAAAGTTCACTCTTCATGCTATAAAGTTCTGTGACATAGCTGAACAAATTTTTTCATTTTCCTCTAATAGCAATTATAATAAAATTGTTTTTGGCACATCCTGTATATAAAGTGAACCCAATGCTAAAGTTATTTTGTCAATTTTAAAAAGACAAAATTCAACATTAGGTATTCAGGACAATTTAAGCATGGTAATAATTCTTCTCATAGCTGACTGTTCATCACTTCACAAAAGAGGTATATTTGGATAATAAACTTGAATGAAATGTTTACTGGGGTTATTAAACAAAGCCTTTGTGGACTTATAAAACATTCACTGGATCTCACCTGCATGCCAGGCACAGTGCTTGGCACTGAAGATACCAACATTACTGAGATATGATAACTGCAGGACCCTGCATTGAGTGCATGGTTAGAAGTGAACAGGGTATACTGTGGAAGCAGAATGGAGAGCCACCTACTGAACCATCCCAGTGGGGCTGAGGTGGGGTTTGAGAGTGCCCGAACTGCAGTGTAAAGGATGGAATACCTAGAGGGAGGCAGGGAATGTAAGGGAACCATTCATGGACAGAAGATAGACTAAAGTTGCCCAAGGGTGTTGGTAGCATGATGTGTGCAGGAAACTGCTAGAAATCATATGTTGTTAGAGTTAGAAATAGAAGGTAGGTTTCGTTGAAACCGTGAGGCTAGAGAAATACACAAGGACCAGATACAGGAAGGCTTGTAAGCCACAGTTTTATCTTATGGTTAATTGGGAACTCTTATAAATTGAAAGCAGAAGAGTGACATGGTCAGGGGAGCAGAGAAGGATGGACTGGAGGGTCAGTCATAGTAGACAGACAAGAGGCCAAACGCTCAAAGTATTGAAGAGCAATCATTGTACTTGAGAGCTAAGAAATGACTTGAGTTTCCTTGAGATGCTTGAAGTCAAGTATAGAGAGCAACAGTTTGAAGAGTTGTAGTATGTGGAGGAAGGCACTCACTATGCCTTTTTTGTTTTGTTTTGTTTTTTGGTTTTTATTATTTTGTTTTGTTTTTTTTTACTCCATAATCCATTTTTATTTCCTAATATGCTATGGATCATTTTTTAATATGAAATTTATTGTCAAATTGGCTTCCATACAATAACCAGTGCTCATCCCAATAGATGCCCTCCTCAATGCCCATCACCCACTTTCCCCTCCCTCCCACCCCCCATCAACCCTCAGTTTATTCTCAGTTTTTTTGTTTTTTTGTTTTTTTAATTTTTTTTTCAACGTTTATTTATTTTTGGGACAGAGAGAGACAGAGCATGAACGGGGGAGGGGCAGAGAGAGAGGGAGACACAGAATCGGAAACAGGCTCCAGGCTCTGAGCCATCAGCCCAGAGCCCGACGCGGAGCTCGAACTCCCGGACCGCGAGATCGTGACCTGGCTGAAGTCGGACGCTTAACCGACTGCGCCACCCAGGCGCCCCTATTGTCAGTTTTTAAGAGTCTCTTATGGTTTCCCTCCTTCCCTCTCTGTAACTTTTTTTTCCCCTTCCCCTCCCCCATGGTCTTCTGAAAGTTTCTCAGGATCCGCGTAAGAGTGAAAACATATGGTATCTGTCTTTCTCTGTATGACTTATTTCACTTAGCATAACACTCTCCAGTTCCATCCACGTTGCTACAAAAGGCCATATTTCATTCTTTCTCATTGCCAAGTAGTATTCCATTGTGTATATAAACCACAATTTCTTTATCCATTCATCAGGATGGACATTTAGGCTCTTTCCATAATTTGCCTATTGTTGAAAGCGCTGCTATAAACATCGGGGTACAAGTGCCCCTATGCCTCAGCACTCCTATATCCTTTGGGTAAATTCCTAGCAGTGCTATGGCTGGGTCATAGGGTAGATCTGTTTTTAATTTTTTGTGGAACCTCCACACTGTTTTCCAGAGCGGCTGAACCAGTTTACATTCCCCCCAACAGTGTAAGAGGGTTCCCATTTCTCCACATCCTCGCCAGCATCTATAGTCTCCTGATTTGTTCATTTTAGCCACTCTGACTGGCGTGAGGTGATATCTGAGTGTGGTTTTGATTTTATTTCCCTGATGAGGAGCAACATTGAGCATCTTTTCATGTGCCTGTTGGCCATCTGGATGTCTTCTTTAGAGAAGTGTCTATTCATGTCTTCTGACCATTTCTTCACTGGATTATTTGTTTTTCAGGTGTGGAGTTTGGTGAGTTCTCTATAGATTTTGGATACTAGCCCTTTGTCCGATATGTCATTTGCAAATATCTTTTCCCATTCCATCGGTTGCCTTTTAGTTGTGTTGATTGTTTCCTTTGCAGTGCAGAAGCTTTTTATCTTGATGAGGTCCCAATAGTTCATTTCTGCTTTTAATTCCCTTGCCTTTGGAGATGTGTCAAGTAAGAAATTGCTGCGGTCACTATGCCTTTTAAAAAGAATTCTGGGGGGCGCCTGGGTGGCGCAGTCGGTTAAGCGTCCGACTTCAGCCAGGTCACGATCTCGCGGTCCGGGAGTTCAAGCCCCACGTCAGGCTCTGGGCTGATGGCTCAGAGCCTGGAGCCTGTTTCCAATTCTGTGTCTCCCTCTCTCTCTGCCCCTCCCCCGTTCATGCTCTGTCTCTCTCTGTCCCAAAAATAAATAAACGTTGAAAAAAAATTTTTTTTAAAGAATTCTGGGGCATCTGGCTGGCTCAGTTGCAATAGCATGCAACCCTTGATCTCAAGGTTGTGAGCTCAAGCCCTACACTGGGTGTAGAGATTACTTAAATAAATAAACTCAAAAATTAAAAAAAAAAAAAGAATTCCGTAGAAAAGTCATTCAGAACATGCAGAAGTTTGTAGGAATTTTCCATAATCAAAAGCCGCTATTGATAACAGAAAAATTAATGGTGTGGTCAATTAAAACAAGGTATCCAGAATGTACAAAAGATTCAGAATATAACAGACCAATCCTTAGACAACCTTAATCTTACTAAGAGAAATTGCTCACCATTCTAGATAAAATTGGCCAAGGGAGAAATACAGATTATTATCTTTTATTCAATATAAGGAATATTACTAGTAGAAGTAATATTTTTAAAAACTCAAAACAGCCTGAACTGTTCACCATAAAAGTTTATCAGAGATGAAGCAGTTCTGATTCATAAAAATTTAAGTATAAAAATTAACCCAGAAAAAAGATAATCTCACTAAAAATATGCAGGAGGTAAAACTGAAGTGGCTAACACTCTACACTGTAAAACTTGCTACTGACTAAAATTTGGCAGATGAACCAAACCTTCTTAATACAATTTACACCTTTAAAACTAATACAAACAAATTGGACTTGGTAGAAGTAGTGACCACAGAAGCCTTTGAAAGATGACAGGGATAAACATCTTGATTGGCTGATTAAATCTTTGTCATAAAATTTACATAGGGAAGAATTGGAACCTATGATGATAATTTTAGTAAAACAATACTGAAAATAAATAAATTGAGGAAGGTTTTAGCTGAGATATATGGGAAATTAATCAAGGAACTGTCTTAATGGAATTAACTCTAGAAAATACCTTTCTTATGAAAATTTCACTCATATTGACATGTTTCTGATGAAACTGGGGGGAATCAAACATCATCAGGGTGAAAAAAATAAGTGGGGCCGAAATATCTTTGATCTTCTCACTCCCATGAACTTTAATGGTGAAAGGAAACTCAGTTGGACAGTGTCAGCCTGGCGGTGGTCACCATCAGTGTACCTACACTTCTGACAGTGGCCAAGGATGTCTGAGTGACAAAGAAGGAAAGTGCCTCCCTTCCCAGAAGGCTTTAGCTTTTGATAAATGCTCCATTTATGGACTTATTTGTATCACACCATCTTGTCCCAAACAAGAATGTAAGTCAGCTAAATATATATACATATATATATGTGTGTGTGTGTATATATATATATATATATATATATACACACACACACGTACATATACATATATAAATATATAAAATATATAAATATATAATATAATATATTGTATGTATTATATACGTAATATATAATATATAAATATTATTATATATAAATATATATAATATATAAATATATATATTTAGCTGCCTTACATTCCATATATATGCCACATACACACACACACACACACACACACACACACACACAAGGTAAAATAAAATTTCAAATAAATGAGTGAAGATATCATAGTTTTGAGAACTATTCTGATTTGCCAGTCTAGCAATATGTCAGGCATTCATTGCAGCAGTTTCTTATTCCATGTCTCTGGATCTCTATAAATGGCTTCTTTCTGAGAATGAAATATTGCTTCTTTTTCTTCCCAAATACATCAGTTCTAACTCATCTTTAGATTCATTCAATCCACTGTTCCAGTTTAGTAGTTTTGAAGTAAGCATCTTGCTATGCACTTTTCTTTGGTCTGGACTCCCTTTCCCATCTTATCACCTCTTTGTTTGGATCCTTAACATATGCTTTCTCTGTCCCAGAGATGTCATAAGTCTGTCATGTTTCTTCTTTCTTGAATTGAGTATTTCATCAAGTACTTGGACTTTGATAGGATCCAAGAGACCAGAAATGTCTTTTTCAAATACATAAGAAACAGTTAAGAGGAAAAAAAAATAGTAAAAGATACAATTAATATATTTCATGAGAGAAGCCTTGATACCTTTTTTATTTTTGATAAACCCACTTTAAAAAAGAGGCAGCTGCTGATACAGGGTATCAATGAGGATCGCATGGAAACTAAAATCCTGTAGACAAATCACATCACCTACCTGGTTCTCGTTTTCCCTTGATGTTGTGGTCTGTGTTACGGGGCACATAGAAAATGTGAGTCTCTGCTCTCGGGGTGTATGTGAAGGTCCTGTTACCTTCTCCGTTAGATATTAAACACAAGAACAAGAAACAAACTAAAAATAGATATACCACAGTGTGGAGCAATTACAGAGGTTTTAAAAAGTGCTGCATGTTTTTAAACAGCCTGCCTAATGGATGTCCTAGTAAGCCAGAATGCCCTTAATTGATATTTCTTCTCCATAAATAGTGTAAAACCCATTTATCAAGTGAATGTATGTTGCACTCCTACTCTGTGCCCAGCTCTACGCTAGGTATACAGTAATGAACAGAGACAAGACTGCCCTCATAAGCGTATGTTCTATTGAGACAGGCAGAGAAAGTTCCAAGAGACTCAAAAAGAGAAAGAATCATAAATTGTGATAAGAACCAATAAGACAAAGGATGAAGAGAAAGAAAAAAGAGGGGTTGGTGAGATAAAACCTAGGTGGTAAGATACTTTCTCAAGGAAAGTATCACTTAAGATGAAATATTGCTACTTAAGAGAGGCAACCAGCCAAGAGCCAGAGTGGGAGAGAGTTTTCCAGCAGAGGCAACAGCATGAGCAAAGCGCAGGTCAGGGTGCCTGCTGGTCAGAGAAGGAGTAGAGAAGGCTTGGAGGCCTTGCAGAGCCTGCGAGGGGCTCTGACATCGACGGCAGTGTTTTTTTCCTTGGACAGTCTGAAGCTTGCTCTCTAGGACTGCTGCATGAAGAATAGGTCGAGAGAGGATGCTGCAGAAGCAGGACACCTGTTCAGGCATCAGCACCACATTAAAAATTAAATACAACGTACTTAAGGCCACTGACTGTATGTACCCTTAGAAATGGTTAAAATGGGTGAATTTTAAGTTGCATATATTTTACCCCAATTTGAAAAATTAACATAAACAGGAAACAGGCATTCCCTAAGCACACATTGCTGTTAATACCGTTCCTTCCCATCTCAGACCAACAGGAGCCCCCGGGAGCACCGAGCAGTACAATGTGGGAATGGTCGGCTCGCACGGGCTGGAGACTTCTCACGCAGACACTTTCGGCAGCAGTATTTCAAGAGAAGGAACCTTGATGATAAGAGAGGTAAGTTGGTATAAAAACTGTGAAGAGGAAGTGCTTCCTTCACTGGTATTTATATCAGAGCTTTCGCAGAGAATGCTGGCAGCGTGTATTTTCAGCATAGTGAATGGGGGTGGGCAACCAGAAGAAACACGCGCTTCTAAATGGCTGAGTGATTTCAGTTGTCCACCGCCTTCTTTCCTGTATCCTTCTAAGCTTCCGCAGTGTGACTTAATTACATTAGTCCGAATTCTTCAGTAGGAGCTATGCAAATCAGAGTATAGAATTTGAGCTTGAGGATATAAAACTGGCAAACCCAGATGTTTCCTACGGCAGCGAAACGGGAATGCATGGCTTCACTCAGTAGCATCTGAGACCTTGTTATGCCTCTTTTCCCCATGGCTTTATCCTTGTGGGTTGTATGTATAGAAAATGGTTAGAAGTTCCAAGAAACGGTGATATCATCTTATCTGATTAAACCAACATTAAAAGGCTATTGAGCTATTTTTATTTAAAAAAAAAAAAAAGAAATATGCAGATCTACTTAAAAACGTACCTATTGCTTTGGGTGATTTTGGTTTTTTATCTGTATTTTTATTTTTTTAAGCTCATTTACTTATTGAGAGAGAGAGAGAGAGAGAGAGAGAGAGAAAGCGAGTGGGGGAGGGGCAGAGAGGGGGAGAGAGAGAATCCCAGGCAAGCTCCACATTCAGCGTGGAGCCCGACGTAGGGCTCAGACTCACAAACCATGAGATCATGGCCTGAACCGAAACCAAGTCAGACCCTTAACCGACTGAGCCACCCAGGTACTCCTGATTTTGTGTGTTTAAACTCGAGGAACATCACTTCATTTGAGTGGGAGGCATGTGCTCGCTTCACATGCACTTCCTCACTGCATCTGTGCCAGCCAGAAGGGCCTTGACAAATCAGAATTTGTCTTCTCTTCTTTCACACTTCATCATCACCACGTAAATTTGACAAGTCTCTGCTTGGAAGGAAAACAATAGCTGGTAACATTGGGCAAGAATTACTTGATGTCCCCCCCGGGTCTGTGTTATCCTCTATAAAATTTCGTAAATAATAGCGTATGACTCATAAGATGACCCAAACAACACGAGTGTGAACTGTGTGAATCCACTTATATGTGGGTTTTTTTGAACACAGTCCAATACTATAAATCTATTTTCTCCTCCTTATGATTTTCTTAATAACATTTTCTTTTCTCTAGCTTATTTTATTATAAAAACATAGTGTATAATACATACACAAAATATGTGTGAATCGACTGTTTATGTTATTGATAAGGCTTCCAGTCAACAGTGGGCTATTAGTAGTTAAGCTTTTGGGGAGTAAGAAGTTCTACTCAGATTTTCTTTTTTTTTTTTTTAATTTTTTTTATTAACGTTTATTTATTTTTGAGACAGACAGAGCATGAACGGGGGAGGGTCAGAGAGAGAGGGAGACACAGAATTGGAAGCAGGCTCCAGGCTCTGAGCCGTCAGCCCAGAGTCAGACACTTAACCGACTGAGCCACCCAGGCGCCCCTCTACTCAGATTTTCAACTGCACTGGGGGACCATGCCCCTAACCCCTATGTGTTCAAGGGTCAACTGTAATTTATTTCATTTCACTCTCCTTTTACTTGTTATCCCTTCCTACTCTTGCCTCTGAAACAATGCATATCATCTGTCATTCTACAGCCAGGATAGTTTGGGAAACCATAATAGCAGGCTTTGCTCTCCCAGGAAAGAAAGGAAGTGTAGTTTTGAGATGAATAAGGCCTTTGAAGTAATAATTGGCAGAAGGTCAGTAACTGGAAAAGTAGTTCACAAAGCAACTTGCTAGAATTTCATGATATGGCCCTGCCGAATCTTTGAAGTAGGCTTTGAAGAGCCCTATCCTGTGAGCCTGAAATAAGAAATGGACTTGGCCGCACAAGCTGACATTGTGTAGTGCTGGTATATAAATCTCCCAATGTGGTGAATGGATAATTCTGATGGCAGTATAGAAGGCTGCTGTCATTCTAACTTGCTGCTTGGAAAACCTGAGGGGAAATGTTCTGAGTGAGTGACTCTCTGACTCTGCTTTCTAACGCAGTTTATAATTTGCTAGAGTCGTTATGACAAAGTCAGTACCTTGAAGAGGATATTGGGAGGCGCATTTTCAGTTGAGTTGCCAGACATATCCAAATGGCTCTGTGTTATTTAAAGCACCCCAGTATTCTGTGACCACAGCCAGTCACTTTGAAAATAGCACTCACCAGTGTCTTCTATGAATTTGATATAATAAGGGCCCCAAAACCTTTTTGTCCCTCAGTTTCTAAATGCCACCTTTTCCAAAGGTGGGCTTTTAACATAACAACCTTGAGTTGGAATCATTAAAAGTACAGGTATCACAAAGGCAAATGCAAATAAAAGTATGCCCTTGACAAAAAAATAAGAAAATAAAATGAAAACTCATAATAGAGCTTAGTTTATAGGGTGCTATAGTTCAGTTCCCCAAGATGAACATCAAAGAGAACTCACTCAAGACAGCATTCTCATGGGAGTGGACAAGATGGTTCTAGAGGAAAATACTGGCTCTACTGCCCACAGTCCTGCCAAGACACACAAATTTGCCCTATCAATGCACACCCTGGCCCTCTGGTTCTACCTCCCCCTAACCTATGGTCCCAGAGGACCTTTCCCTACTCTAGTTCTAGAACAAACCACACCAGCTGTCATCTACCACATCGTCTATAGGGACCCATCTGTCAGAAGAGCTATTCTCCCTTCCCAACTTCCCCTGTTGCCCATTCTTCACCCAGCAGATCCCCGTGGGTCTGATTCAGCCTTCCTTTACTCCTTGAAGCCTCTCTTGGGACTCCATGGGCCTCTGTCCATAGCACCTTTCCTACTGACCAGCTGGTAATGGGAAGTGATAGGAAAAAGAATCCACTTAAAACAGGCGTCCACTCGAGCTCCAATCAGCTACGGCCGAGAGCAGAGCCACCTATCATGGCAGCAGCCCAGAGCATCTGGGCTCTCCCAACAGACAGCCCCTGATTTCAGCACTTACAACCTGTGTCACTCGGAGCAAGTCAGCTGACTTCTCTGCACTGCAGTTTTTCCATGTGTAAAGTGAGGATAATGGGAGCTGGCCCGTGGTGGTATTTGAAGGACTGGGGGGAATACCATACCTAAAGGTTGGGCATGGTCCCAGGCACAAGTTGTTACTCAGGGAAATCTTAGTGCCCACCCCCATGGGAACGGTGAGGGCGTGAAGACTGTAGAAATTGTTGGGCTCTGTTACGGAGGTCCTGGAGGGCCAGGCTGTTGTTCATTTATCTCTGTATTCCTAGCAAAGTGCCTGGTACACAGAAGGTATTTAATTCAAAGGAGCTGGTTGAATGGACAAAAGGCCGATGACTCAGAGTGGGGAGATTCAGGGGTCGGTCACCACTGGATTCCTTCAAGCTTCTCACTGTCTGAGCCGTTTCCCTCGTTAGCCTCTTCAGGTCTTTGATAACCAGTGCATCTGCCTCAGCTTTTGGCTCGAGGCAGAATGCTGGGGATAGAATAGAGAGGCCGTAAAACTGTAAAGAGGCCATGTGTGATTTATGCTACTGGGAGATTGGGGGGAAATGTTAAAAAGCCTTTCAGTATTTGAACAGAACTTAGAAGAAAGGAAAAGCTGCCCAGTGCACATAAAATAGGAGACAGTGAGATAAATTAGGACTGGACCCTGTAAATGTCATTGAGAAGACAAAACGTTCGATCCTGAGAACAGGCACTAGTGCAAGCTGTGGATGCATGAAGACTGTGTGGACAAAATGAATCCAGAAAATGCCCCTCTCCTGGGCAGCTTGCAGGCCAGGAGCATGTTGCCAAGAAATAGAGGGAACCGCAGCTTTACAGTTATTTCTTAAGCTCCCCGGTAACATCCGTTACATGCACCCCTTCAGGAACTTGGGAATCTGTTTCATCTCCCCCCAAAATTGCCTCCTTTCACTTCTAGCCAGAAGCAGGTGCAGAGTGGTATTTGTAAGACAAGGACAGGCTCTGGAAGGGGGAAGCCAGGCCAGTGAGCCCAAGCCAGCCAGCCCCAGGGAAGGCAGGGAGTATGTCTACCTGCCTTGATCCTGGCCAATCCCTCCATGTTCAACAAAATGCCTCACACTTAGTAGTCACTCAGGAATGCTGGGTAAATGGATGAAAGAAAGAAAAGGCAAAGAAGGGAATCATTGCTTCATCAGATCTGCTCTAAGAAACCTCAGTGAGCTAGTCACATAAATGTTAAATCAGAAAGCACAATACTGCCCAGGCCTGCAGTGTGGCTACTGGCTTTTAGGAAGCAGAACTGTCTATTAATCCTGTATTTCTTCCCTGGGATCTTTGAGAGGAGGCTTTGTTTCGCAGAGCAGTGGTTTCCAAACTTGTTAGGTCATACAATCCTATCAGTAGTAAAAATTTGAGAGCATGCCACTTAATTGCAGTGTATTTATTTATAACTCATGCATTTGTCCTACTTCTCATATTATATATATATTACAAAATACCTTGAAAAGACGTTAAAAAGGGATGCTATACAAAATAGTTCAAATACTGTTACTGACTATTCCTTGTTAGTCATGACGACTTCCGTTTTTTACTGCAAGGCACCATACTTGCTTGTAAGAGATTCAGTATTCAGATTCAGTAGCAGACACACACCTGTAGCTTCAAATAATCTGTGGTTTATTTCAGTACATTTTTTTTGTAACTCCTGCCCGATCTGGTGAATTAATCATTGTTTTGACCTCATGACTGACAAAGAGCCCTATGATCTGGGCAGATGGCATCTCTGCGTTTTCTTGGCGTACATGGTATGTGGGTTATTAGTATTATCTCATCCCAGCCTCTGTGTTTCAGCAGTATTTTAGGTCATGTATGTGTCTTCGAGGTTCGCATCATTGTAACCTGGTAATATACCTGCAAATCCAGTCAACGGTGCACCCACAGGCACACACACACACACAAATACTGCAGGGGAGAACTGTGCAAATGCAGACCTCAGGAGCTCAGCCCCTCCACCTGCCTTCCCATGGGAACTCCCACTTCCTGTGTGACCCTGACTGCCCTCATGCAGAAGCAAAAGGCCGCAGGGTCAGTCCATATACTAAGCGTGAACAAAGTTTAACTTCTTTTTTATTTTCTTAGTAAAATATAAATGTAAGTGTTATCTTCCGCACACCCCAGCAGGTCCGTTTGGGGACTGTGCCTGTGCTGTGTGAGGGGTGACACCACTCGGTGGCCTTCACCCTCCCTCTCTAATCCCTCTCTGATGCTCCCCATGTGTTGTGCCCCCTCAGACGTCTGGAGAGAAGAAGCGGTCTGGCCACAGTGACAGCAATGGCTTTGCCGGCCACATCAACCTCCCAGACCTGGTGCAGCAGAGCCATTCCCCGGCCGGGACACCAACCGAGGGCCTGGGACGCGTCTCCACCCATCCGCAGGAGATGGAGTCCGGAACTGAGGTAGGTGCTGGGCAACAGGCGTGACGGCTCTGTTCTCCTGGGGGTGCAGGGGGTGTCAAAACCCTGCTGTCTTCAGGAATAAGGCTTTGTAAGCTCCCTGAGATGTGTTGGTTCGGTTGCTATATAACTATTTACACAAATACTTTAATGGACGAAAATCATTGGAAGCTGAGGGGTAAAAAGATCTGATACCATCTGGCCCAATGCCTATTTTTACAAATGACAGTACTGAGGCTCAGAGAGGTTAAGTGACTTGCCCATGGCACACAGCTAGCTGGTGACAGATCTAGGACTAGAACTTGGATTTCCTATCTCCCAGGCCAGTGAGAGAAACTTTAGCCTATAGAGATCCCATGGCCAACGGTTGAGGTTCATGTTTATATTGATTTAGTCAAACTAGGTTTGACTTAAAATGAGGTTGAAATTCTTTGTTAAATGAAAGATAAAAATCAATAGATAGATAGGCTCTCATCCATCTTCTTAAACTCCAAATTGTGTGGGAAAGGGAGAAATGGGATATTTAGCTTGCCTGTATAGAAACAGTCCCTGGAGACAACCTGAATAAATACAGTCTGTTAGGCAGTGCTCATAGGTGTAGTTATCCAAGCCCGACCAGTGGATGAGTTCATGGGGCTTGGTCATGTTTCATGAATCACACGGAGGCCCTGAAGGAAATCATGAAGCATATGCCCTAGTGTTTTTGATGCTGTCCACACATTAACTTTTTATGATACACCCTTTGGATTCTACCTCAAGGGAAAAAAACAGAAGTGCCTTGGGAGGCCGCATATCCTCTTGTGGCTTCCCACAGTGTGGTCAGGTTTCCTCTGCCTGAACATGTCTAACGGAACCTAGAAGAACCCCATGGGATTGGACTCCGGTTCAAATTCTGCTGCTGCTCCAGCTCTAAGTGGGAATGTTAGTACCTGCCCCACCTCCTTCGCAGACTTCTTCTAAAGATCAAAGGAGAGAATGTATGTGAAAGCTCTTCATTTGGAAGGAGTCTTACCTTGTAGAGGGTGAAATCATTTTAATTTCATAAGGTGGAGGGAAAATCAATTGGATCTTTGCGGTTTCCTCCGTACGTGTTTAGGGGTCCTGAGATGTTTTTATTTTTAAATGGAAACCTGAAAATAAAGCTAGAAAGTGAAAACTCAGTTAAAGACATTTGTCTGAAAGGAGATATTCTGATATTGAATGCGGGTCTGTTTGTGATATTAAGAGGACTTGAGCATAGTAGAAGGAATAGAGATGACAGACAAGATGAGGAAGTGGTTATTGTACCTTCTTTGGCAGAGCTGAAATATGGAATTTCACCAGGTGAAGCCCTGATATTTAGTTCGCTGTTCCCTAGTCGAGTCTGCCTTCATGTCTTTATTGAGATTTATTTTTTAAGCAAGCCCTCTGTGCATTGCCTGCAAATCTAGTATCTTCATGAAGTCCCTAAATAAGGCATGAAAATAGGAGTATCCTTTTAAAGCGACCATTCTGGGAGGGAAAAATATTCAATCCCTGGATGAAATTGTCCCTGAATTAAAGATTTTAAGGCTTCTTGAGCCGACACCAAGCCACCTGCATCACCAGGTCAGCTTACAAGGGCCCAAAGGCTCCAAGAGGGAGATTTTGGTGGACCGGATGTTCAGGATGAAATGCTGCTATGTGGGCATGCTTACTTAGTTTATTGTGTCAGCTTTTCTTAAGACCATTTGGTCAATATGCGATTGTTTGTACTTCAAGGGAGAGATAAGCTCTGTCATCACGGTCGTCTTACCATGTGGTCCAAAATATAATTTGCCCCCAGCAACTCTTGCAATCTGACAATTAATGGAGCCCTGCAAAGGCAGAATGGCCAGTGAGTAGCCAGCACCGGGAGAAGCTGGAGAGAGAGGCACACCTTGACTCCAAGGGTCAGAGTGTGAACAAGCTAAATAGATTGAAGAATCTGTAACCATTCTAAAGCCCAAGCAAAGTATTCTTGGCATTGTTCATTCCTGTAGTACTTATCTGTTCTTCTTAATCCTCTTGCCTTTCCATTAGTATGGCATGGGGAGCAGCACGAAGGCCTCCTTCACCCCCTTTGTGGACCCCAGAGTTTACCAGACATCTCCCACCGATGAAGATGAAGAGGATGAAGAATCATCAGCCGCGGGTAAGCGAAACTGCCCAGATGTTTTAGAAACAGCTTCGTTGTCCTTCCTGGTGTGACGTGATAAAGAAATGAATTATTGGTTTAGTACTTAAGCCATTTCCTGCTTAGGCCCTGTCTTAAAGGGAGGTTGGTTTTTTTGTTTGTTTGTTTTGTTTTTATCATTATTATTTTTGTAGGATTTCTAAAACAAATATCTTTGTCTCCCATTTTTTTTTTTTCATCTCTTCTATTTTGCTTCTGGTAGGAACCCAGAGGTATCCAGGGGCCCTGGGAAAAGCTGTTCCTCAGAGATCTCCAAACTTACCACATACTTCTCAAAAGCAATTTCTGGGTACAATGCTGTGCACGCAGTAGACACTTAATCAGTGCGCGTTGGGTTGTGTTGAGCTCTAGGTGTGTGCTTCCTACCGCACAGATCTGGCTGATTTAGAGGAGAGCCTTGCTTTCTGGACTTATGCAGCTCACTAATCATCAGGGAAGGCTTAGGCTAGTCTGTCAGTTGATGATATGGAATTTTAAAAAGTAAATCTTTCCTGCCGTGTTCTATGAGATGGGGGTGGTGTGTATGTATTCTCTAAACTACCCAAGTAGTATCTTTAAGTCTGTTTTACTAATGGTTAAAATCCTGCTTCTGTGAATGACTTATACTGTAGTCTACTAAAAAAAAAAAAAAAAGTATAAAATGTACATAGTTTCAGAGTTTCTGTGCCTTTCCCATAATGCACACTAAACGAGGAGAAATCATAGTGTTTTGAAGCCCCTTCTCCGTACCTCCACTGGTTGTTTTTTAAGATGCCACTGACTTCTCTGATTCTCTTTCTCAAAGCTCTGTTTACTAGCGAACTTCTTAGGCAAGAACAGGCCAAACTCAACGAAGCAAGAAAGATTTCAGTGGTAAATGTAAACCCAACCAACATTCGACCTCACAGCGACACACCAGAAATCAGAAAATACAAGAAACGATTCAATTCAGAAATACTTTGTGCAGCTCTCTGGGGTAAGTTCTTTTTACCACTCGTTAACACATCGACCCTCAAACATTAAAAACCTCTGGAGCTTACTATCCGAAGAGCAATGGTTGAATCAGGGGTGTCGAGTCCTGACTTGAGACCATCTTGGCCTCAGGAGAAATCAAGAGCAATTTTACATGTAGCAAGAACTGATAGGGCCGCCTGGGTGACCCAGTTGGTTAAGCATCAGACTCTTGATTTCGACTCAAGTCATGATCTCACAGTTTGTGGGATCGATCCACATGTCAGGCTCTGCTTGGGATTCTCTCTCTCTCTCTCTCTCTCTCTCTCTCTCTCTCTGTTCCTCTCCCACTCTCGTGCTTGCACACACACTCTCTCTCTCAAAATAAATCAACATGGAAAAAAAAGCTGGTAGCCTAATGCCCAAGATAACAAGATCAGATTCAGAAATGACCTTGACACATAATAGTGATAGCTAAAGTCGGCTGCTGAACCAGCTACCATGTACCACACACTATTTGCCCAGCACTGTGTGATGTGTCCCCCATTCTGCCTTGTATGATCTATGCAATACCCTGCAAGGGGAATTAGATATGACCCCTATTCACAGCGGACAAACCAGCCTAGAATGTTTTAGTGAATTGCTGAAGGCTAGTAGTAGCAAGAGAAAACTGGAAAAGGACAACAGATGATGAACCTTCCCTTTTAGTTCAAAACATCAACCTACGGTTCTTATAAAAAATGGTGCACGGGTTTTAGCTGACCTCAAACTCAGTATAGTTGGGATGAAATTCGGTCAAAGTCCTGGTCTGTGTTACTGCAACCATCACATACAGATGAAGGAAGGACATGACCCATCTGTATCCATCTAAAATACTAGGCCTAGTTTGGGGCACCACAATCTTATAAGGACAAAAGCATTTGAGATGTTTGGGGAAGAAGACGAAGCCTGGAAACCATTTCATGGGAGATGTGATGGAGGGAATAAGGCACTGTCCTCTGGAAAAGAGACAGAAGACAAGATGACCATGTTCGATATTGAATAATTTGTGGACAGAATAGACATGTATGTTACTCAAAAAAATACACGTACAAAAAGCAAGAGAAGTCACAGAGTTACCTATTTGTGAATATAGTTCAGTACACAGTGGACCCTCAGTGTGTTGGGGTGTGTGTGTGTGTGTGTGTGTGTGTGTGTGTGTGGTGTGTTACAGGGGCAGGTGGGAGTTACTTTGTCTACGGATGAATTTTTAGGATGCCAACTATCCAGACAAGACCACTTACCTGCTAGAGCTTTTCTAATAGGGATGATTGCATGGGAGACAGGCTGGGCTAGGTTTAGATACCTGAGTGGTCCCTTACAGCCAATCTTTCTGCAGCTCTCAGGCTCTTAACACCTCACTTGCATTGGTTTGTCATTTCCCTGACAGACAGCAGAACCTTGAGGGCATGAGACATTCGTAAGCTTTTGTGTGAGAAGGAGGAAGGGCTTTTCTTCCAGTGGGGTATGGAAATGGGGCCCTCTGCTGTATGGTGAAGGTGGGCAGGCTAGAGATCACTGCGTGGACGGGGGTGGGGGGGCTGCACCTTGGAGAAGTCTTGAGGTGGGATTTATAGAAAGAGCCCAGAAAGGGATGGGTGTTACAGGAAAGGAATAAAGGTAATAATGCTAGTGTCACAGCTGTGACCAGAGCATCTCTTAAGAAGGACCCTATACTAGGTAGTAAATGGCCAAATGTAATGAATGCTGTTACCACTTTATGAAAGAGAAGTAATTTCCTTGCCAGAGGGGCAGTGATATAATTACTATGGCAGGGCTTCCACTTCTTCACTCCCTCCTGGGGTACCTACTTGCCCATTAGTTTTTATTAACAAGGCACAGTTTCTCAGGTTTTACAGGGACCCCAGATGTTAAAGCAATAAAAAGTCAGTCTTGGGGTGCTTCTTATATTTGCAGGTGTAAACCTCCTGGTGGGAACGGAAAATGGCCTGATGCTTTTGGACCGAAGCGGGCAAGGCAAAGTCTATAATCTGATCAACCGGAGGCGATTTCAGCAGATGGACGTGCTAGAAGGGCTGAATGTCCTGGTGACGATATCAGGTATGTTACTGGGATGTCACCGGAATGACCAAGTCCTCTGAGTCTGCACAGGTAGGAAAGGCCATCCCCTCGGTTCTGAAAAAAACAGTAAGCTCTGCCCTTCCCAGCTAACAGTGACATAAGAAATTATAGCAGGATAGCCAGAGAGATCACTCAGGTTTTGTAACTCCGGAGATACTGACCTCCAAAGGGAAGCCTCACACCTCTGGACGATCTCTGAATCAAGGAGAAGTACCACAAAGGCTGTATGTTTATAGGCCTTTAACCTCTGCCAGGGCTCAGCAAGGATCTTTTGAAGATCTGAGCTCCAGTCATTGCTACCTACTCTCAGGTGGAGAATATCAAAATGTAGGCTTCTCAGGGTGGGAAATTTTATAAGCAGAAATGTCTCTGGTCTCTTTTCTCTCAAGAACTGTTCTAGCTTATATTCCACTGATGCCAGCAAATGCAGCTGGCCCATTGGGTGATTGAGTCTGCAAAGAGATTCAGATGTGGGAATCATTCCTGCTACACTCTGCAGCTTTCTGGTTCCCAAAAAGAACTCAAAAAAATAAAAAAAGCCTACACAAAAGTGAAGTTAAAAATGTAACAAGTTAACCTTTTGACAAGGTTAAAAATGTAACCTCAAGGAGCCTGTATTTATTGAAAGCTCCTTCTGATGATCTTTGAAGAAGTTTAATCAATATCCCTTTTCCCCTGCCTTCCCATCCCACCCAGTATGAAACCACTGCACCTCTGTGCATTAGAACCACTTGAATGGATGGGAGAAGCCCACACCAGTGGGGTCAGAATGCCTGGGAGAAGGGCCCAGGTATCAATAGCTTTCATAGTTCCTAAGTTGTTTCTAATGCGCCGCGAAGTTTGAGAACCAGGGCTCTATACTCAGCCATCATTTCACAAAGAGAAGACACAGGGCTACTGGGTTCAACCTTGAATAAAGTTTAACTCTTGAGCTGTATTTCCATTTTGAAAAACTACCTTCACTTGATGCTACAATTCCCTCTTTCTTTTGCCATTCCACAAAAGTTTCATCTCTTTTTATTCTCTCCAAATAAGAGTTAACTGAGTAAATTGTTCTTGTATTATCATTCGAGTTTAATTCAATGTAGTCTTTTGTTCTTGCTAATGGCTTTCTTGACTGCTACACCAGCAAATCAAATTTAAAACCGTACAACTGTCACTCACCTACCGAAAGTGGAAATGATACCAGAAAGTTCACATTCTGGCTTCATTATGTTGTTAGTGACGTATCCCCGTTCTTAAAAAACGTAACCGTCTCCTCTTATCATGAAGTGTAGATGGGGAAAGTGGAAAACGAAAATAGGAGCAAATGATTCTTGACCTGCCCTCCGATCTGCATTGGCACAGAAAGGAGGAAGCACTGGCCTTTCTGCCCATCCTAGCTGTTGGGATCAATTCTGGGCCTCTGTCTATAAAAAGGAATAGCAACTGCACAGTAACTTCCTTCATTTATGAATGCACTCTCCTGTCAAATCCAGTGTGTAATGCTTCAATACATTTTCTTCTTCTGGAACTCCTGGGCAGCTTAGTCTGTTAAGCGTCTGACTCTTAATTTCGGCTCAGGTCACGAACTCAAGGTTCATGAGATCGAACCCAGCATTGAGCTCTGTGCTGATATCACAGAGTCTGCTTGGGATTCTCTCTCTCTCTCTCTATCTCTCTCTCTTTCTGCCCCTCCCGTACTCATGCACACAGGCTCGCTCGCTCTCTCAAAATAAATAAATACACTTAAAAAATAAAAATAATAGATAAATAAATTTTGGGGGCGCCTGGGTGGCTCAGTAGGTTGAGCAGTAGACTTAGGCTCAGGTCATGACCTCACAGTTCGTGAATTTGAACCCTGCGTCGGGCTCACTGCTTTCATCATGGAGCCTGCTTCTGATCCTCTGCCTGCCTCTCTCTCTGCCCCTCCCCCAATTCTCTTTCTTAAAAATAAATATTTTTTCTAAAAAGTTAAAAAAATAAATGTTCTTCTTCGTATATATATCACATCTGTAAAATATAAAACATCTTTTGATGCCTAAGAGAAATCAAGGGAAAATAAGTACCCAAGAAGTAGAGCCCACAGGCCTAAATGTCTGATCACTTAGGAAGAGCCTCCCCAAGGCACGTGTTCTTATCTGGTAATCAGATGATCTCATAGGGTATATTAAATTTTGCTCCTTGTGTACCCCTCAACATTTTTAAGATGTTTTCTTATCACAGAATTCCTTACCCCAGGAGCGCTTTACCAACGGGAATGTTGTATTTTCCAAGTACACATCTCATTCTCTCCTATTTTTGTTTAGTAAGTGATCTCAGAATCATAAACGTGTCCAGGGTTATCTTGTGAGCCCAGGTCGCCTTCATTAATTGTTTCTCTTGTCTCTGTATACAATTCTTTTGTTGTTGTTGTTAGGTAAAATAAAACTACCACCAGCTGTCATCTTTAAAGTAATAGAGGAGGCGAATAAGAAGCTCTCCGTTAACATATGTTGTTAGGTTAGAAGGTGAGGGAAAGAAGGTTATGTGCAGTCACACATAAGCATAGTAAAATGTCCAGTTATCAACGCTCCTTCGTGTAATTAGATCTAGAATGTTCTGGAACTCTGATCAACTATTCTGTTACACAGTTAGGTCTTGACACTGCCCTTTGCATTGAGAAGAGAGAGTAAGAGCAGCTTGCTCAGATAAGAAACAACCTGAAGGTAAAGAAAAATTATAAAATGGTTATTTGTCCAAAACACTTGGAGGTGTTTTAATCATAAGTCTTGGCATAGGCAACTCATGACGATGCTGGGGACACTGGTTATTGTGCCTTTACACCATACACAATTGTAAATAAAATAAATGAATTAAATAAAATAGAGATGGGGAAGGACTGAGAGAAAATGCTGTCATAGGGGTGTGAAATTAGAGCTCTGTTATTTCAACAGGAAAAAAGAATAAGCTACGAGTTTACTATCTTTCATGGCTAAGAAACAGAATACTGCACAACGACCCAGAAGTAGAAAAGAAACAAGGCTGGATCACAGTTGGGGACTTGGAAGGCTGCATACATTACAAAGTTGGTAAGTGTCAAGACGTGGACTTGTTTCCTCAATCAGAATCATTCCATTTTTTTCCAGTCAGGTATTGATGATGCATTTGTTACCAGTTTAAGATGTTGTTGGAACTTAAGGTATACTTGCATTATTTCCAAAAACATCAGATTGATCAAGTTCAAAGAGTACATTCAGAATAAAGTCCTGTGCTCCAGTTTGAACATTTATGTCCACTCCCTTCCAAATACTCATTAAAATAACAGTGAAGGAATAAAAATGCCATAAACCCACAAGGACACGGGACCGGAAGAAGAGAGACCAGCAAACAGGAGATATCAGCAGAATCGAACAAGAACAGTTGAATGACGAGGACCTAACCTAGATGACCAGGAAATGCTGAAGTCTACATCTGCAGTGAGGAACAGCATCAACATCAATCCAACCACATAACAGAACCCAGGAAGGCCCAGGGTCTGAGGCCCCAGGTGTATCTGAGATAGAGGTGGAAGGAGGAACTGCAAATAGGATTGTTGGATGGGTGATGACCACAAGTCCTCCGCCACTGCAACAGAGGATGAGAAGTTGCCACAACCAATCTGAACTGTGGAAATACAGCATTGCCAGGAAAGACAGACAGATACACACGCACGCACGCACACAGATGCACCCCTTCTAGCCCTGTTTAGCTCCCAAAATGTTGGCGACCATACTTATATTCCCAAGCAACAGTCTGAAAGATTTGTTTTTGGAGAAACTAAAGAGCCGGAAAGAAAAGATGTTCAGGTACTAACATTTGAAGTGCCATGAAAAAGCTTGCTATCTAACCACCCACACATGAAGCCTGGCAGTGAGTAAGCCCACTACCTGACGTGGGGACATCCGCTAACAGGAAGGAAAATTAAACAGAAAGAAAGGACGGTAGACAAAACAAAGATAATGGGGAGTGAAAAAAATTTTAAAGAAACTTTAATAACCTCGGGGAAATTAGAAAAACTCTTTCCAGAACAGAAGCATAAGGATCATTAAACAGAACATTGGAGCAGGGTCAGGGGAGGTCATTCAGAGACCAAGAAAAAATCTTAGAGATTAAAATATGCTGGTAGGGATAAAAAGTGTAAGAAATGTATCGGAAGATAAAGATGAGAGGTCTCCTAGAAAGCAGGACATAAAGAACGGGCAAGAAAAGGTAAGAAAGTAAAAGGATCAATCCAAGTGCTTCAAAATCTAAGTAACATGAGTTTTAAGAAAAAGAAAAGAAATGGAAAGGGAGGAAAGTATCAAAAAAGAAATATAAGAAAATTTCTAGAATAAGGACCTGAAATCCCAAATTTAAAAGATTCACATAAGGGCACCTGGGTGGCTCAGTTGGTCAACCATCTGCCTTCAGCTCAGATCATGATCTCACAGTTTGTGAGTTCAAGCCCCACGTCAGGCTGTGTGCTGACAGCTCAGAGCCTGGAGCCTGATTCAGATTCTGTGTCTCCCTCTATCTCTGCCTCTCCCCTGCTCAAGCAACTCACTCTCTCTCTTGCTCTCTATCTCTCTCTCCCTCTCTCTCTCAAAATTAAATAAACATTAAAAAAAATTTTTTTAAAGGATTCACTGAGTACCTGGTATAGTGAATGAAAAAAAAATATTCACAGGAAGATATATTAACATGGCATTTTAGTACCCAGGAAATGAGGAGGTCCTTAAAGCTTCCAGATTATAATTAAAAAATAAATAGTTTATATATAATAGGCACAGAATTAGGTGACTTGAGATTTAGCAGCAATACTAGAAGATGGAACAAAGCCTTCAACTAGTATTTTATAAACCATCTGTATTAAATAAGGTTCTCCAGAGAAACAGAACTAATAGGATACACACGTACACACACGTGTGTATATATATATATATGTATATATATAAAGAGGTATATAAACATATATACACAATTATGTATGTGTGTATATATGTGTATATGTGTGTGTGTATATATGTGTGTGTGTATATATGTGTATATGTGTGTGTATATATATATACATATATATATATATATATAGACAGAGAGAGAGAGAGAGGTTTATTATAAGAAATTGCCTCGGGGCGCCTGGGTGGCGCAGTCGGTTAAGCGTCCGACTTCAGCCAGGTCACGATCTCGCAGTCCATGAGTTCGAGCCCCGCGTCGGGCTCTGGGCTGATGGCTCAGAGCCTGGAACCTGTTTCCGATTCTGTGTCTCCCTCTCTCTCTGCCCCTCCCCCGTTCATGCTCTGTCTCTCTCTGTCCCAAAAATAAATAAACGTTGAAAAAAAAAATTAAAAAAAAAAAAAAAAGAAATTGCCTCACACAATTATGGAGGCTGGGAAGTCCCAAGATCTGTAGTCAGCAATCTGGAGACCCAGGAGAGCCAGTGTTTAAATCCCAATCTGAAGTCTGGAAAAGACCAGTTTCCCAACTCAATAGTCAGACAGGAGGTGTCCTGTCACTCAATCTTTTTATTCTATTGAGGTCTGTAATTGATTGGATGAGGCGCATCCATATTGGGAGAGCAGCCTGGTTTACACAGTGTACCCACTCAGATGTTAATATGATTCAGAAAAACCCTCACAGACACACTCAGAACAATGTTTGGCCAAATATCCGGGTACTTTGTGGCCAGTCAGGTTGACACATAGAACTTAACCACCCTGTCATCAAACTACCAGTCAATTTTGAATGTTGCATGAAGACACCTTCAGATGTGCAGGTTCTCCAAACATTTATGTTCCATACCCTATTTCTCAGGAAACTACTGACCGATGCGTTCCACCAAAATAAAGGAATAAACCTAGGAATCCAGGTAAAAGGTGAAGAAAATACCCAGAATGAGGGGGAAAGAAATTTAGATGACAACTCTACAGAGGCCTAGAGAGAAGTCAGTGCAAGCAGAGTAGAACAAGGAGCATTCCAAAAGGGATGCCTCCAGGAAAAATAAAATGTGACTAATAGATTCCCTGCCATGTTTGACTGTGCCGAAGGCCTTTACAGTACCAGCAGAAAGTCTACGTGGTCAGAGATAGATACATAGACAATAAGGAAGTGGGAAAAAAATGACGGAAAACCAAAAAGGAAATGTGGTTGTGGCATACTATTATGTGTTAGCTGTGAACAATAATAATTTCAACATGGGATCTTGATTTCACCAAAAATTTAAAATATAATTGTATCACAGGTGTGGGTGAGGAAGAAATGTGTGTGTTTGAGAGAGAGAAGTGCAGAGAGGAGACAGTTGTAATCAGCTAAATCCTTTCCATACTCTCAAGTCGATAGATAATATCTATAATGAAAAAAATCAGTAAAATTATAAACATGTTATTTAGAAATATGGAAATAAGTGGCTGAAGAAGTAGTTGAAAGTATATTAAAGACAGAATTTGTAAACAGAAGGGAGAGCTCAGAGAGCAAGAATTAAGTTCGTTGCCCTGGGCTGTCCAGTTTCTTTAGGACACAAGTATTCTGTTCATCCAGGTATTCAATAAAGTAAATAACTGCCGAGAGTACTGTGTTAGCCTATTCAGGTTGCTACCGCAGAATACCATGAACAATAAGAGTCTATTTCTCACAATTCTGGAGTCTGGGAAGTCCAAGAGCAAGGTGCTGGTAGACTCAGGGTCTGGTGAGGGCCTGCTTCCTCATTCATAGACAGCTGTCTTTTCGCCACAACCTCATGTAGTGTCTGGAGAGAAGGATCTTTCTAGGGCCTTTTTTATAAAGGCACTCATCACTTATAAATTCCTAATAATTGGAATTCAAATTTGAATAATAAGCAAATGGCACACTTTATGTCTCTACCCACTTGCTAATTTTTCTACCATTTGGCCATACCAGCTCTCAGCATCTTCCGTGTGGGTGACTATGAAAGCCAGGCAAGGGAACAGAAAGGCTATTAGGCAGATTCTTCTTACAATGAGTAATTCACATCTAGACCTAGTGATTAAAGAGAGTCCTAAGCCTTCAGATGAAGAGCTTTCAGTGTAAAGCCAAAGACCCCAAGCATCTGCAGACGGAGTACTTTAAAGAAAGTTCAGGGGCACCTGGGTGGCTCAGTTGGTTGAGTGTCCGACTTCAGCTCAGGTCATGATCTCGCAGTTCATGAGTTCGAGTCCCACATGAGGCTCTGTGCTGACAGCTTGCTCAGAGCCTGGAGCCTGCTTCAGATTCTGTGTCTCCCCCTCTCTCTGCCCCTCCCATGCTTAGGCTCACTCGCTCGCTCTCTCTCTCTCTCTCAATAATAAATAAATGCTAAAAAAAAATTTTTTTTAAAGAAAAAAATAAAGAAAGTTCAACCTGTATCTATGAGCAGATCTCACACCAAGAGCATCACCCTCAATTATAATGTATACTCCCATATCGTGGCTTACGCAGTCAGTAATGCAAAAACCTGAATAAGTTGATATACTCTTTTAATTCATAGTTTTTCTATTACAGTTAAATATGAAAGGATTAAATTCCTAGTGATTGCCTTAAAGAATGCTGTGGAGATATATGCTTGGGCTCCGAAACCATATCATAAGTTCATGGCATTTAAGGTAAGTGGGCATGTGATTATCTAAAGAAGGGATTTTTTAGATTTTGGGTTCCTACCAGTTAACAAAGTGATCTGTCTCACACATCGACCAGTTCCAATTTTTCTATATATAATAAACCCCTTTTAAAAGTATAGGAACTCGGGGCACCTGGGTGGCGCAGTCGGTTAAGCGTCCGACTTCAACCAGGTCACGGTCTCGCGGTCCGTGAGTTCGAGCCCCGCGTCGGGCTCTGGGCTGATGGCTCAGAGCCTGGAGCCTGTTTCCGATTCTGTGTCTCCCTCTCTCTCTGCCCCTCGCCTGTTCATGCTCTGTCTCTCTCTGTCCCAAAAATAAATAAACGTTGAAAAAAAATTAAAAAAAAAAAAGTATAGGAACTCATATAGATTTATTATTCCAAAAGCAAAGACTAAGCACCAATCAATGCTATAAAGTTAGTCAAATTAAAATTAACTGGGAGGTGGGGGGATAGATGAAAGGGGAAAAAATTGGGGTGTGCCCTCCCTCATTTCAGGTCTATAAATCATCATCTCCTAGGGACATTTAGTATGGGATGGTTACTGAGCAAAGCATTAGTTGTGATATTAGGCAATGAACTTCATTATTAAGCCACCTAACTAGGGTGCTCTCTGATATGTCATCTGAAAAAGGCAGACCAATGGCAGCACCAAATCTCAAGGATGAACCATGTCTCCAAATCTTCTCATCCTTATAAGCCTTTTGGGGTAAAATCCCTAAAACTCACATAATGAGCATATATCCCCAATGTTACCGGACTTCTCTGAAATGAATACTGAATGTGGTTACATACAAATGGCTTGGTTTCTCTGCATTCTGCTTTTTCGTTTTTGACCTTGTCTGAGTCTGTACCCACCATGGTTGGATCAATCTTCATGACACTCAGCAAGGGTGTGACGAGGATATGCTAGCGTCGTGGACCCCAGCTCGTGAAAGCTGACCCCCCCCCCAGATGCTGGAAGGACCAGTACTTGCTAGCACTCTGGTGTTTACAGAGCTGCAGAGTCTATCCACAGCCCACGTGAATTAATCTTCTGCTCCTTGTCTCTGTCTGCCTGTGTCTCTCACTTTCTTTATAGCACATTGGCCCTCACTTTTTCTCCCCATCCTTGTGACTGTTGTCTCCCGTTGACCCTTTATGTACTCTTTCTTGCCACTTATGCCATGTAAGGGCAGAAGCTGCCTTGGAAACGTTAGGAGGCGCCCTTTGGGGAAGAATCACCCCACTCCTGTCCTGTTCCGTTAGTGCAAGGGGCTCGTTTGCGAGGTGCTCAGGAAGGCAGATACATCAAAGGAAATAGGCTCCCCTCCACTTTCATGGAGAGAAATTTTTGGAATGTATTAAGTTAGTAATAACACTTAAGGGATAACTCCTAACTAAGCCAGAGCAATGCTGCTGTTCTGCCAAAATCTCTGTCCGTGAACGCTTTTCAGTCAAAGTTCCCATTCCCAGTCAGGTTGGGAAGTTACTGCTGTCGGTTTACCAGCCAAAATGCCACCTGTGGCACCCAGCCCGTAAGGAGGCCAGTGCAAAGACAAGCACTGGAGCAGGGAGGACTGGAGCTGGCAGGAGATGAGGCCAGGGCCTCCCCTAGTCAGAGACTCCTTTAGCAAAAGATGAAGAAAGGGCGCTCCGTTTGGGTGGCGATGGCCATATAGCTAAGGCACTTGTGGTTTCACAAAGTCTCTCCCAGATATCAAGACCCAATAAAGGTCGGCTGTGCAGGAATAACGGCAAAAGAAAACAGAGGAAAGCTTGACAGCTTGTTGGGGCTTGGGCTCTGGATTCAAACACATGGGACCTTGATGAACTTGGCTGGAGCTCTCTTTTTTCCTTCCTAGTTAAGCCCAACTAGCCAACGTAAGTCATGAGTCTTATGATGTTCCAGCCTCCCCTGCCTTCTCTATTGCCCAAATCCAAGTCTCAGATGTCAACAGTAAGTTTAAAGAAGGTGCCAGTCTGATGCTCACTCACTCACTGAGGGAAAACCAGAACCAGAGCATGCCCGTTAATCCTCAACAGACTAGGCACAGAGCTGCCCAGCTGTCTACCCCAGGCTATCTCTGAAAGGGTAACGGCCGTGCCTGGGCCCGGCTGTTCCATGGGGAGAAAAGGAGTCAGAGAGAAGTGACTGTACCTTCCCCAGAGGGAAAAGGCCAGAAATAAACAGGAAGAAACAGCAGCACCCAGATGCCAAGTTTTAAAGTATAATGACACTATCAGAACTGACAACGGTAAACCACTTCTCTGCCCTAGAGGACAAGGGGTAGAGAAGGGGGCACAAAAGGATGCTAGACCCTTCCTCCTAGAGCCAGAATATGAATAGACCTAAAGCTGAAAGAGAGATCTCCGGGACTTTCAGTGTAAGAAAATCAGATATTAACTTCCACCAGGCTGTGGCTAAAAGAAAAAAATTTTCAGATAACCTCTTTGAACGATGTGGACACTCATGGGGTGCTTTTTAAAGTCTTTTGCAGATCTCCAGCACAAGCCACTGCTTGTTGATCTCACGGTAGAAGAAGGTCAAAGATTAAAGGTTATTTTTGGTTCACACACTGGTTTCCATGTAATTGATGTTGATTCAGGAAACTCTTATGATATCTACATCCCATCTCATGTAAGTTCCTGGGAGCCCGCTATCCAGGTTCTGTGTACAACAACATGCATGCGGAAAGAGATTTGCTCTTGCAAATTTTTAGCGGAAGCCCTGCTAATTTTTACTAATCGGTTAAGCAGATAGACTTTTAGCCTCCACTAAATAGACAATGCTTTCAATACACAAAACATGCGAATTTAATTTTTGTGACTGCTTGAAACTGAGTAACACACAACAGCACTTCTTTGCCATGTATTAGACATGTCGTCTCGTTGGACTTTAGATGAAAATGCATATGATATTTTTCCTTCAGGGGCATAAATTGTGTTTTTGAAGCAAAAGTGTAGTAGATGAGTTCCTATTTTCAGTTTTTGAAGGGAGATGGGCTCATTTTACATGGGAAGTCAGTGGCCCCTTTGTGCTGTCTTTGTTGCTCTCTTCAACTTGTGGGGAGCGTCGTATAGAAGAATCAGACACTGGAGTGCATCCCCGGCATTAGCATGTACTCATTGTGCAGTAATGGGCACATTAGACAGTCCCTCCAAGCCTTGACTTCCGTATCTGTAAAACGGGGATTAAAGGACCTATTCCAGAGGGTTATCGTCAGCATTAAATGAGGCAATACCTCTAAGGTACTTGCCATAAGCCCCTGCAAATTGTAGTATTAATATTGCAATACTGACACATTGCCCCAAACCTGACTTTTAAACAGAAATGCCGCACATGGTTCCACTTATTAGGATTGGTGCGGTGCAAGTTGTGTTTCCTGTATGTAATCCCAAGGCTAACGTACCGTAGACGCTGTCAGGAAAGTCTGAGGCCTGATCTGTTGCTGATTGGTATTTTGAGACTTTAAAGACTTTACTGCAAAGAAGCACAACAATTGAAAAAAGTTGTTTCAGTGCCTAACGCGCACACACTGCCTCACACACACGCACGCAGCGTTCATTGCTGTGTCAGAGCTTTTCACACAGGTATGTGCAAACGCACACAGGACTCACGGCTCATGTTCTCAGTGAGGTGACTGGGGCCTCACTGTGAGCATCCTTGATCCTCTCATCTACCCAGCCAGTCAACTACTGGACCACCATGACATCTCGGCTCGGGGAAATTTTTTTTCTAAACAAGCCATTAATTTGCATTACGTAGGCACCCAGAAAAACATTCTGTGTTGTATGCTCATAGCCTATTTGTAGGCGTCTGTTTGGGTCCCACCCTTTGACCCCATTTAGGCTGTTCCCATGAGATTCAGTTGATTTTCATTCCCCTCATCTTTTTTAGAAGTAGATGGAAAACACATGAGTTTTAATGTCCATGAGACAGGAGCTCAAATCCCAATTCTACCACCAAATATCCGTGCAACTACGATCAATTTACATAACCCCTCTGATATGCAGGTGCCTCATCCAAAAAGATATCTACCACGGGGAGCTGTCCTAAGGACTAGGAATTATGCATGTAAAGAGCCTACTATGTGCTTGGCACATAGTAGGTGTTCCATAGTTGTCGTCGTTCGTTTTAGGAACAAGTGAATTGGATTCTCAACCTAGTGCCTAAGTTTGTATTTGTATGCTGGGGTATCTGACAGATCAGTGGTTAAATTAAGCAAAGCAGGGCAAAATGCCAGTCTCTAGAATGAAAATGGGGGTGGGGGAGGGATCCTTTTGTACAATTCTTAGAGATTAATAGTCAAGGTGCTGTCTTATTTTTTAAAAAGAATAATACCTGGCCTTTCTTTGTCTCCTAGATTCAGGGCAATATCACTCCTCATGCCATTGTCATCTTGCCTAAAACAGATGGAATGGAAATGCTTGTTTGCTATGAGGATGAGGGGGTGTATGTAAACACCTATGGCCGGATAACTAAGGATGTGGTGCTCCAATGGGGAGAAATGCCCACGTCTGTGGGTAGGTTAACCATTCCTTATCTCCTTCAGCAGTTACACCCCCCAAATGAAACGAAAGTCAAGAAATGTGAAACAACCATTTGATCCCACAAAAAAAAAAAAAAAAAAAAAAAAAAAAGTCTGTGAATAACACTTGTAAGACTTGCTTTGTCTGTTTATCTCAAGTCGTTTGTCATTTTTGTGGTTAAGATGTGAACAGATGCTGTGAGTTATTGCCCATCTAATGTTTTTAATGCAGTTTTGGAAATTCCTTTTGACAGCCTACATTCATTCCAATCAGATAATGGGCTGGGGCGAGAAAGCTATTGAGATCCGGTCAGTGGAAACAGGACATTTGGATGGAGTATTTATGCATAAGCGAGCTCAAAGGTTAAAGTTTCTATGTGAAAGAAATGATAAGGTAAATCCGTTTCAACATTTGCATTAGTGTTTGCATTTTAAGAGACCACCAGGTACCTGTGAAACCTTCATTTTCCTTTATACTGATTTGAATCACATCTGTGTTAAACAATCAATATTATCTTCAAATGGCATTATTTGGTTTGACTCACGTGAACCCTCAAAATATAGTATTCACATATTAAAAAAGACATTAAAACTTTCAAAAATTTCTTGTAAACCCGTAGTAACTTTTGTGGCCCACAGGCCTTGCGATGACTCAGCAGACATCCCAAATTCTCCCAAGCACTTGGGAGGCTTGGCCCATCGTTAATCATTCACACAGGGTCAGCTTCACACTCCACTTTTAGACTTGTCACAAAGTCACCATGGGAACCTAACCCATCACATTATTTCCACTTTTAAATGTAAAACATTGGACATATAGAAATATAAACTTTCAAAAATTGTCACCCATTCCTTAACAAATGCACCATCACAAACTCAACTAGTGCCATGTCCTGTGTCATTCCAGCCATGTTTCTTCCAAAGTGTCATAGGGGGACTGTTTTGCAGTGAAATTGGTGGGGTCCGTCTGGCATGATCAGTGGCCTCAGAAGGGTATTCTTCAGCAACACTGCTTCTCCTTTGCCCTCCGTGTAGGCCAACCCAGAGTGTTTAGTGTTAGTAGCTAAGCTGTGCTCATTTGTGAATTCATCCTTTGTGACTATGGCCAACTTAGAAATGCTGTCCCCCAAACAGCAGGAATAAACACTTGTAGTAAAAGAATGTGATGGGTTGAACAGATGTACATCTCTTGGTCCGCCCTAGCACGCCAGAGGCCGGATTGGTCTTAGTCCAACCCTGGGAGTGTGAGTCTAGACTATATCCAACCCTGGCCAACTACTCTGACCTGGTGTGGTCTGGATAGACAGTAGCTGTGGGTGGCACGGATGGTTCCAGGGCCTTACCAGAGTATGCCAGGAAGCAGACCTGACCCCTGGCAAAACTCCAGCCCAATCCAGTCTCTGGGGATCATAAGACTAGGAGTGATCTGGGCATAGACCACCACACTCCAGTTCATAGAAGACCCACCCCAGCAAGCCGATTTCAAGCCATGCCCATGCCCTCAGGAGCCGGCTGAGACCACACCAGTATCTGGGGCCCAAGGTTTAGAGCCAAGGGTGCACACAACCTGGAGAGAACAGCAGCCCTTTCTTTCCCCCATTGTGTTTCCATGGGTCCTCTGTACTTCCACATTTTGATTCATTGACCCTAACGGTAGCTGTACTTACATACGTAGCTTTAGCTGAATGCTAAGCATTTCCACAGAACTTTGTAAGAAGTCGTTGTTGGGAGAGACAACATTCTTCTGAAGGAGTTGTGGAAATGAGGCAGCAGAGACTTTACACTAGTGACAAAAGTAAATGCCTTGGACCAAAGTTTGGCGTTGGCTGATTGAAGGGCTAGGCCACAGCCCAGAATAGTATTTAGCTCGGGCAGTGGTTCACTGACATTCAAGCAAGCAATAACCCAAATTTTGCTCACTTCTCTTAGTTGTTTGATAAAATGATTTCACAGACCCAGACCTAATGGACTGTGGTTCTACTAATGCCATTATCTCCTTTGCCCTAGGATATGCCTGCACCAGCTGACAAGCCAAGAGTTAACTTTTGGCATACCAAATGAATAGGCATTAAACACCTTATCCTATCTGATGACATAATTTTTTTTGTAACTTTAAAAATTGAGAACTGAGGTTGTATAGTAGTCAGTAGACCCCAAAATTCCGCCCCCCCCCCCCACTGGCTTTGGGAATTTGAAAAGATTCTCTTCAGTCCCAAAGTCTGCCCTCTTGTCAGTATGGGAGAAAGCCTCTATGGCTTTCCAGAAATTAACAAAAGACCTGTTGTGTCCTAGGCCAGAAGTCTAGCACATTCCCTAGCACGAAACTCCCTTTTAAAACATAAGCATCCTGGGGGATGTCGCAAATCAATATATAGCCCCTCCCATGTTCCCAAAGGCCAATACCACAATAAGTAATAGTAACAATCATAGTAATAAAGTCAGGAGTGTTGACAGAGGATGCACTGTATTAAAAGGCACTTTATAAACACCAGCCATTGAGTCTTAAGAGCTGACACATGACAAGGATAGGACATGTGAGAGAAAATGGATGGACGGTTGAAGAAAAGAGGAAAAGAAACCATGCAGTTGAACTAACTTCTTTTTAATTTCAAACAGGTATTTTTTGCATCCGTGCGATCTGGAGGAAGTAGCCAAGTGTTTTTCATGACCCTCAACAGAAATTCCATGATGAACTGGTAACAGAAGAGCACTTGGCACTTATCTTCATGGCGTTATTTCTAATTAAAAAGAACATAACTCATGTGGACTTATGCCAGTCTAGAGGCAGAATCAGAAGGCTTGGTTGAACATCCCGCTTTCCCCTTTTCCTCTCTCTCCGCCCGTCCCAGTACAGCCCACAGTCCATCTTTCAGTGTTGCAGCCTGGTTGAGAAGGAGAGAAAAAGGTGGCAGGAATTTCCAGGAGATCCCCAAGAATGCTGCGTTGTCTGTGGACAGAGATGGACCATGGTGCCCTTCGGAGTTAGGGATAGAAACAAATATTGTGTGCTCTTATGATTCAGCTGTGTTATGGTGGATTTTGAGTTTTGTTTTGTTTTGTTTTGTTACCTTTTTTCTTTACCCCCTTACTTTGTAAGAATGGGGAGAGAATGCATACCGAGAAAACGAGTCTGTTTTTTAATTCCTTCTGCCTGCTAGCTTTAAGTATACGAGATGTTGTAAAATTTCCAATTTCAAATGGTGAGAGACAGCACAATAAATGTACCTTATCTCCTTACACTGAAGGCCATAATTGCATAGTGGGGTAATTTTAGAACTCTTTTGCCTTCACCAACCCAAAAGGTTGCTTTTTGATAGCAACTGGCTAATGAATTTTTAAGAGAAGAAAAATACTAGTTTTCTCCTCTTTGGGGAAATAGATTTTAAATGGCTAAACTACTAGCCTTAGACTAATAAAATCAACTACCATTTTTGTGAGTCTGACAGGCCCTGTTTTTATATGGCCCTGTACAGAATGGAATGTGTGGAACGGGATAGTAGTGCCATTGAGTCGAGTTGGCTCTAACGATTGAGGGACTCCGTAACACAACTTTCCCTCAGCTATTATGCAACAGATCAGGGCAAAAGATGGGATGACTGTTGGGGTCAGACAAAAAGAGCTTCTGGGAAACAAGCTAAAAAAATGTATGTATATATATATATGTATATACACACACATATATATACATATATATATACACATTCTTTTTTTTAATGCATAAAGCCTCCAGCTAAGAGGTCACTTGCTTTGGGCTTCATTAGGAAGGGAGACTTTGTCGAGTTCTTTCTGGGAATTGGGGAGTGAATGACATCCAAGCCCTGGTCATTCCCAGCTTTCTCCTGAGGGTGCCACTTTCTGAAAATGAAAACTATGACTGAAAAAAAATAATAACAATAAATGTTTCTGAGCTGCCTGTGTTCTCTCTGGGTTGGTGAGAGAAGGGACAAGACTACCAAGCCTGCCTGAGACACAGCGGGCACCATTGGTTCAGAGTTGATAGAACTTAAAAACAAGGCTTTGGCCAAATTTCTGAGACCCTAATCATTTTACCTTCCTCCAAATTACCCAACATACGGTAAACAACATTTGTGCAGAGATATGTATGTATTTAGTTCAGGTTGACTTGTGTCCTTATAAACTCTTACTCGGATGATTTGAACTTTTATGTGACTGTCTGGGTTTTTTTTTTTCCAAAGCTACAAGCATGGCCGCCTGTGGTATCGAGGTGTTGCAAAACGATCTGTGTTGCGCTTCCTGTTTTAACCTACCTCGTTTTGTTTGTTTTGTTTCACTGTTCATCACAGCAGTGTTATCTCCAGGAGACATATAGAGAGCTCAACTGGCAATCTCAGGTGTATTTAATATTTTTTTAAACAAAACAGTAGTTGACCAAATTATTCTTCTGGAAAAATAAAAAAAAAAAAAATCCAACAACAACAAAAACAAATGTGGCTTATTTCTGAAGAAAACAATTAATGTAAACAGATTTTCTTTTTAAAGTCTGTGATCCTACTGATTTTGCCTAAATACATTAGCAGCTGATGTACTATTAATGAGAACGAAATACACGTTAGGAAAATGGAGCCATCTCAATCTGGTGGTTTAGGCAAACAGGGTAAGGGCATGGGGAATTATTCCAGTTTCTGAAGTAAATGATTCTTCCCCTCCTGTAAAGGTGGTTATCATTTGCATTTATTCTAAACAGGTAACACACAAGAATGGAATTGAGGATCATCTTCAGGTGATCACCAAGATGTCCTCACCATGGTCCCTTTAGCTCTCAAAAGCAATGAAATCCCCCCTGTTCTCATTTTTACTGCTGTGGTTCTGCTGCTGAACAATCTATCTTCACAAATTCCACGCAACAAATTCAGCAATAACTTTGTGGATTGAATTTAACAACTACTGTAATTGGATGCCAACGTGGACAAAATATATTGATTTGGGTCTCACCCCCAAATGCGATTGCCACCAGCTCTTTATATTGCTGCTGTGGTATTTTGAACCAGAAGCTTCTTTAAATTATGTTGCAAACTGATCTTTGTTTTTATGTTATGTTTTGTTTTTATTTCTAAGTGATGAGTTTGAAACACACAGCTTTAAATGATTTTTTTATTGTGGGATTTTGGGTACAGTTAAGAAATAAAAGGGAATCATTGTGTTTAAACATAAGGTAGTTTGTGAATGTATTTTTTAAAATCTAGAGTCATTGAAACAAAAACTCATAAAACAATATTAATGCAGTCTTGTTTACAGTATGTACAGTGACATAACATAGAACATGAGCTTTTTCTGGTGCCAACAACAATAAAACACAGACGTTAAACATCAAGCCATGCCTTCTATATTTGTGTACAAATATTTTACACTGAGTACAAGGCAAAACTAAATTTAAAAGGTCCCCTACCAAAGCTGTGTTGCTTAACAGACACCTAAATCACTCCTGGAAGCTTTTACCTTCAAGAATATATTTTCTTCCATCAGGACAGGCCATAGCCCTGACCCGTGGATACCCAGTGTGCCATGCGGAGTATTTCAGACTATTGTTCTCATGGCTCATAATAATCCTCAGCTTTCTGGTTTGTTTTCTTCCCCCCGCCCCCCCCACCTCCTATTTTGCCCCATTTTTCCCCCTTTCTTTTTTCTTTTTTTTTTTGGGGGGGGGTGGATTGTGCTTTTCATTCATGTTAATTCCATTTTAATAAAAATTTCTTTACTTTTGAAACCAGTTAGTTTCCGTTTTTAGTTTTAGTTCTTCCCATGGGGGATTTTGTCAGTAGAATTGGCTAATTTTATTTTTATTTTACAAAGAGAAACTGAGCCTTCCCCCCAAAGTAAGTTTCACTAGATCTTTTTGGTTCTTGTTGCTCTAAATTGATAATCATGCATAAATCCACTGGGCCTGCCCGTGTCATAGTCTTGACCCAGGTTCTAGCAGGTGGCCATCATTCTAGGGTGCCAGTCCGGGGAACCGTAGCATGGATTCCTGCTTCCAGTGGGTGGTAGAAACAGATGACCACTAGGGTCTCAGTTCAAATGGTGAGAGTCCTCCCAAGGCCAGCTGCACTCTGACCACTGCCAGTGCACACAAGATAAATGAAGACAGCTTGCACCAAGTTCCACACAAAATTTATGGTTCTGTTTATATACACCTCATGATTTTTCTTGAAGACTTTTAAACGATGCTTCAAGACCCAGAGCTGCTTCACCAGTATAGATGATGGCACAGATGAAATCCCACAAGGCCACTTGGACAGTAATTCCATTTTTCTTAACACAATGGCATCGCTTTCTAAGGTACACTTCTTACATACTTGGCATCCAGCACATGTTTTTCCAAAGCATCTCCGTTCCTGGTTGTCAAGACCTACTAACAGTTTTCTGTCTGCTCTTGTGACTCATCGGTAATTGGTGTCTCTGGTCCCTCATGTGCAGTAGATTAGAAAGAGATGCGAGATTCAGGTCAGAGCCCTTTTGGTTTTGTCCGTTGCCAGACAAAGAAGTGCCTGAAGCCTGACCTCCCATTCCATGAAGTTAAAAAAAAATTTTTTTTCTCTACTATTATGTGTACCAGTTCCCGTCACTGTATTCTTGAAATGTGAAAGAGCTCTTTGTGTTACTAGTGTGTGCTGTCTTTGAAAGTCCGCTTGAACAGGCATCACTTGCATTTGTGCTGATTGCTTTAAGATGGAAGATGTGCCACATTATTTTTAGGAAAGAAAATAAAACTCTTTAACCCAATGGAGGAGAACAGAATATCCACAATACACTGATAACAATCCTGAATCATCTTATCAAGCCCCTGATATTCCAAAATCCTTTTCTGAAAGTATGTTCTGGCCATCTCAACAGTTTCTGTGAATTATTAATTACCTTTTAATTCATGCCTCACAAATTTCAATCTCACCAAATCAAACAAAGCACAACAAACCAATCTATAACTGGCTTCTCCCTTGAAACTACGTAGTTACAACATAAAACCCAAAAGTCTAAATGTGATTTCACTTACCAGCCAATATTTCTCAAATGCCACTACATTTTGGCTCTGATCAGCATCGTGGCATCAGAAGTCCAAAGGTGTGCTGTGCTTTCATGGGTCTCAAAACGGTATAAACTGAGCTCTTTTCAGAAGCCTCAGCAAAGAAGAAAATCCCATAAGAACTTTCAGGTTCAAAACCGACCATTTGTACATTTCTACTAAGCATTTTCTAGTATTGTTTGATTTTCATGCCGTCTCATTCTTGTGGGAATTTTTCCACAGACGACTAGAATATTTTTTAAAAATTGCAGTGTTAAACAGTATGAGACCATAACTCTCTGCTGTGAACTTTATCCTTCCAGGCCTGCCATTTCAGGAAGTGCCCAAATGCACCAAAACTAGAATCGCCATAAAAGCATTTTTTGAAACAAAAATCCCTGGATATGTTTTTGAGATATTTTAAATCTGGATCAAAATCTTAGACTCTGTGTCCGTGAGGCCAAACATTTGGATGAAGACTGAAAACACACACACACACACACAGTTAAAAATAGAAATGTTCTAAAGATTACAGATTTGGGGCTTTGTGTAGATACCTTCAAACTAACTCACCTTGCATGACAGGGTTTGGTGTCCATGGTTTGGGTTTATCATCACCGCGTTGCATTGTGCTATTGAGGCAGAGCAAAGGCTCGTGGAGAGGTGAGTCTTCACTTGCCCGCAATGGTTCGTTATTTACATGACAACTATCCATGCCCCAGCTGCCCCTTCCTCTCAGTCTCTTCCCCTGGGGTTACTGTTAAGGAATAGTAATATTGTATTATGCTTTGTTTTAAAACCTTAGTTATGACCCTGAATCAGAATTTCAAATGTCAGGTGACAGCAAGAAATCACAGCAGGGGGAAAAAAAAAATGACAGCTTGGTTGAACTTTAAAATTGGATGTTATGAAACTATTTGGGGGCGTTGTAGCGGTCTCATTTACAATGTCACCATAACCGTAGAGATGCCAGATTTACAGGATTGGGAAGGGAGACTATCATTTTGCTGGGCCTACAAATGTCTACATGGTTTAAATCTCCGGTTTTCTAAAGTGTTTTAAATTGTCAAAAATATGCTGGAACTGGGTAAGTCTCACCTGTGTTGGGGTAAAAAAGAAAGTATTCTTGGTGTATTTTCTAGTCTGAACCTTTGGGTTGCTTTCCAGCATTTCTTTTCCTACATACAAAAAGCCTTCAGTTTGTTGTCTCTAGTTGTTCTGAGCAGTATTTAGAAATGATCTGGTAGATTCTAAGCCAGGGTTTTCCCATAGAGTCAATGCCACGCCTTGGAATATATTATATGATCACTGTCAAAATGTGAGTAATAAAACATTAATAGTAGTGGGATGCCTGCTTGTCCCTCATTGCCCCTTCCGGACTGTGACCCATCCCTCATAAGCACCAGGTGCTTTGACGCTCTTGCCATCAACCTACAAAGTCCCTATTTACCTTCCTTCACTCCCTCTCATTGCTTAAGTATTTTCAGGTTTGGCTCACCGTCACTGTCTCCAACTTTTGGAGATTCAATATCCACTTAGACAATCCTATAAATACCCTGGTTTCTCTGCTTCCTGGTCTTGTGTCGTGAAACACATGACCACTCTACCGCCTCCTTAATTCATAGCAGGCAGCTCCTCGTATTTGCTCTGGGTCGGTCCCCTCCAACCTCACCAAATAAAGGTCACTGCCCACAGAACTCCCTCCCTTTCCTGCATCGCCATTTTCCCCCAACCTATTGGAGGATTTCACTACATTCATGCTGCTACCTCTTGTCTTATAAAACACCTTGGCCCCCTTAACCCTGTCGAACCACCGTCTTATTTATCTGCTCCCCGTCACAGAAAAACTCCTCAGAGGGAATTATGTAAACTTACTGTCTTCAGTCCTCTTGTCCTTTGGTCTCTTGAACCAAATTAAATCAGGCTCTCGTCCCCACGGGAGTAGCTATTGCTAAGAAAAATGTATCTCCATGCTGTCAGCTGCAAAGGTTAGGTCTCTGGCTTCATGCTTTTGACTTCTCTGCAGTCTTTAACACAGTTAATAACACCTTCTTTCCTGAAATACTTTCTCAGCTCTGGAATATCCCTCATGTTCTCTCATGCCTCTGGCCACTGCTTCTTGGTCTCCTTTGCCAAGTCCTTGGAGTGCCCAGCACTGGTCTATTTCCGGTGGTGGGGCTCTAGACACCATCAGTGCACTGAAACACCCACATTTCCAACTCCAGCCCTCACCTCCTTCCTGAATGCCAGAGGTCTGTGTCTAACTTGCTACTTGATATCTTCATCTGGGTCTGTAGTTGCCATCTCCAACTCAACATGTCCAAAACTCACCTCATGTGCACCCCACCCACTAATCTGCTCCCCGTACAGTATGTTCTGTGTCAGTAAACAACTCCATTCTTCCAGACTGGAAAGTTGTATAGTTGCCCTTAAATTTTCTCCTTCACATACCACATACAATCCATTGGGGGGAGGGGAATATATAGTTTTTCCTAGCTTCAGAATGTATCCACAATCCATGGATATAGGAGTCCATGCCACATCTTGCCTGGGATGACATAAAACATGTACAGGTGCTGCCACTTTTCTGCTCGTGTCTGTAATGCCTTTCCACCTCCCTCAAAGTGGCAGTGTCCTTCCAATAGTGCTAAAGCCCCTAATAAATCTGATGCACCCTTTGCCCCATCTCCAACCACTGCTACCACTTCTCTGACCTCACCTCTTTCCCTAGTTCATTTGCTCCACCACCCTGCCCTTGCTTTATCCAGAACACCCTCAGAGCGTGCTCTTGTCTCAGGATCTTTGTCCTGGCTGCTGCTTCTGTCTGGAAACCTCTTCCCCCACACCTCTGCGTGATTTGCCCCTCCTTTCCTTTAGGTCCCTGCACAAATACTCCTTTACTGTCAGAGACCTATGTAATCTCTAATCGCCCACTCATTTTCGGCCCTATTGCTTTTCACAGCACTTATCAGTATCTGCCTTGTTCATTGGCCTATCTCCAGTGCTTTGAAGAATAGCTAGCTGACAAACAGTACACGTATTTATTGGATGAATTAATGAGTGAATGAAAGTAAACAATAACAGAGTTTGGGAATCAAAAAAGGCTATAGAACTATATGGTCATTTTCATTTCAGTATCAGAACAAAAAGCTATGTCCAAAGCTTATATCATAAAAGGATCGGTTTGCTTTCATGTCGAAAATAGAAAACCCCATGGATTTTCTTTCCTGGAAGGCTATTGTAGATGGAAACCACTATGATCCTGGCTGTACTGTCTTTTTCCATTACTCATCTTAACAGACCAAGTCGCAGGCCTGGAGGAGAGACTGTTACATAGAACCTGAAGAAAAGCAGCATTTCAAAACCCTTACGTTTATACACATAACGATCCGTTTAAACTCTTGGTATTGCAGAGTTATTGGAAGTGGGAAGAGGATTCTACGTTTTGTTTTCTGGTCTAAATGTTTAAAAATGACATTTTTTTTTCTAAAACAAGAAATAAACAACAGGAAAAATATCTCCTGCCCAAGGCAGCTTCAAGAAAACCTAATGACATTTGGCTCTTATCATTTGTCCAAGTGATGATAATTCTGAAGCTTGCCTGGGCAGGCTCTAACATCTGTATATATTCAGCGCCACTGAATGTTGTTGCATGAAGTTTCATTTAGGAAATTGAAACATGCCTTCTGATGAATTTATTGTTTCACTCAATCTTGTAAAGGGCACACTTGTAGTTTCGATTTGTTCAATTATGTATTTTCCTGCTCATTTAATAAAAGAAACATATTTAAAAATAAAGGAAGAAGATAATGAAATGACATAATATGAAGCAATATAACAATGAAATAATTATTTGTTCTTTTATTATTTTCTGTGTCTTTTCACAAACCTGTCAAGCTGAAAGATAATGTGTAATTCATGCTAAATACCCAGGGTCAAGGTCTTAATCAACCTTTTCCAGGACCAGCGCCGTTTGGGGATTCCATGGTGCTTAGTTGCAGATTCCTGAAGTCCTTTACAAAAGAGACAAGGCACTGGTTCTGGGTATGGGTGGAGAATGTGAAACAGATGCTAAGGTTTCTTAGGTGTTATTTCAAAATGAGCTTTCCACACTTTATGTGAAAAATCATTTTAGGGTTTGGTTTTCTTTAAAATGGAGTATCACCAGCTTGACTATGTTTTTATATTTCCATAAGCAATTAATTCCACGTTCTGTGACAACAATGTGATGGATGGTCACCTCTCCCCCTAGAATGGTCATGTTGGTTTCCAGAGTTCAAAGTGAATTTACCAGAGGATTTCATGGAAACACAGTTTAGCAGCATTATGGTCTGATCAGATTTTTCAGCCCTACACCTAGTGCTCCGTGATCTCTATGATCAGGTTATCTTATGTTACTAAGCTCAAAAATAGATGGCAGTGGGAAGATGAAAGAATTTAGAACGAATAGCCATCCCTGGAGCAGAAAGAATCAGCATAGCCTTCAGATTAACCTGAGACTTCCCCCCATCTCATCCTTCCTCCTTAGGAAAAAAAAAAAAACAAAACAGAGCATGCCAAAGTTACCATCAGTTCAAGACAAAATGATCAGAAAGGACAACATAGTGAGTTTTCCATAAAGCTCATTCAAAGACACTCTTATCTGGAGATGGCATGCTTTCATCATATAGTGATGAGATGTATTTGAGAGCTGACGCTGATAATATATAGCCGTTCATTTTGTAAGATGTTCTAGTTTGGGTTTGAGGGGAGGGAGTAGAGATGATTTGTGAGATTTGGGAGGGGAGGGTAGTTTTTGTTTTTACCCATGGTTCTATTTGGCAAAATTAAAGGTTGGCAGCTTTTTTGTCAGTCTTAACAAAATTTGGGGTTTGGATTGAGGAGCCTTTGGTTTTATTTTTGAAATTTTGCTGCTTAGTGAAATTTAAAAAAAAAAATGTGTGGGAATGACTGCTCCAGAGTGCTTATAAAAGTCCAGACCTTTTTTTCCAGGATAGCATGTACTAACAATCTCAAAAATTGACGGGATAAGTATTTTTTAAAAAGTGGGTGGAACCAGCATCATCCAGGACCAGGAACAAAGCAGATGTCCCACCTGGTGTCTGTGATGTAGACGTATGTTGCTGGCTTTATCAAGGCAAATGGTGCTTAAACTCGTGCAGAATTCCAGCCACTTCCACTGGCTGCAGTTTCATCACTCAGCGGACATGCTGCGAGGCAGAAGACGTCGCAAAACACAGAGGATACCAGCCAACAGCATCCTAGCCACCTTATCAGCCTGTTGTTCCCAATCCCAAATATGATGACCTCCCATCATAACCACCTATGAAAAAGGCAGCAAGAAGTCCAAGAACACTTTCAAATGAAACTGCATTTTATAAGCCACATTCCTTTGGAGAAAAGTACTAAGACACGTGAGTCATGTATTTAGTCTGCAAACAACGTGTGGTATCCATGAGGGTTACTGGACCCCTTGTTATAGTTCCACACCCTAAGCCCTGCTGAGGTCCCTGATCCAGAATTTGGGAAGTGTAACTGTAAACGTTTTCCCTAAGAACCCCGTTTGAATCTTTGTTGTGTTTTATGGCAACGTTTGATGTGGATATGTTAATGGTCACTGGTTCAGTTCATCTTAATAAGGCTGCCCTGATCACCTTCAGGTATCAGAGAACTACAAAAATATCATCATAGTATTTTTACATTTTTGCCGGTTTATAAGCCATCTTAATTTCTCAAGTATTTGCAACATCTATGATCAGACTTTTGACAAGCCACTAAAGCAAACCCAGCTCATACCACCTGTGTGAATAAAAGCAAAGTAGCTATTTATTTGTCAGTTGCTTATTACACCACAGGCCCAACACTGGATGCCAAGACAGAAACGGCTAAGGAAGAAATGCTCCCTGCTCTCAAGGATCCAAAGTCACCTTTTGCTACGGGGGAGATGGGAAGAGTGGGGAGGAATACCAACATGCACAGAGACAATACCGAAACAGCAGAGCCTAGTATTTGATAGAGGAATGCAGGGATTGCTGGAGGACAGAAGAGAAGGGTTATGGAGTGCTGCCAGGAGGAGGTGGCCCTTACCAGGCTATGAGACAGGAAAAGGAAGGGAGAGGCTTGAGCAAAGGCACAGAGGAATGAGGAGCATGTGGGCACAGAAAGGACAAGTAGGTCTGCACAAGCACACGGTGCTGGTGGAGCAGGAAAAGCAATCAATCACCTGACGACATGAATATGTAACCTACCCTCTTTACCCCACGCCCATCCCCTGACAGAGGCCGCAGAGCCTTCCAGATCCTGATTCAGCCAGCTGCCTGGCCCCATGGGCAATGCTCAGGGAATGAATCACATCAGTTAGGAAGGCCAGTGATTCCTGTGTGTGTTGATAGTGGGAGCCCCTCAAACGGATCATTTTGTGCATGTAATTCTGCATATTCTTGTGCTTTCTGCCTGTAGGACTAAGCCCCCAGATTTCCTCACCGCACCCCAGCTTTGAAGCATGAGGCTGTCCTGTGGCCCTACTGGCCCAAATTCTCCTGATAGTAAGAATTACCCGTGTGCCTATTACGAAGGCAGACTTCTGGATCACCTACCCTGCTGTGAGTAGGAATCTGTCATTGTGATGCCCCAGGTCCTGAACAGCCCCCAATCCCATGCCTTGAGAAATACACTTCTGAGTTTTTTCTTCTTCCCCTCTGAACAATTCTTTATGCTCCCAGCGTGTCTAGACATGGAAAGTGTGTCCAAAAGCCACCCCTTTTTTATGTTATGCAGGACTCAGGTACCAGCTTCTGTCCCAAGTAGGGCTTTGGGAAGAGAGGGCTGCCTAGAGGCTGCTGTGACCAATCACTTGCAAGTGGCTCTCTGAGCCACAGACCTGCCACTTTACTGCAGTGAGACTCCCCAGATAGCCCTCAATGCTGGGGGCACCCTCCGCAGACAGCCCAGAGCTGCCGACTTCTTTTGCCATTCTTACCCTCATTCTGTCTCAGATTTTCAAACCTCCACCTATTTTTACCATCCTTTTTATCGTCTCTTAGCTTTCAGTTGAGAGAAAAATGTTTTATTACTATTTATTTATTTTTAGTACTTCTCTTTTTTATACCCACCTTCTAATTTCTTTTGATTTAGCTATTTACTTGGGGGGGGGTGCTTTTTTTTGTGCCTTTCCCTCTTATTTGGCAACTGTCTTGATTTCTACATCTTTGTGACTTTAAATTCTCTTTACTTTGTTCTGCTTCTTTGAATATTCTTATGATTCAGTTTCTGCATGTACTGCTGTACGTTATTTATTTTTAACTTTTTCCTCTTTTTATTTGCATTTTATCTATATGCTCTAGTCTGCTTTTACATTCCTTTTAATTTTTTTTCTCTTCATTTACTGGTCTTTTGGTTTGCTTTTTTGGGTTTGTCTGTTCTATGTCTTAATTATTGATTAATTATTCATTACAGTTATTTTTCCACCATATTAAAAAATTTTTTCTCCCTGATTTTAATTTTAATTTAGAACTCATTCTATTTAATCCCCTCATTTGGTAACTGGGGATGTTGAAATGCGTAGAAGGGAAATAACTTAAGATCTTAAGGTAGACAATGGTAGAACTTAAATAAGAAGCCTGATTTTTTGGTGACTGGTCCAGTGTTCTTTCTATCAAACCACAGCAATAACAGTTACTGTGGGAAGAAGACCCTTCTTTAAAATAAAGAACACCTGATAGCACCTCTTCAAAGAGCATTTGGTTCCTGAGACATTAGAGTCAAGACTGATTCAAGGCCAGTGACCACCCAGGGAGAAGGATGTTCCTTGGCCTTTAACCAAAAGGATATGTGAAAATCAAATGAAAAGGGGAAAGCCGAGAAGTGGAACTTTACTCCTAAACTGCACGAAGAACAGAATCCAAAGCCAATACAATATGTGACCCTAGGTAAACACACGTCTTCAAGCCTCTGCGTTCTTTCCTTTTCCTTTTAAGTTCATTTATTTCTTTTGAGAGAGAGAGAAAGTACAAGCAAGAGAGGGGAAGAGAGAGGAAGAGAGAGTCCCAAGCATGCTCTACACTCAGCACAGAGCCCTACCAGGGCTTGATCTCATGAAGTATGGGATCATGACCCGAGCCAAAATCAACACTTAACTGGGTGACTGAGCCACCCAGGTGCTCTGTGTGTGCTTATTTCTAACATGGGGATAATGAGACCATTTCTGCCCGCCTCACAACTGTGCTATGTTGATCACATCAGGTCATAGATAAAAAAAAACCCTTTGGAAATTTTGTGTGTAGTTGTTCTTATAATGACCATATGATTCAAAAGTTTAGAGGAATAACTACATAAAAAGAATACCATTGTTACTTTATCTATTTAAAGATGGAAAGAAGAAGGTGCCTGTGCCACTCAATACCCAAAATCATATTTTTCCCCTTTCCTCCTTAAAAAAAACCAAATTACTTTTTATTGACTTTCTATTGTTTTTTTGCACATTTCCATCTAGTGCTCTTAGGTTTATATTCCTGCATTATATGCATGCATTTGCCTGCTTCATTCCTTAAGCTTTGATGGTTAAGAAAAAATGAATATAACTCTACCTTAATGAGAGATACTTTATAAGAATGTTTGTCTTTGGACTCGCATTTAGCCTTACCAATCAAGCAGTGGCTTCTGTGGCAATCCCAAAATTTCTTCCCTGATCTATTTTGTACTCCTACATTCCCACAAATGTTCCAGCCACAATCTTTGTGGAAGTTAACAATGACAATCGGAAAAAAAACATTACCTTGTACATCTGGCGTTTGAGATTTTTTAAATTTCATTACCCAATAAACTCTTCCGACAGCAAACTTTCGGTGCCGCGGCATCTGGAGTGGTTATCTCCTAGGCATGGCTGGCTCTGCAGCAGCAAATTAATGAATTAAAATGCTAAGTGAGTTCTCACTGGCAAGAAATCCATAAGGACAATGGTTGAGTCAGGTTGAGTGCTAACTGATGAGGACAAAAGGACCAGGGACATTCTAGTGGTAGGGCTGCCTCTTGGTGGGAGCTATAATCACCAGAATTGAACTAGAACAGCATTTGGCACTCAAGACCCTTACCTGTGGGAACACTCAGATGGTCTCTTTGCCCTTCAGTGTGAAGCCATCACAAGGAATCTACCCCTTATCTCTGCTGTGATCTTACATGTCTTGAAAGGACAAAATTGCATCCCTATAAGGGACTTAGAGCCTCACCCTTCAGAGACCTTGAGTGGCTCAAGGCGGTCTGAAGGGCCGCAGCAGCAATGGAACAAGAAGGCTCGTCTCCAGACTCCTAAGACAGCACTCTTTCTTCTCCAACAAGCTGCTCCCCTGACTTTCTTCACCCTGCTCCCATCAGTGGTAAAATAACGGCAATGGCTTTGTGTGTGGCAACCGAGCCCACCTATAAGGTTCGGCTAGAGTCTGGCAGTTCGGTCAGGGTAAGAGAGACGGGCACCTGTGCTCTTGCTGTAGCAAACCAATTTTCCCCTTCACATTAGCATAGGCCACTTGAGGAGAGTTTGGGAAGAGAGAAGAAAAAGGGGGAGGGAAGGTGAGAAGAAAGGCAGTGACGTGGCCTAGGGGCAGACTCCTCCTCTAAAGGGAGACCATAGCTGCCAAAAAAGGAGGGCTCCATTCTCAGGCCACCTTCAACATCCCTAGAGGCCCAAAGGATTGCTCCCAGGGCTGGGGAAACTGAGTCATCTACTGCACAGAGCCACTGAGGCTCTGACCTTCAATTCCGGTATGCTCAGTTGAGTCACTGAAGAAAAATAAACACTGCTCCCTCCTCCAATCAACCACTGAAAAGTGCTTCACCAAATCTGCTTGCCATGCTCAAAGAGAGGAGGTGACTTCAAGTTGCAAGAGAGAGACATTCTATTTGCTTTCACATTTGCCAGTCTTGCCACTGACTCTCAGATGTCTCTAAAGAGACTCCAGAAGCCCACGTTTGGTGTTGGTAAGCACTGGGGATTTTCTGAGGAGAATGGGGCTAATAAACTGAAGCTCGCTGTGTCTCTTAGAGATCCACAAGACAAAGGAGTGCCTGGGTCAACAACTTGCCCACCACCGAATTGCACCATCTGCTTATGACAGTACATTCCTGGAACTCCTCTGTGTCTGGTAAACAACTGTCACGAGAACCGTTTCTCCCTGACACTGCTCCTTTTATTGGTGACCTATTGGTCAACAACACGGAACAACATTGTTTGTGAAACCTCCATGATGACCTCATGATCTTTGCTCCCACTTTTTTATGTCAACTTCATAAGCCTTCCTTAGCACCCCACAAATTAGCAGCAAATGGTACCGAAGGCAATGGTAGAAAATAGCACAAACACTGTCTGAAAATGATTAACCCGCAAACATTAAAGAGACACAAACTCATAACAGAAAGATGCCCTGCGGAGTGTTGTGGCCATATAGGCATCCTTGATTGAAAACTGGTTAGGAACAGAGAATTTTAATAGACTCAATTTAAACTGAGATGACTTAAAAATTGCAAACAAAAACTTTTCTGCATGCAGCAGCACCATTCAATTTAGACTGAATTACCCAATGATTAATTAATTTGGGACAGTGCTTGCTGAAAAATTGCTGTAGATGTGCATCTGTCAAAGGAATTAGCCACAGATTGTCAAACCTTCGTGACATGAATGGCACAAATCCAGGGGACTGCCCACTCAGTAGACCTCTTGCTCTTTTCATGAGAGCTGTCCTCATTGCCAAATATCACAAGCTCCAGACTAGAAGAAAGAGCAGAAAAGTGGGAAAGGTGCCTAGACTTGTACAAGCCACTGGGTAGCACTATCTGGTGTCTGTGACTCCCAATGCAGGTCATTGTAAGGCTATTAAGGTCACTGCATCTGTCCATGAAGTCTTAAAGTCACAGCCCCAGTGACCAGGGCTACTTCCTCTGCCCTGCACTTGGTGGCCATAGGTCTGTCTTTGCGATGGGGTCAAGAGGTCCCACAGGCCTCTGTGTACATGTGGATTTGTCACTTTAGATTGTCTGAGTCTCTCCAGGTTACCACTGAGCTAGTCAGAAGAATCCATTCATTCTTTCTCATCCACCTATATTAAATCTATTGAATCGACTCAATTGTAGGTAAAATTAAAGGAAGGAGAAGATAAGGAATATAGGAAACTGGCCAATTTATTGGCTGCCACAGACAGAACTGGCACCAACAATCTGTCCCAGATTCTTTCCTTTTAGTTCCAGCATGGGACACTACCCTTTAGGTCCTAACAGTCTCCCCTAGTCATGGGTGTGGCTGAAGATAGAGACCATGACCACACTTGGACCACAACTTGACCTCTCTGGACCCCTGCTGTGACTCATTTCCAGGGAAAGTCCAAGAGGTCAATTTGAATCCCACAGCATCCAAACAGGAACAATACACCAACCTCAGCAGCCCTTCCTAGAGACCTGGACTCCATTCTTTTTGGTGTTCTCCCTCTTTCGTTTTCTACTCATTGCCCTACACAACCCAAACTCATACTACTGTCTATCAGAGAAATATCTATTCTTCATCATTCTCCCTTGAGTCTATCACATCAGAGCTCAGGCTTTTGTGCTCATTGACTTATTTATCTCAAAGGCCTACTCTAAGATATAAGGGTCTAATATTATGGGCCCAACTGCCTTACATTGTTTGCACACACAAAGTTTAATTAAGTCTTGAATCTGTAATATTTTTGTGGCCTCTAAATTATCTCTAAATTGTTTACCCAAATTCTTTAGTAACTTTTAGTTTCAATGCTCAAACTTAATACATTCAATGAAGTCCTCATTTTATGTTTTCACAAGGAAAAATATCATACTCTTATTATATGGAGATTATCCATGCAATATATGACTTTCTATTTGGATTGTGGGTAGAACTAAAAGAAAGAGTATGTTTTCCATCAAGTGTCCATTAAATATTTGTGACTGCTATGGTGGTTGTTCAGTGTTTTGATGTATTTGTTAACACATTTGTCAATTTCCTACCTCATCCCCTATAGGTTGTCATTTTCACAAATTTGAGGTGCTCTCAAGATAGGTTCCAAAACTTGGATCCCAATCCCTATAATAATGTAAATTCTAGGAAGACAGGAATCTTATCTGATTATTTCACTGCTCCCTCCAGTCCTGGAACATAAAAGATAATCTATAAACATTTTTTTGAGCAGCTTTGCCATTGATTAGCCATGGAAGCTTGGGATAGATCTTTCAGTGCTCTGAGCCTTAGTCTTCTCACTGTTAAATGAAAATAGTGTCCTATTCAAATGGTGTTACAGGGATGAAGTGACAATGTGTAACATTTTTGAACTATGGTAGACATTCAATAGTTTAGAAAGAGGTGATAAGAATTTGGTTATTGATTACTTTTCTAATTCTTAGTTCTTTTGTGAAATTGCTTCTTGCTTTACTGATTTTCTAAAGGTTAATGATAATATCAAGATCTTTCATTGCCAGACAAACAATGCAATGAGATGATGCTAATGTCCTGTGGGCTCTTCCAAGGTTTAAAGATGCCCATCAGGAATCCCCTAGTGGGAAGGCCATACTAATTAGTTAAATATTCTTCCCTTTCTCTCTAAGTGGGCAAGAGATGATCTTTTTGACCTGCTTCCTGGGACTAATTCTAAGCATCATTGATTAAAAAGAGAATAAATATTTATTAAATAAATAAAATCTATAATAATCACTACAGTTGGCATGTTTTGATCAGAGTCAGGGAATTCTTGAAGTATCATCATCATCCCTTGAAACCCAATGTCCTTATTGAAAATCTTCAAAATGAAGGTGCTATTTAATGAAATTTAGCATATATTCAGTAATTAATAATAATAGCAGCAAATAGTTATTATGGGCTTGGTACTGTTCCAAACATTCCAAGTACATGTAATAACTTCTTTAATCCTTACACACCTATGAGAGAAGCAATATTATGTGCCCCATTTTACAGATGAGAAAACTATGACACAGAAGGTTTAAGTAACTTTCCCAAGGTCACATAGCTAAACAATGAAACTGTGGTTCAAACCTAGGCAGTCTACTCCAGATGTTTGGTAGAAAAAGATTCTGGCAAATTGTGTATATTGCCTAATTATTAATTAATCAACAAATATTTATATTTGATATTAATCAACAAATATCCTAAAATCCAGTCTTTTAGGAGCACCTACTGTGTGTGTGTGTGTGTGTGTGTGGGTGTACTAAAGCTATTTGGGGAGTTGAGAATACAACAGTGGGCGTGAGAGAGTCTGTTCCTCAAGGACTTTGTATGGTCTTTAGGGAGATAATAAAAATAAACATGGAAACAAATACATAAGTTGGGTTTAGGCATTAACAAATGCAGTGAACAAATTACAATAGGGTAATAATGATAATAAGTGAATGGAGGGAAGATGTATTTTAGCCAGGGTGGTCAGGAAGAAGGATGGTAGGAGTAGGTCTGGGGGTGAAGGTAGAAACAGGTGACGGTGAGAGGGACATATTTGAATTGAGACCTAAATTATAAGAAGGAGGCATCCATCCTGGGAAGAGTGTTCCAGATAGAAAGAGCTATCTTAATGGGCTCAGATAACATGGTGGTTACTGTAAAAAGAACAGAAACGAAGGTGGAAGGGCAGATGTTAAAAAAATAAGCAAAAGATCAAATCATGCAGGCTTTTTAGGTAAGGTTGGGACTTTTGATTTATTCTCATTTAAATGGAAAGAAATTGCATTTTAAACAGGGAAATGTCTCCTGGTTTTTTACTTTTTTAAGATATATTTATGTTTTAAAGATATTTCTGTCTACTACAAGGAAAGTGAACTGCAGAGGAGCAAGAATTGAGACAGGGAGAGTAGTTAGGAGGCTATTGCAATAGTCAAGGCCAAAGAGGGTGCTCCCTTGGACTAGAGTGATGGTGGTAGAAATGGTGAGATGTGGTCAGATTTGGGGTATATTTGGAAGGCATAATGGGCAGAGCTTTCCAATGAACTGGCTATAGGACTTAAAAGACAAAAAATGACCCCTGGCTTGTAACAATTTTTGATGCCATTTACTGAACAAGAAAAGGCTTGTGGGGTAGCAAATTTAAGGGTAAAAATTAGAGAAAGTAGGAGTTCCATTTACACAAGATTGACTTAAGATAAAAACTCTTCGACATTTAAGTGGAGATGTTGAGTATTGTCTGAAGCTTGGAGAGAGAAGTGCAATGCTAGAGATAGATATTGTACTTCTGTGTTGTACAATATAATAGCCATTAGCCATTCATTGATATTGAGCACTTGAAATGTAACTAGTATGACTGAGCAACTGAATTTTTTATTTTAATTAATTTAAATTCAAATAGCCATATGTAGCTAGTGACAACTATATGGGACAGCACAGATACAGAACATTTTTATCATCACAGAACATTCTTTTGGATACCAGCCGTTAGATCCAATCAGATTATGTACAGAATGAATGTGGGTAAAAAGAGAAATAGGACAAGGACTAAGCCCTCAACTATAACACCATTAAGAAGTCTGGAAAGGAAGAGGGAGTCAGAAAATGAGTTCAAGTGATCCAGTTGTTATGAGGTCAAGAGAAGAAAACGTTTCAATAAAAAGGAGAGTGGTCCAATGGACAAAGAATTGTCCATTATCCTTAGGGAGATGTAGATTGTTGGGAAACTCATAAAGAGCTATTTCAGAGGTGTAGTGAAGGACAAAAGCCCATTTAAAGCAGATTGAAGAGAAAAGACTGGTGAATAGTGAAGATAGTTAGCACTGACAACTTTTTGGAAGAGTTCTGCCATTAAGGGAAGCAGAGAAATGCAGCAAACGTCTAGACATTAAGAGAGCATTTCCCCCCCAGATGGGCCATGTTAATGTGCTTTATATTGCTGAATTAAATAATTTGGTAGAAATGGGGAAAGTAATGATTTCTCTCGACTGCAAGAAGAGAAAGTGGATAATTGCAGGAATGAGGTCCTTAAGAGATTAAAGAAGGTCTAGAACAGGAGTGTAGGCATTGCCTTTAGAGACGAACAGGGACATAGTCTTCCACTCTAACAGGGAGGGCAAACTACAGAAGGGCCAACTGTTGGAATCAGTTGTATGGAGATAAAGGAGGATATGATGAAATTTCACTTGTATAGAAAGATTCATATGCATGTACAATAACACTAATAATCACTATCAGTACTGAGCAGCTAGTATTTGCCATGTCCTCTTTATTTACACATACTCTCTGTTATAACTAATCCAAAAAGTAGACATTATCATATCAGTCTCACAGAAGTGGATATTGAGGCCTAAAGCTACATTAGCAGCAAATGGCATATTCGAGGGTGGGAAGGTAAGAAATCAAGGTTTCTGGGGCACCTGGGTGGCTCAGTCAGTTGAGCTCCCCACCTTGACTCAGGTCATGATCTCATGGTTAGTGAGTTCAAGCCCCACTTTGGGCTCTGTGCTGACAGCTCAGAGCCTGGAGCCTGCTTCAGATTCTGTGTCTCCCTCTCTCTCGGCCCCTCCCCTGCTCATACTCTCTCTCTCTCTCTTTTCCTCTCTCCCTCTCTCTCAAAAACAAATAAACACTAAAAAATATTAAAAAAAAAGAAATCAAGATTTCTGTTTAATTATGATAACATTTAGATTGTACCTATTAGACACTTATGTTAAGATAGTGAGTAGGCAGTTAATACCCTTTTGTTTAGAGCTCAAAGAGAGAGTTTTGAGCCCACATTTATTTACCTTTTTAGCCCATTTTCTTTTCCCCGTATCTCACCATTACATACGATGAACCAAAGTACAGGAGATGAAAAACAATAACTTCTCAACTCTAGTATTGATGAGATAAGAAAAAACAAAATGAGTGGGGAGACCTGAAGTTTCAGTAGGAGAAAGTTAAGTTAAATGCCATAAATTTTTTTGTTTTGTTGGGGTGCCTGGGTGGCGCAGTCGGTTAAGCGTCCGACTTCAGCCAGGTCACGATCTCACACTCCGTGAGTTCGAGCCCCGCGTCGGGCTCTGGGCTGATGGCTCAGAGCCTGGAGCCTGTTTCAGATTCTGTGTCTCCCTCTCTCTCTGTCCCTCCCCCGTTCATGCTCTGTCTCTCTCTGTCCCAAAAATAAATATACGTTGAAAAAAAAATTTTTTTTTTAAATTTTTTTGTTTTGTTTTAGTTTGGTTTGACTTCATCTTTTGTTTATTTGTTCTTGTGATTGTTTTATAATTCATTAGGTTTCTTTCCCTAAAGTCTTTTGAAAATGGAACAAGGCCTCAGCTACCAGGAAGATGAAGTAGACAAACTCTTCCCTATTCCCCCTGCTAAATACAACTAAAACCCTGGACATTAATATAAAACAAACAGAAGAAAACTATAGATGGTGGAGAGTAGAGAGCTAACTGGCTAGAAACCTCAAAATTTGAAAAATGGTAGTGGTGAATTCCACTGCTTCATATATCCCCAATTTGGAATGAAGAACCCAGAAATGCCAATGGGTACAAATAAGGAAAAAAAAAAAAGTTCTTCAAAAATCTGCTCTCTCTAGCCAAAGGAAAAGGAAAACTTACTAAGGCAAAAAAAACACTTTTGGATAATAACTGCTTTATTCCATCCAATCATCACAGACAAAACTGGCCCTGACCCAAATTAAGCTGACAAAGACTGAGTAGGGAACCTAGACTTCTGTCCTTGGGAGGCACTAACAAAAAATCCCAACATCTCTACCTGGGTGATGTCAAAGAAGGCCAAATAAGAAGCATGACTTTTATCCATGCTGTACTGAGACTCCCCTCCAGCAGCATCAGTGGTAATCGTGAAGACTCTAGACTTTCCCCCATACTTGAATTAATGAAGTTCCCCTCTCCCTTCCTGCTGGGGTATTGCCAGAGGAGGCCTAGTGGAGAGACAGGAATTTTACCTTGCCCATCAGGAATGAAGTCATCCCCACCATGGCATCAGTGGAGACCACATGGGGAGCAGGAAATCTCACCCCGACCCAGTATAAATGAAGAACTCTCCCACTACCTTGAGTATCATTGTAAGAAGAATGGGCAACATGGACTTCTACCTTTACTTGGCAGTAATAGATAAATCCATAATTATGGTTGCAGACTCTAATACCCTTCTCACAACAATTGATAGAACAACTAGACACATAACTAGAAGAACTCAACAATACCATCAAACAACAGACCCTAATCAACACTGACCGAACATTCCACTCAACAGCAACAGAAGAGATATACTTTCTAAGAGTCCATGGAACATATATCAAGACAGACCATATCCTGAGCCACAACACAATCCTTAACAAATTTAAAAGAACTGAAATTGTACAGTGTTTTTCCTAACCACCGTGGAATCAACCTAGAAATCAATAACAGAAACAGAAAAATTGTCAACACTTGTTGAGTGCAAACACTTCTTTTACACTTCTAAAATAATCCAGAGATCAAAGAGGAAGTCTCAAGGGAAATAAAATAATTGAACAGAATGAATATTGAAATGCAACATGTTAAAATTTGTAAAACACTGTTAAAGCAATGCTGAGAAGGAATATTATAGCACTAAATTAATACATTAGAAAGGAAGAAAATTCTCAAATCAACCAGTTAATCTCCCATCTCAAGAACCTAGAAACTGAATTACAGAATAAACCCAAAGCAAGCAGAAGGAAGAAACTAATAAAGATAAGAGTAGAAATCAATAAAATTGAAAACAGAGAAATAACAGAGAAAAATCAATTAAATAAAAATCTTATTCTTTGCAAAAATCAATAAAGTTTACAAACCTGTATCAAGACTGACAAAAAGAAAGAGAGAGAGAGAGAAGACAAAAATTATCAATATCAGGAATGAAACAAGGTATATCACTATAAACCATGCAGACATAAAAAGAATGAAAAGGGAATACTAGGAAAGACACAAATTTGACAAGTTAGATGAAATATACCACTTCCTTAAAAAGCACAAATTGCCACACCTCATCCAATATGAAATAGGTCATTTGAATAGTCTTGTAACTACTGAGGAAATTGAATCTATAATTTGAAACCTCCCCAAAAGAAATCTCCAGACCTACACTGTTTCATTGCAGAATCTTACCAAACATCATTTGTACACAATCCTTTCCAGAAAACTAAAGAAAGGAGATGACTTCAAAATTCATTTTATGAAGCTAATATTACCCTGATATCGAAACCAGACAGGGACGCCTGGGTGGCTCAGTGGGTTAAGCATCCAACTTTGGCTCAGGTCATGGCCTCATGGTTCATGAGTTTGAGGTCCACATCAGGCTCTCTGCTGTCAGCACAGAGCCCAATTCAGAAACTGTGTCCTCCTCACTCTCTGCCCCTCTCCCATTTGTGCTCTCACACTCTCTTGCTCTCTCCCTCTCTCTCTCTCTCAAAAATAAATAAACACTAAAAAAACAAAGATGGTATGTAGCCATCATATTAACAGGCTAAAGAAGAAAAAAAATCATATGATCATATCAAATGATACAAAAAAAAGCATTTGACAAAATTCAATACTGATTCATAATTTTTTTTAAGTCCTAGAAAAATAGTTATAGAGAGGAACTTTCTCATGATAAAGAGCATCTACAAAAAACCCAGAACTAACACTATCCTTAATTGTGAGAGGTTAATGCTTTCCCCTGTGATCAAGAACAAGGCAAGGATATTCACTTATGTCACTCTTACTCATCACAGTGCTAGAAGTTGTTACCAGTGTCATAAGTTAAGAACAGGAAATAAAAGGCATATAGGTCATAACATAACAAATAATGCTCTCCCTATTTTCAGGTGATATGACTGACATTTCAGGTGACATGACATAGAAAAGTCCAAGAAATCTACTAAAAACTCTTAGAATAAGTGAGTTCAGCACGGTTGTAGGATATACGATGAACACACACAAAAATTAATTATACTTCTATATTCTAGCAAGGAACACATAGACACTAAAATTAAAAATACAATATTATTTAAATCACTGAGAAAAATAAAAGAGTTAAGTTTAAATCTGACAAAACAGGGGCACCTGGGTGGCGCAGTAGGTTAAGCATCAGACTTCAGCTCAGGTCATGATCTCGCGGTTTGTGGGTTTGAGCTGTACTGACAGCTCAGAGCCTAGAGCCTGCTTTGGATTCTGTTTTTCCCTCACTTTCTGCTCTTCTCCCACTCATGCTCTGTCTGTCTGTCTCTCACAAAAATAAATATTTAAAATTTTTTCAGCACGTGAATCTGACAAAACATGAATAAGATTTGTATGCTGAAAATCATAAAACTTTTATAAGAGAAATCAAAGAAGATCCAAATAAATGAAGAGCATGTTCATGGACTGGAAGATTCAATATGGTAAAAATGTCAATTGTTCCCAAAATGATATGCAAGTTTAATGGAATTAAAATAAATTCCCAGCAAAATCTCAGCAAGAGGTTTTTGTTAATTCGTATGAAATTTTAAATTTCATGTGGAAAAATAAAGGAACTACAATTTTCAAAAAGAAGAATAAAGTGGGAGGAATCAGTACACCGGATTTCAAGACTTATGTAGCTATAGTAAGCAACACTCTGTTATTGGTAGAGGGACAGACACAAACATAAATGCAACAGAATGGAAAACCCAGAAATAAATCCACATAAATATGCTCAAGTGATTTTTGATAAAGGTGCAGAAGCAATTCAATAGAAGAAAGATAACCTGTTCAATAAATGGTACTGGAGCAATTGGACATCCATCCATAGGCAAAAATGAACCTCAGTCTAGGTCCCACACTATACCAAAAACAACGCAGTGAATCATAGACTTAAATATAAAGTGTAACGTAATAACTCTTTTAGAAAAAAAAAATGACGTAGAAGAAAATCTTCAAGATGAAGGCTATCCAAAAGTAAGATATAACACCAAAAGCATAATCTATAAAAAGAAAAATTAATAAATTGGCTTCTGGAAAAATTAAAATCTTTTGCTCTATGAAAGATCCTGTTCAGAGGATGAAAAGACAAGCTAGAATGCGGGAGAAAATATTTGTCAATCACGTATCCAACAAAGAAGTAGTAGCGAAAATACATAAGAAGCTGTCAAAACTCAACAGAAAACACACAGATACATAAACACACAAAACAATAATTTAATTATAAAATAAACAAAAGTCAGGAAGAGACATTTCACCAAAAAGCATATATAGATGCCAAATAAGTAAATGATAATGTGTTCAACATTATTAACCATTAAAGAAATGCAAAAGATAAGAAACGAACATTGACAAAGAGGTGGAGAAAAAGGAACACCTGTGCACTATTGGGGTGAATGTAAATTGGTGCACTCACTGTGGAAAACAGAATGAAGGTTCCTCAAAAAGTTAAAAATAGAAATATATAATCCAGCAATTCAACTATTGAGTGTTTTTCCAGGGAAAATACTAGTGTTCCACTATTGTTTTCCCACAGAAAGCACTAACTCAAAAACTTATATGCACCCCTCTGTTTATTGCAGCATTATTTACAACATCCAAGACATGGAAGCCACCTAAGCGTCCACCAATAGACAAACAGATAAGGAAAGTGTGGTACACATACATGATGTAATACTATACAGCCATAAAAAAGGATGAGATCATGCCATTTGAGACAACAATGAATGGACCTAGAGGGTATTATGCTAAGTGAAATAAGTCAGACTAAGGCAAATACTATACCATTCTACTCATAAATGGAATCTTCTTTAAAAAATGAACAAACAGGGGCACCTGGATGGCTCAGTCAGTTGAGCGTCCGGCTTTGGCTCAGGTCATGATCTCACGGTCTGTGAGTTTGAACTTGGACTCGGGCTCTGTGCCCATAGCTCAGAGTCTGGAGCCTGCTTCGGATTCTGTGTCTCCCTCTCTCTCTGCCCCTCCCCCACTCATGCTCTGTCCCTCTCTCTCTATCTCTGTCAAAAATAAATATACATTAAAAAAAATTTTTTAAATAAACACACAAAAAACAGAGTCAGAACTATAGATACAGAGAACAAACTGATGGTTACCAGAAGGGAGGGGAATGCATGGTTGGGCAAAATGGGTGAAGAGGAGGGAGACACAGGCCTCCACTTATGAGATGAGTAAGTTACAGTAATAAAAAGTAAGAGCATAAGGAATACAGTAAATGGTATTGTAATAATGATGTAACAGGACAGATGATCGCCACACTTGTGATGAACACAGCATAATATATAAACTTGTCAAATCACTAACTTGCACACCAGAAACTAATGTAACATTTTGGGTCAATTATACTAAAAAAAAAAAAAAAAAAAAGTAGCTGTCTCATGAAATGAAATGAAATCTAGATATGTTGTTCTTTTGAATAAAGTGATTAATTTAAAAAATAAAGAAATGCAAAATAAAACCATCATGAGATATCACTACACTCCCTTTAGAATGTCTCAATTAAAAAATAATGACAATATCAGATGATGAGCTTGCAGGAAAACGATCACCCATATATTGCTGGTAGGAAAGTAAAAATGGAAGTTTCTTAAAAACTAAACAGGCAACAAGTTTATGGACTAGCAAATGTACTCATGGACATTTATTGCAGAGAAAAGACTTATGTTCACACACACAAAAGTTTTGTTTTTGTTTTTGTTTTTTGTTTACATAAATGTCTTAAGTTTTATTTGGAATAGTCCAAAACTGTAAACAACCCAGATGTTCTCAAAGGTAAGTGGTTAAAAACACTGTGGCACATCCACACCATGGAACACTTACTACTCAGCAATAAAACCCAACAAACTACTGATACATGCAACAATTTGGATGCATCTCAAGAAATTATACTGAGCAAAAAAAGCTAATCTCAAAGGTTACATGCTGTAATGATTAGTTTGATGTGTCAAATTGGCAGGACCACTGTACCCACATATTTGGTCAAGCACTATTCTGGATGTTTCCAGGACAATGTTTTGAATGAGATTTATATTTAAGTTGGTGGACTTTGAGTAAAGTAGATTGTCTTTCAGCATGTGGATGGGTCTCATCAGTGGATGGTCTCATAGAACAAAAGCCTGACCTCCCCTGAGCAAGAGGGAATTCTCTAGCAGACTGCCTTTGGACTTGAACTGCAACTCCTTCCTGAGTCCCCAGCCTGCCAGCCTCGCCTTACAGAATTTGGACTCACCAAATCCACAATCATGTGAGGTAATTCCTTAAAATAAATCTCTTTCTCTCCTATTCTCATATATATACACACGTCCTATTGGTTCTATGTCTCTGGAGAACACTAATACACATACTAGTTAATTCCATTTATATATAACATAGTTTAAATGACAAAATTATAAAAATGGAGAAAAGATTAGTGGTTGCCATAGTTTAGGAATCAGTAGGGGTAAGAGGGAAGTAGGTGTGGCTATAAAAGGGCAACATGAGGGATCGTTGTGGCGATGGGAATGTTCTGTATCCTGACTACTGATGTCAATATCCCGACTATGATATTACACTGTATTTTACAAGATGTCACATTGGGGGAAACTGGGTAAAAGGTATATGGGAACTCTCTGTATTATTTCTCACAACTGCATTTGAATCTACAATTATTTGAAAAAAAGTTTAACTTTTAAAAAGTAAAACAAAATATGTCTGTTTTGGTTATTTTATTGGGACCCTCCTTGAGGTCTGGGAGATGAACTTGGATTATCACTCAGATGAATAAACAATCCAGCACCTATAGCCTTAAATAGCATCACAGTCATCCCAATTTAACAAGCCAGAAACCTATCTATCACCCTCAGTTCTGCCCCTCACTCCTCTCTCAAGCAGTTAGGGAAAAGTCTAGCTAAACTACCAAAATACATCTTGAATTTGTTACTTCTCTTTCCCTGCTACCACCATTATTTCTAGTGGTTAACAGCAAGGATGAACTGTTAAAAGAGCCCTGCAATCATGTCTCTTCTCTTTCTCAGACGCCCCACCCAATGCACCCCCCATTCAACAGCATGAGTGATCTTAAAACATATATTGGATCATATCATTTCCATGCTTAATCCCCTCCAGTGAGTTCCCATTGCCCTTGGCATGAATCCAAGCTCATTCCCATGGCCTTCAAGGCCCTGCATGAGTACAGCTGCTATTTCCCCAATAGCATCTCTTTCCAGTTCCTCTGGCTCTCTGGCTTTAACCACACTTCTCTTATTCTTCCACCAAGATCTTTCCTCTCTCAGGCTTTGCTGCATATACTTGCCCCCTCCACACCACCTGCCCATTCTTCAGGTATCAGCTAAAAAGACACCTCTTCAAAAAAATTTTTTCTGAGCACTTTTTCTAAAGTGGGCATCTCCTGTTGTTCTCTTCGTCAGTACTATTTAATTTATTTCATAGAATGTAACCCCATTAGAGTAGAAACCTGTCTGTTCCATTCACTGTTATAACGGGTGCCTAGCAAAATGCAGTGTAAATAGTGAATTTATTGACACTTAAATCAATCAATGTCCAATGCCAGCCTCAGACGCCTTCTCCCCCATTGCAAGAAAGTATGGGGCAACTCTTCTTGAACTTCCTCCATTTATTAAACAAATATTTACTGAGTGCCTACTATGAAGTAGTACTCTACTCCAGGCACTCTCACAGGCACTAGAAATAACAAGATGGGCAAGGTCTACCCATATATGGTGGAGAAAGGGGAACACGATAAGTAATACACAAATAAATAATAAAATAATAATAAATTTTAATTAAAATAATTTTAATATTTAAACAATGAAATATGTAATTATTAATTTATATTATATATAGCAATCATATTACACTTATAATATAGTGTTATCATTATTACTTATTAATTTACATATAAATATTTAATGTTTAATATTTTGATTATAAAATAATAGTAAATAAAATTTCAAGCATAAGTGCTCGGAAGAAAATAGAGTAACAGGACCGAGAATGAGTTGGAAGGGGTAAGTGGTGTTCACCTTAAGAAGACAGGATGCATGGAGAGGGGTGCGTGGGTGGCTCAGTTGGTTAAGTGTCCAACTTTGGCTCAGGTCATGGTCTCTCAACTCATGAGTTCGAGCCCTGCATCAGGCTCTGTGCTGACAGCTTGGAGCCTGGAGCCTGCTTAGGATTCTGTCTCCCTCTCTCTCTCTCTCTACCCCTCCCCTGCTCATGCTCTGTCTCTCTCTGTCTCTCAAAAATAAGCGTTAAAAAAAAAAAAAAAAAAAAGAAGACGACTGGCTGGAGAGGGGCACCTGGGTGGCACAGTCAGATAAGCATCGAACTCTTGGTCTGGGCTCAGGATCATCTTGCATGAGTTTGAGCCCCACATCAGGCTCTGCCCTATTGGTGTGGAGCCTGCTTGGGATTCTGTCTCTCCTTCTCTCTCTGCCCCTCCCGTGCATGCTGCCTCTCTCTCTCTCTCAAAATAAATAAACAAACTTTAAAAATTTTTAAAGAAAGAAAGAAAAAAAAAGACTGGCTGGAGAGTCTGAACTGTCATCTGAATGTAGAGGTGCCGGCCACAGACAAATCTGGGGCACAGCACTCTAGACAGCGACCCATGGAGTACAAAGGTGCTGAGCCTGGAACACATTAAACAAGTCTGAGGCCAGTGTGGCTAAGCAGGAGAGGAGGAGAGGAGTAGGGGAACAAATCTCAGTGTCAAGGAATGCTACACCAAGTCAGCCATGGTAAAGAATGTGGGTGTCCTTCTAAAGGTGACTGGGACACCTCTGGAGACGTTTAAGCAAGGGGTATTTTGGTCTGGTTTAATTTTTAAATCACTGCTGGCTGCTCTGTCAAAAGGGACTGTAGGGTAAGAATGGAGACAGGGAGGCCAGATAGTCACAGTCAGAAGAGACGCTGGTAGCTTGGACCAGAGAGGTATCTGGAGAGGGCGAGAAGAGGCAGGCTACGATGAGGGCAAATCTGACTCGGAAATCTTAAAATACACCAGACTTCCTCAGGGAACAGGAGTTTCCCACACTCCCTTGTGCTCCTGGCTTGGCCCAGTTTGAACTGACTTGATTTGGTTCCCCAGAGATGCCTTTGCATTACCCGCACTTGCCCCAGTGAGAGAGGAATGCAGCATGCTGGGATAGCTGGTTTTCTTTCTTCCCATTTATAGAAATAAACTAAACACTCGTGTTGCTGAATGGAAGGATAATAAATAATAATAATAATAATAATAATAAAGAGCGGCTCTTCTCTATACTTGGAAACTCTCACCACCTAGAGATACTGGTTATCTACTACGAAGGTTAAATTAAGCAAGAAGTAATCAGAATCTGACCCGACGGGTTTAAAGTGTGAAGCCTAAAGAACAACCACACAGAACTGGTTCACCCCACCTGGCAGGGATCTCTGGGTGATTCTGGGCACCGAAGCACCTCTCTGAGAGGCCCCCAACCCGACAGCAAAGCACAAAAAGCCTGACTTTATCCTACAGCCGGGGAAACACGAGGACGCCTCCGTGCGATCGATCGATCGGACCTGCAGCTCCTCCAGTGGGCGCCCCAGCAAACTCTCCCCAGAGGCCGAAATGGAGTATCAGTCCTCCGAGGGCTAAATCCACCAAGGCAAGCACCGTGACTGCCACCCTCCACCCCCACCCCGGAGACAGTTTCAGCCCTTCCCTAAATGGTGCGGAGATGACTCATTTCTGAGCAAGAGCAGAACAAGAGAGGTCCTCGCTAAACCAGAGGAAGCTGGTCTGGGTGACTCAAGGTCCCGCGTCCCGGTTAGCGAGGGTGCGCTCCCAACGGCGAGGAGGACAGCGCCCTGCGCGCGCTGTTCCCACGGCCCGGGCTGTTCCGACCGGACCCGAAGTTAAAGGCTCGCCTGATCCCACGCAGCATTCAAGGCCAATGCTGCCTCTTAAAAAGGAAGATTCAAAAAACAGAGGATGGGAAAAATCTGGAAGGTAACCCAGTTTCCACAGCCGCCCAAAGACTCTTTATTGCGATGTCACGTCACTGGAAAATGATTGCTAAGAAATTCTCCCCTGATTGTAGAGGCTCTGACGGGGAAGCGTTCGCATCAGCCGCTGAAACTGGTGCAGAAAGCAGACTCTGGCAACGCACTAACGTCAGTGGTGGCAGGTGGCTACCTGGGCTAACTTTGCTCCCCCAAAGCTTAGCTCAACAACGGAGAGTGCCTTATGTTACGATGAACGAGTTAATCTACGTAAAATGCTGAGAGCAGCACCTGGCAACAAGCAAGAACTCAATAAAGATTAACTATCATTGCTAATAATATTCCTTCATGCCTTTCTACTAAAGAAAAAAAACTGTGTTGCGTGTCTGTGATTCCATTCATCTGTCCTTATACCTTACGAGCTCCAAGTGTTTTATTTATCTCAAGTATTTCAGAGCCTGGGACTGTACCGGGCTCAATAAAAGTATGTGGTTTGAGTTGAATTATTTACTCAGTTGTGTTACCCTGCAGAGAGTGGTAATTGAAATAAAAGGATGACAGCAAAATACAAGACACATGAAATCAGAGTCTCCTTTACCTCTTCACTTTATCACTGTCTGTTTCTTTGTAACATCCCTGGCTTGGGGGACTCTCTGTTATATTTCCTCCCTAGGACCTGGTTCCAGCTGAGCCTCAGTGGAGCCAGTGACAATCGTCCCAAACACAGTTCAAGTTCAACCAATTTTGATGCCACCTGGGCTCCCATAGGGACTAAATATCATACAGGAGACACAGAAGGGCACAAACTCAAGCCATATGGGCAGATTTATTTAAGAACCCCACTCCAACAAGTGTCTCTTGACATACACCAAAACAATAATAATAATAGCCAACACTGCTGAGCACTTATGCATTATGCTAAGCAGTTTCCTATGACATTTAATCCACATGACAAAACAACGTGTGTTCTCTTATTTTCATTTTATTAGGTGAAAAAAACTAAGGCACAGAAAAGTCACTGTGAGCCAGCCGCTTAATAACACCACCAGTAAATGCTGAGATTCAAACCCAAGTTCTCAGCTCTCCAAAGCTCATTCACGTGAACCACTCAAGACTGCAATGGCCTCTGGCTACACAAACCCAGCTGGAAAGCAAAAACATCACTGTACTGGTTCTCTACAGGGCAGAATGGAGTGTCCTCCCTTCTCCCTGTCTTTGTCATCCCCACAGCATGGTATGTTGGCCCAGCACATCTTACCTTCTACAAAGGACCCCAACGATTTCTTTTTTCACCTATCTCTGATTACTGGCATACTTAACGTGTCTTAAAGTGTGACCATCTCTGCTTTGTAACTCATGCCTAAGGGACCTACTCCAATTTTCTTTTGCTGGTACACAGGCATTGAAGCCACAAGTCACTAAGACAAAGCATTTATTGATTACATTCTCATCAATATCAGCCTCTGCCAAGATTAGATTTGGACTTTTACATGGCCACACGGCTTCCTTGCCTTGCTCCTCCTCCTCTAATGTATAACTAGTAGAAAGCTGGAGAAAGGCAGAGGCTGGCCAGCTGCGTGTGCCACACTCACTACAGGACTTGGAATTCAGAGGAGGACTCCAACTGGTAAAATGACAAAAGATAAGGTAAAACAGCATTATGTTTATTTTAAATGGGCTTGAGGAAATGAATAGGGGGATTCGTTCAAGTTGGTGACCATATGGAGGATTTGGGGAATGTTGGGTGTTGCTACCACGGATCAAAGCTACTTCTCTTGGCCAACTGATAGTTCATCTGGCTGCTAAAATATATATTTTATTCAGGATTTTACATCATGTATCTATTCAGGATTTTAAGGATATTTACTGTTTTCTGACCAATCTGTGTAACTTTTTCTCAAGTGATTTTGCATAACCATATTACCGAAGGAATGTGCAAAAAAAAGGGGCAGGTTAACCTGAATCTAACTAATCGTGAAAATTGGTCTGAAATTTTAATAAATGACAATGAATGAAAAACAAGAGGTAGAAGGACTGTTCTAGATAAAAGGAGACTAAGAACTGACAACCAAATGGGACAGGTGATCTTAGATCCTGGAAAGAAGAAAAGAGCTGTAAGGGACAATATGGGGACAGTTGGGAAATTTTGAAAATGGGCTGCTTATTAGATAATATTAGTATATCTATTACATTCTTGGGTGTGATATGGTATTATAATTATGTAGGAGAATGTCTTTGTTCTAAACGAGTACATGCTAAAGTATTTAGGAATGAAATGGCACTAGTATGTGCAAATTCTTTTCAAATGATTCTAACAAAACAACAGATATACATATGTACATGTGCATGCACGCGTGCACACACACACAGTGCAAGTTTAACAAGTGTAAATGTGAACCATCCTTGAACACAGGTTATGGAGTGGTCATTGCACTACTTTTTCAGCTTCTCTGTAGATATGATATTTTCCAAAATAAAAACTTAAAGAGAAAAAGGTCATAGTGCTGTTGTTCCCTTATAAGTTTTCCCCAACCAAACTCACCCACCCCTGCACATAATCATACATGTGGGTAAATCTGTGGCCCTGGAAGAGTAGGACCCCTAAAGTTCTGACCTGATGTAACTTTCTGTAAGCACTTCTTCATGTCAGTAAGTGACGAGGCTGGGAGCAAAGACTTTGCAGTTAGCCAGGCTTGGATTTAGAGTATGGTGATGCTACTTACTTGCCGTGAGACCAGAGTTATTTAAGCAAGCTTGGGTTTTCTATATTGTGACAAAATGCAAACATATTGGGCTACAATAGAAGGATATGACATAGGATATGCAGGGAAAACAATAGTTTCTTATGGTCTGGGGGTATTTAAATGAGATAATATTACAGAGTTCAGATGACTGTTAATGCTAATAGTTATGTATTTATGTGCTGCATATTTTAAAAATAACTAGGACACCCTGATTTCCTATCACAGCCCAGGATAAAGCTTAAGCAGTTAACACTTTCAAGATGATATGAAGACAAATATTACGTTAATAACTATACAGATGGTATGTAGATTTGGCAAAATAATAAAGGTAGTGTTCAAATAACTAGAGTTTGGAAGATACTGCAAAAGGGAAGATAATGTGCTTACCACAGTGTCTGGCATGTAGTAAGTGCTCAAGCTTCATTTTGAACTATGATTAAATTTCCTTTGGGAGCTTGAGAAACTGTCATAGGGCTTTTCTTGAGAACTAAGGAATTGCCTAATAATGGAACCCAGAAATAATGCGAACTGATGGAAAGCACAATGTTGCAGCTTTGTAAATCTGCCCAGACTTTGAAAGAAGTGGGATAAACATGGAACTGAGGGTCAGGAGACCTGAGTTCCCACATTGGATATGCCCAATAATGCACTATATAACTCAGACAAGAGACTTGAACTCATTTTCTTCAAGTAAAAAATGAAGAAATTAGACTAGAATCCTCTGTTCTCTAAGGCCCCTTTCAGCTTGAAAATCCTATGGCTTGAGAGGCCCGTGGGGTTTTCTAAAGTTGGATGCAAGATCACCTTTAGGTTCTCATTTGGAGTCATGCAGTTTAGAGGGAAGACATCAGCTTTTCCTCCTGACCTAGTCAATCAGTAGCTGCTGAAAATCTGCTTTTGCGTTTATCAGTGAGAGCTTACAAACACCAGCTCTGGGTTCCAACACTAGAATATCTGTTATTAGCTGTATTGTAGTTGGAATATTGCTTAATCTTCTGTGAGCTCTGATTTCCTCACCTGCAAAATGAAGATAACTTTCTGCACTTTGTAGTATTGCTGTGAAGATTACTGGTGATGTATGAAAAGTTGAAAGGTGGTTGGTTGACAAGAGAGATGAAAAATCCTAATGTGATTAAAGATGCAGTTGTTTTATAGCCCTTTTATTGTTTATAGAAAGACCATATTATGCATCTTGTTTAATCTTTATGATAATCTTATGCATTAAGTATTATTATACCCACTTTTTTGGCAAAGAAACAGGCTCAGGGTTATTAAAGGCCTAGCTGGGACTCTTTGAGGTTTCCTGAATTCTAAGTCTCTTTGTTATTTAACAAACCCTTTTGATTTCTAAGCCACAAATTAAACATTACATTTTTTTTTTATGTTAGAATTCAGCCACTTGCCTAGTCTACATACTTCCACATTTATCCAGCAGCAGATTTTTAATTGGATGTGGAATCTAGTTTCTCTAACTTAAAAGTGTTAAGCTCTAAGTGAAGGTAGTCATTTTAAGATATCTTGTAGCCCATGAAGAAGCTAAGAGAAAAGGCTTGAAGATCTTCAGCCATTCTGTAGGTATTTAGCCTTCAGACAAATTCCTTACCCTTTGTGTATTGGTTTTTCCATATGTGACAGGATAATAATAATTACTACTTACAAGGCTGTTGAAAGAACAGGCAACCATTTAGAACCTGTACAGAGTAAGATCCTAAGTTCTCACTGTTTTCATTAGCTCCTATGTACCTAACCTTGAGTCAGTTTCTTAGGCATCAGATTTAATGGATGGGGTTAACAAGCTAATTCAAAGGTAGCAGTCTTCAGATGTATTCCCTCTCATAAACGAAACTTTCTTTGACCAAGCTTGGTGCCAAACCACACAGAAGATTGACTATAAATGTTACCTGTTTTCATTTCACAACTGAAAAAGAAAAGATGGGAAGCAAAGAACCGGTTTAAAGTGAAGTTCAGAGAGGGTAATTAAACCTGAAATAAGAGAAAAACAAAGAAAGAGAAGGAAAGAATGTAAGGAAGGAAAGGAGGAAGGGAGAAAGGGAGAAAGAGAAAAAAAGAGGAAGGAAGGAAGGAAGGAAGGAAGGAAGGAAGGAAGGAAGGAAGGAAATCAAACAGCTCCAGAGACTTCTATATTTAGAACTATCGCTTCAGTTGGGAATTCAAGTGACCTGCTTCAAATTGATAACATTATTCCTTATCTGACCAACTAGATGAAATTTCCATCTTAGGAAGCTAAAGTGGGGAGACTGCAGCTTCCCTTGGCATGACAAGACCAGAGCCAACTCTAAAAAAGAAGCCAGGAAGACCAGAGGACAAGGACTTTAAGAACACTCTAAGATTTCTAAATGTTTAAAAACTATTTCCTTCACAGTTCCTTTTTGTTGTTTTTGTGGTTGTTATTCCTATAAAATGAGAAATTGGTTTTAGGGGCAGCCCCAGAATTGCTACAGTAATGACTTAGAACAATGTGATTAGAAAGTAATGGGACCGGAGCTCCAGAGAACTTCGATCTCTGAAAATTAAATTTCGTTTTTATCAAAGTAATGTAGGAGCAGCTAACGCTGTTTGGAGTGGCAGGGGCGGGCCAATGGAAATTATGGGGGACCAAATCTGCTACTGCCACCACCTTCACCACCCACTTCCATTTCCATAGCACCCCTGCTCACCATTGGCATGGTGACTAGTTGGATTGTTAAAATAAGAAGAGAGGAACTATATGATTGTCTGGTGGGGGCAGGAGGAGAGAGCCAGCAGAGAGCAGAAGCCCAGGGATGGAGTGGGAAGGGCAGTCACTAAGACACCAAGTACTTGGACATTCTGCCACAGGAAGAAAAGGAGATGAAGGGAAGAAATTGGGTGAGTATATCATGGCCCTGGATTTGGTGGTGGGAAGGCCATGAGGTTCTTCAACTGAATTGTAGATGAGCAGTTGAGTAACTTTGGCCCTTTTGTATTTTTGTACAGAAACTTCACAAGTTTTCTGTGGGTAGATGAGGAAGGAGGGGATTTGTGTGGTGGGTAGTGGGAAAGTGAACTTGAAATTGGGTGTATTGGTGATTTGGTTTCAGCGTCACACTTGCAAATTCTATAAATATGTGCACTCTTAATATATTTTTTAAATGTTTATTTATTTTTGAGAGAGACAGAGTGTGAGTGGGGGAGGGACCAAGCGAGAGGGAGACACAGAATCCAAAGCAGGATCCAGGCTCTGAGCTTTCAGCACAGAGCTTGATGTAGGGCTTGAACCCACAAACTGTGAGATCATGACCTGAACTGAAGTCGGACGATTAACTGACTGAGCCACCCAGGCACCCCAGATATATATTTTTTTTATTGAGAAAGATAATGATCCTAGATTTTAAATGTTTGCTCCTTATCTGACCAACTAGATGAAATTTTGAATGTCTTGAATTTTGAATGTCTATTTCTGACCAATGAAAAATGCAAAATAACCCATTAGTTAAAAGCATAAGGTCTGGATCCATGTCATTATTGTACAAGTTCCTGCCTCTGAGACCTTAATCTAGTGTAGTTACCTATAAAATAGGGATGCTGATGGTGCTGTCATGAGAAGTGTGGTTGGTAGAAAAATGGCTCTCCAAAGATGGCCATTACCTTATCTCCAGAATATGTAAATATGTTACCTTAAATGGCAAAAAGGACTTTACAAATGTCATTAAGATAGGGAGATTTCCCTGGATTATCCAGCTAGGCCAAATCTAACCCCACAAATTCTTCAAAGGGAAGAACTTTTCCGGCAGTGGTCAGGATTAGTGTGAGGACCTGACTGACCCATTTCTGGCCACAAAGACAGGGGAAGGGCACCACTAGCCGAGGAATGTGGTGGCCTCTAGAGCTTGGAATGGCCCTCACTTTGCAGCCAGCACAAAAACACAGATTCTACAAGCATGGGGAACAGAATTCTACCATCAACCCAAATTTTCCTCCACAGCCTCCAGAGAGGAACACAACCTGCCAACATCTTAATTTTAGTCTGGTGAGACTCATACCAGACTCTTGACCTACAAGAACTATAAGATAATAAACTAGTTTCGTTTATTAGACAAATAAGAGAAAACTGAGAGCAGTTAAAAGAGATGATACACATAGAGCAATGAATAGACATGCACTAGGCATAAATATTCAGTATCAGGCCTTGAAGCTGTGTTTGCATTGCACCTAATATCAGATTGTCTAGATTGTAGTGATAGACACTATCAGGGAAGTGGGTTGAAGCCTTCTCAAGGTGCCCACAGGGCCCCTCACTGCTGCTGCTGGTTACTCCCTATAAATAAAATGAAAGGATGAAATTCCCTGTCCTTGGAAACAGCTGAAGGGAAAAAGTATTTGAGGAAAAACCACCAACCATGTAAATGGAACTCATTTTAGCTTTGGCTGCCTGAGGCACTAGGTATTAGAGATCTAGTTACATGTTAAAGGATAATTCAAAATCTCTGGTAATCCCATACACCATGTAGCATATTGTGTGTATGTATACACACATGTACATTTTACTTTGAATTTATTTACAATTCTTTTATTATGTATATGTATAAATATACATATGGTTTATATCTCAATATATAATGTATATTATATGAGACATATATGCTTCTTTTAAGATATACATATATAATATTATCATATCTTTGGGGAAAGTTTTTAAGTCCTTTCAGGGAAGGAGGTTGCTGGGAAGGAAAGTCTACAGAGCTGCCACCTGAACTTGATTCTGAATTAGTGGAAAGAGGACAAACCTACAGATTCCCAATTCTCTCCCCAGAGAGTCCAACCCAGTAATAGGTCTGGGGTGAACTCCAGGAAGCTACACCTGTAACAAGCTCTCTAACTCGGGTCTGGTTATAAGACCACTAGACTCTAACCTCAAGGGCTCTCAGGCTGGTTCTATGATTATACTTTGTGGATGAGGACACTGAAATTTCTGATCTCTAGCTTTATTAGGGAATGAGGGGACCTGACTAATAAGCTATTTTTCATGCTGGAGTAGGGGTTTACAATCATCCCCCAATTTCGAGAAAAACTGAGGATCCTATAGGAGAAGTGGCTTGGGTCACATACTACCTAAATATCAGAGTGGGAACTGGAATCCATGTTGATATGACTCATTCATTCGTTCAATGGAATTTTTACAATAGTCCATGTTATTTATTTAAACATTTAAATTATGTAATTCTATATGAAATTATTTCCTCATAAAATGACTCATAGTATAAATAAAAGAAAAAATACCCTCTTCTCTAGTCTCATATTCCTCCTCAACGATCATCCTTTTGTTATTTTTTCTTCAAGAAAATATTCTATGACTTACATACAACATGCACAAATCAAAGAACTTGGGTTTAAGCCTTTTTAAAAAAATATTAATGAGATTACACAGCTTCATTTGTCACTTAACAATAAGTCAGTACATAACAGTCACATTATTCTTTTTAACTGCAGCATAGCAAGTTATAGGTCTTATGATGTATTTGAGTCTATCTGGCCATTTTCCACTGAATGACATTTAGGTTCTTTCTACAATTTTTCTATCACACACACACACACACACACACACACACTGCTTCATCAAATATCCTGAAACATGATTCCATATGTATGATTTGATTTCTCTAAGATGGTCAGACGTGTAATTATGAGTTGAAGGGAATAAATGTTCCTTTCTACACTGTTTTTTATAGCTACATGGAGTTGGGAAGAAAAGAACATGCTTTAATCCATAGCTCTAGGTTCAACTAGTTGCAAATCTTGAAAATTATCCTTACATGGAAGGTGATGTGGTTGTGATAAAGCCTGGCCTATGCCTCTTATATGAGTTTTGAGGTGTTTTTGTACAACAGCAATGCCCAGGAGCGCCCCCTATCTCTTTGTTACTGGTGTCTTATTTGACTTCTCCCAATGATATAAACTGTTTTTGCCATGGCAGTTGCCTTCAGTCAGTAGCAATTCTAGTCCTCAGTCCTGATTTTGAATCTTAAATATATATATACATATATATATATATATATATTTGTGTGTGTGTGTGTGTGTGTATATATATATATATACATATATATATATATGTAAAAGGATGTTTCGTTCCTCTCTTGGAAGAAATTGTCCCAAACTTCTCTCAGCTTTAGCAGTGTAGAGGACATGATGAATGGCTTTTACATTCCTGTATGAATGACGCCTGCTGGGAACATAAGGCATACTGTGAATGAGTATCAAGGATCAAGAACCAGCCTGTGGAGCCTGTCAGAAGTCCAAGCTGCAGACTGACAGGATGGCAGGTAACTGAAATTGCCTAGTGTTTCCCAGTCCTGTGTTTCATTCCCCACAGGTCACCGGGACTTTGGTTTTCGCTGTCGTCACAGCTGCACTGGGTTCCTTCCAGTTTGGATATGATATTGGCGTGATCAACGCACCTCAAGAGGCAAGTGAAACACGTACAATTCAATTCTCTTTTTGGCGATTTCTGTCAGTGACTGAAAGATCTGTGTTCCTCATACACAGAGATAAAGTGTGCCCACGTGGAGAACACAGGGTAATCCCAGCATTCTGTCAGGCACCATGTGCGTGGTTTCAGAGCTGATAACTTGGCCTTGACTCCTCTATCACCCTCACAAAGAAAGAAAGGGCAATAAACAACTCCTGATCTCTGACTCTGCTGTTTGCTGAGCTCACAGAAAACTCTAGCCAGAATACCACATGCCTATTGATGTTGTTTTTAAAAACTGAAGAGCTTATTGCAGCCTTGATTCAGAGCCCCCCGCCATATGTGAGTGGAAAAATGAATGAAAAATGCCAGGGAATAAGAGGAAGCAATAGAAGGATTTTAGTGCACTAACTTTTACTGAGCACCAACTCACTGTGCATCGGGCACTTTAACATATGTTCTCCCTAGTTTGACCTCTAAAAACCTTATTATACCCAATTCTAGGTCAGTTGAAAACCTTTAGGAACCTTAACACTAAAAACATCCTAGTCCTTCCTCCTACTTCTGTCTCCCATAGCTAATTCAAAGAAAAATAATATGAAACTATTTAATAATAGTCAAGAAGTCCAATAAAAATTTGGATTTTCTCCATAATAACTATTTGGATGGGTATTTTTTTTAATATTGAATAATTTCTATAACTTTTCTCATTTATTTTGTGCATCCCTACTCTGGTATCCAATGAATAAATAGGAGAGGGCTGTCATTTTTCTCAGCTCCCACAGCTTGTAAGTGGGGAAACCAGGAATTCACCCCCCTTGCTCTAATGAAGGCTGTTGGGTCATTTAGGTCAGGATTGATGTCTCATTCCTCTTCCTGTCATTGGCATAACAGGGTTCAATAAAGTGTTCCATGAGTAAAGAAAGAGAGGAGAGAAGGTGGGGGGAAGGAGTGGCAGAAGGTGAAAGTGCAAGCATTTGTTGGGTGCCTTCTATGAATAAATCATATTTCATCTGCTTCTCTTACAATGTTGGGCTCCATGGAAAATATGTGCTGGCCACAGATATGGTCAACAATAAATAAATCTACCTGTGATCGTATGTATAGAATATACAACCCTGGAAGGGCTGCTCCTTGGACCAGAAGATGTGCTTTGGTCAGGTGCCGCATAATATTCTCATGGGTGTGATGGTCTTGCCGAGGGTGAGAGATTTAGATGATAATGCTGGGGGTCATGGCTTTTTTTTCTGAGTGATGACAACTCATGCCAATTTACCAGTCTTCTTGAAATTTGGTTCAACATCACCATAATTCAGAATCAGCAAGCCTCTTTTTTGTGGAAGATCTTTTCACATTCTATTTAAACCATCCTCTCCAGGGAAGGAGAGGGGAAATTAGTCTAAGGTTTCCCCTCCTTCAATCCAAGTCCTAGAGCCAGACTTGAAAACAGGATCCCCGACTGGCATCCGGCTTAGTGCCTTATCTAGAGCCCCTCTTTTCTGTGTTTAACAAGCCACTTAAACACCATTATAGATGGGGCGCCTGGGTGGCGCAGTCGGTTAAGCCTCCAACTTCAGCCAGGTCACGATCTCGCGCTCCGTGAGTTCGAGCCCCGCGTCAGGCTCTGGGCTGATGGCTCAGAGCCTGGAGCCTGTTTCCGATTCTGTGTCTCCCTCTCTCTCTGCCCCTCCCCCGTTCATGCTCTGTCTCTCTCTGTCCCAAAAATAAATAAACGTTGAAAAAAAAAATTAAAAAAAAAAAACAAAAAAACACCATTATAGAACAATAATCATTCAGCTTCATTTGTTTTTGTTAGTGGGATGACATTTGGCATTATTTTAGGGTATTTTAAAGTCACACTTTTTTATGATTATAAAAAATTATACAGGGGCACCTGGGTAGCTCAGTTGGTTAAGCGTTTGACTTGATTTCAACCCAGGTCATGATCTCATGGTTCATGAGATCGATACCTGAGTAGGGCTCTGCACTGACAGCACAGAGCCTGCTTGGGATTCTCTCTCCTCTCTCTCTGCCTCTCCCCCCACTTGCCCACACGTGCACATGCACACACTCTCCTTTTCTCTCTCTCAAAAGAAATTAAAAAAGAAAAACAAAAAGCTAGACATACCTGTTACAGAAAGTGTTAGAAACAATCATCTATAATTATTCTACCACATAGAGCAAACAGCTGAGAACATTTTGGATGTTTCCTTCTAGCCTTTTTTCTATGTATATTATCCCTATAGAGTGGTCTGCTAATGAGGTAATGTCATGGTCAGACTTCTTTTATCATAAGAGGACGTCACTTCCCTCCCTCACTCAGTTGACTTTACCACATAGGGCTTTACCCTATGACTGTCAACCTAGTCAGTTGTATTCCAGGTCCTTGTCAGAGGTCCTCCCAGACCACTCAATAGTGACAAATCATCACTGAGAGGAAGGATAAAGAAGGAAGCCTGAAGGCTGTGCCTTTACTAAATTATATTTTGGTAGGATCTTTGCCTCTTCAGAAACACATGATAAAATAATGGTGCTGTGAAATTTAGTTCTGAGAATTGTTCATTGTATTACACACCGAACTCTGTGGGGACCCAGAGGAAAAAAATTCCTTCAGGTCCCAACACCTTCTGAGGGGCCACTGAGTTGTTTTTACCTTTGAAATTCATCAGGATACAGGATTGTTTTCTTCTCTTTGAGCTGGATGCCAGGAAGTTTATTGCTAAATTTATAGCATACTTCTAGCAAGGATACAGCACCTAGTCTTTTTAGCCTGCAGAATATTTTCCATTTGAATAGGTGCTTGCATTTAAAACTTAAAGAATTTTATATAAAAATACAGATTTCTGGTTTCTTTCCATTTATTTATTTATTTATTTATTTATTTATTTATTTTGAGAGAGAAAGAAAGAGAGAAAGCAGGGGAGGGGCAGAGAGAGAGAATCCCAAGCAGAGAGAATCCCACACTGCCAGTGCAGAGCCCGATTCAGAGCTTGAACTCACGAACCAAGAGTTCATGACCTGAGCCGAAACCACGAATTGGATGATTAACTGACTGAGCCACCCAGGCACCCCAAGATTTCTGGCTTCTTTTTAAGAATTAAAGGTCATGAAACACTAGTCTCACATTTGCAGCTTCCTCCTTTAGGTGAGGCAAATGCTTTCCAGTGCTATAACCTTGCCCACTTACTATTATAGTCTCAATAGTAGAGACTGTATTTCAGTTCTCCTAGCTATCAAGGTTCTCCTTCACTTATTTGTTGCTGCCTAGTTCCTGTAGGCACTGGAATTTGCAACCTCTGTTTTACAGGATATGGTCAACTGTAAATAAATCTATCTGTGACTGCATGTATATAACACACATAACTGGGATGACACTTTTAAATACCTAACCAACATTCTAAAGGAAAAACAAACAAAAAATGTATAGAGTATTTGAGATGTTGGAGCTATTTTTCTTTATTTTATTTCCCCAGGTAATAATATCCCATTATGAATATGTTTTGGGTATTCCACTGGAAGACCGAAAAGCTATCAACAACTATACTATCAACAGTACAAATGACCTGCCCACAATCCCATACCTAAGGGATTCAACACCAACCTCTTTGGCGGAGGAAGAGACTACAACATCTACTAGCCTCATCACCATGCTCTGGTCCTTGTCTGTGTCTAGCTTTGCAGTTGGTGGAATGATTGCATCCTTCTTTGGTGGGTGGCTTGGAGACCAGCTTGGAAGGTAGGCAAGTTTCATAAATAAGCATAAACATGGAAACTAGTATTTGGGGTTTGTTAAGACTTTGTTTAGGAAGAAATCATCTTTCCTTTTGTGGAATAGTTTAGAAGTTGTTTTTTGTTTGTTTGTTTGTTTGTTTGTTTGTTTTTCAATTCATGACCCTATCAGTTAGGTTGGTTTTAGACTGAATAATGGAGAAAGCTCTTGCCCTAGTCTGCTTAATTGTGGAGGCATTCATAGCAAAACTGAATTTGGTGTGTATTTCCACAGAAATGCTTTGATTCTCTAAATTCATTAGTTTTAAAAATATGTTAAGAAACCACTACACAAATGGTTAACTCAAGAACTATGGAAAAGCCAAGAGTGAAATTTTTAACCAGGGAATCCATTGTTTGCTTCACCAAATCACTCCATTTCTCAGACCCCCAGTTTTTCATTTTCAAATTAGAATTTGGCATTTGGATCAGTCAAGTCCTAAGGTCAAACCAATATCCCTAACTCTCAGTTGCCCAATACAGTTGGCCTGGGTTTCTAGCTGCTGCTACTGCTATGTCAAAGCCCGAACCAGAGATGAAACAAATAGTGTCTCCATTTCTTTACTCTAGTTTTTACCAGGTGTTTTGGATTTAAAACATCACAGGAACTCCTTCAGACTCAAATTTCTTTCATTTAGTCATGTGACATACTAAGTTGGGATTCTGCCCCCACCCCCAGAGAGAGGAAATAAAATCAGAAAAATCAGAAAAATCAGAAAAATCAAATGGTTGGGTTTTTTTTAGATTTATTTTCTACTTTTTGAGGCCACCTTTTGTTTATTAATTATATTTTTTCTGATGATAAAAATAAATATGCAAATATGGACAATTTAGAAAATGCAAAAATCTTTAAAGATGTAAATGATATAGGCATCTATTTTAGTAATTCTGGATTAAAATTAATTTAGTTTTTTAAATTCCTACTTTAAATTATAATTTTATCTCTCTGGTTATTAAAGTACTGAAAATTTCTTCCTCTTGCACTGGAGATTTTATATAACAAGACTGTAAGAAGTTTTCTTAAATACTGAATAGCCTAATAACCTAAGTTTTATTCTTGTTCTTATTTGAAAGGGACATTCCTCTACCATAAAAGAGTCAGTTTCTCACATTTTTCTCAGTTTACACGTGTTTAGCTGAACTTAGAATCCATAAGTTACAGGGTTCATAAACTGACTTAAATTGTTTAAAAAATTAAATAATTTGAATTTGAACCAAATTGGTTTAAGCAGTAATTGGAAATTTTTCTAGATTATTTCTAAAATAAATAAAATTACCCAAAGTTAAATTTTATAATATGAACCAAACAATTCTTTCACCAGCTACTGATATTTTCTACCTTTTCCCATTCTTAAAGAAAAAATTTAAGGGGCACTTGGCTGGCTCAGTTGGTGGAGCCTGTGACTCTTGATCTTAGGGTCATGAGTTCAAGCCCCAAGTTGGGCATGAAGCTTACAGAAAGAAAGAAAGAAAGAAAGAAAGAAAAGAAAGAGAATTTAAGTATTTAAGTCCTTATTGTCATCTCATTTAGAGATGAGATTCTGACAGGTCCAGTGACATACTCTAAAACATTTATTGCAGGTCCTACTGAAGGAAACAGATGCATGCCCTCTCAAGTCTTAGAATTTAGCATCAACAATGATCATACCCCAAAACCATGTCAAATGATTATTTATCAAATGACTTATGGCAAACTAAAAGTGATGCTTCTTCCAGCTCTCAGTAGAAAAATGATTCTCCATGAAAACAGCCACAAATTAATAATTTTAACATCAAAATTAAGACAAAAGGGTTCAGTCTCTCCTATAAAACTATTTTTCTAGAAGAGTCACTGATAAATGCCATGATTTTCCTTATTGACCAGGTCGTTGCTCCATCAGTTAAAAATAAATAAATAAAAATGTATATTTCTATTACTGTTTTAAAAACTCTTTCCTTGTAATTGTGAAATAGGTAATAAATGTCTGTGGCCACTGTTTTATAGATTTGGCTTCTCAGGGTCAATTTTTCCAGAGGCTGTGTTCTGAAAATTTAATTACAAGGATATGGTGGAGGAGACCATGATCTGTGCAATCAATCCATGCTACCATAAGTAGTTGTACATAAGGTGTACATACCTTGCATTTGAATACACTCTTTCTTTTATATAAACAATGGAACTCACTAAAACCAAACATTAACCTCTCATTTCACACAGATCAACTCCCAGCTCTGTCACTTAATAGTTGTGTGAAAATGAACGAGTTACTTAGGTCCTCTAAGATGTTTCCTCCTCCATCTACAATGTAAGAAAAAAATAATACCTCACTCGTAGCATCATTACGAGGATTACATGAGAACATAGACAGAGGTTTATCGCAATGCCCAACACATAGTAAGCAAGCCCTGAATGTAGCCTTACTGTGATGCCGATGGTGATGATGATGATGATGATGAAGATATCAATGATGACAGGATGACAGTGATAACGACTACGCTAACAGGAATATTTAGAGCAAAATTTAAAGAAATATACTTAGAAATATATTTCTTTCTCCCTGATTCAACAATGTCATGTATTTTTAGATTATTCATTCTTGGCCATTTCTCCTGTCTGAGCAGAAGTTAAAATCCTCTAAGTTGTACAAAGTGCTCTAGCATCCCTTGGTGGTTAAGGAAGAGGGACTTAAGAGCAATCTGGCACCAAAAGTACTTTCAGGCTATCTCTTTTAAGAATTTTTCTGCCTAATAGAATATTCTCCCTAATAGAATATACGACTAGCCAGCTAATAACAATTTCCTTAAGGTCAATTATTGAATCTGTTTGTCTTCTGTCCTTGTGTAAAGAAAAGGCACTTCACAGAGAAATATCCCTGTCTTGTTCTGCTCTGCAGCTCTGAAGTTGGTCAGCTCTAAATCACTGTTTTCCTTCCCTTTGAGTAGTTGACAATTCACATATATTGTTTTTCTATTACTGCTCTAATAAGTTACCCTAAACAGTGGCTGAAAACAACACAAATTAATTTTCTTACAGTTTTGGAGGTTAGAAGCCTCCAAATGTGTCAAATTCAGTTTCATTTAGCTGAAGCCAAGGTGTCAGCAGTGCTGGTTCCTTCTATTTTTTTTTAATTTACTTTTTATTTTTTATTAAGTTTTTTTTTAATATATGAAATTTATTGTCAAATTAGTTTCCATACAACACACAGTGCTCATCCCAAAAGGTGCCCTCTTCAATGCCCATCACCTACCCTCCCCTCCCTCCCACCCCCCATCAACCCCCAGGGGGGGGGGGGGTGTTGATTGGGTATTATACTTTGGCTCTCTCCCTCATTCAAACCTCTTTTTTTTTTTCTCCTTCCCCTCCCCCATGGGTTTCTGTTAAGTTTCTCAGGATCCACATAAGAGTGAAAACATATGGTATCTGTCTTTCTCTGTATGGCTTATTTCACTTAGCATCACACTCTCCAGTTCCATCCATGTTGCTACAAAAGGCCATATTTCATTCTTTCTCATTGCCACGTAGTACTCCATTGTGTATATAAACCACAATTTCTTTATCCATTCATCAGTTGATGGACATTTAGGCTTTTTCCACAATTTGGCTATTGTTGAGAGTGCTGCTATGAACATTGGGGTACAAGTGCCCCTATGCATCAGTACTCCTGTATCCCTTGGGTAAATTCCTAGCAGTGCTACTGCTGGGTCATAGGGTAGGTCTATTTTTAATTTTTTGAGGAACCTCCACACTGTTTTCCAGAGTGGCTGCACCAGTTTGCATTCCCACCAACAGTGCAAGAGGGTTCTCATTTCTCCACATCCTCTCCAGCATATATAGTCTCCTGATTTGTTCATTTTGGCCACTCTGACTGGCATGAGATGATATCTCAGTGTGGTTTTGATTTGTATTTCCCTGATGAGGAGCGATGTTGAGCATCTTTTCATGTGCCTGTTGGCCATCCGGATGTCTTTTTTAGAGAAGTGTCTATTCATGTTTTCTGCCCATTTCTTCACTGGATTATTTGTTTTTCGGGTGTGGAGTTTGGTGAGCTCTTTATAGATTTTGGATACTAGCCCTTTGTCCGATATGTCATTTGCAAATATCTTTTCCCATTCCATTGGTTGCCTTTTAGTTTTGTTGATTGTTTCCTTTGCTGTGCAGAAGCTTTTTATCTTGATGAGGTCCCAATAGTTCATTTTTGCTTTTAATTTGCTTGCCTTTGGGGATGTGTCAAGTAAGAAATTGCTGTGGCTAAGGTCAGAGAGGTCTTTTCCTGCTTTCTCCTCTAGTGTTTTGATGGTTTCCTGTCTCACATTCAGGTCCTTTATCCATTTTGAGTTTATTTTTGTGAATGGTATAAGAAAGTGGTCTAGTTTCATTCTTCTGCATGTTGTTGTCCAGTTCTCCCAGCACCATTTGCTAAAGAGACTTTTTTTTCCATTGGATACTCTTTCCTGCTTTGTCAAAGATTAGTTGGCCATACATTTGTGGGTCTAGTTTGGGGGTTTCTATTCTATTCCATTGGTCTATGTGTCTGTTTTTGTGCCAATACCATGCTGTCTTGATGATTACAGCTTTGTAGTAGAGGCTAAAGTCTGGGATTGTGATGCCTACTGCTTTGGTCTTCTTCAAAATTACTTTGGCTATTTGGGGCCTTTTGTGGTTCCATACAAATTTTAGGATTGCTTGTTCTAGCTTCGAGAACAATGCTGGTGCAATTTTGATTGGGATTGCATTGAATGTGTAGATAGCTTTGGGTAGTATTGACATTTTAACAATATTTATTCTTCCAATCCATGAGCACGGAATGTTTTTCCATTTCTTTATATCTTCTTCAATTTCCTTCATAAGCTTTCTATAGTTTTCAGCATACAGATCTTGTACATCTTTGGTTAGATTTATTCGTAGGTATTTTATGCTTCTTGGTGCAATTGTGAATGGGATCAGTTTCTTTATTTGTCTTTCTGTTGCTTCATTATTGGTGTATAAGAATGCAACTGATTTCTGTACATTGATTTTGTATGCTGCAACTTTGCTGAATTTATGTATCAGTTCTAGCAGACTTTTGGTGGAGTCTATCAGATTTTCCATGTATAATATCATGTCATCTGCCAAAAGTGAAAGCTTGACTTCATCTTTGCCAATTTTGATGCCTTTAGGGCTGGTTCCTTCTAGATGTTCTGAGGGAAAAACTCATTTCCATGCCCTTTTCCAGCTTCCAGTGATCACCTATATTGCTTGGTTTGTGGCCCCTCACTCAATCTTCAAAGCACATTACTCCAATCTTACTTCTGTCATCACATTATCTTCTCCTCTGCTGTCCTCTTATAAGAATACTAGTGATTCCATCACTGGGTCCACCAGAATAATCCAAGGTAATCTCTTTATCTCAGTGTCCTCGATTTAATCATGCCTGCAAAATCCCTTTTATTATATAAGATAACGTATTGCCAGGTTCTGAAGATCAGGATGTGGACTCTTGGAGGATATTATTAAGCCTATAGTTGTGGGCAATCACTGAAGAATAAGACTACATAGTTTTACTCTCCAGAAAAAAAAAAATCTCCTTGGCATTAAAGATACTTGCTTAGAAAAAGCTCACCTATTCAAATTTGAAACATTGACATAGAATATAACAAGGTGTTGACATTTGTTTGTGGCACAAATATTTCCACACCTACCCATTTAGATTCTTTTATTGTCCTTATCATCATCTACTGAACTTTAAAGAAGGTTTTCGTGCCCCAATTTTCCATTTAATGGGAGTAAAAGTATCAGATGTCTGCAAATGTTAATTTTCATATGATTAATTTTGAAAATGATATTTTTGTTACTATTGTCAACTTGATTACATGTTTTACATTGGTTGACACTAATTCATTGATTCTGGAAATATGACATACTATGTCAAAATAAGAATAATTATAATTCTCTTTGATAAGGCTTAAAGTCAAAGTATATTTTAATTTATTTCCAAGTAATTCATGTTAAAGGAAATTTAACTTTGAAAGTTCCTTACATGACCTACATCAACTAAAAATGTGCACCATTAAGAAAGGAAGGAAGGAAGGAAGGAAGGAAGGAAGGAAGGGAGAAAGAGAAAAGAAAGAAGAAAGAAAGAAAGAAAGAAAGAAAGAAAGAGAAAGAAAGAGAAAGAAAGAAAGAAAGTCATAAGTTACAACTACAGTGTTGAATATAGCTATCAACAGGCAATTATTCCTTACAGCAATCAACTTGAAGAAAACTTAATTATTTATTTTTATTTTTAATTGTATCTATACTCTTTTTTTTTTTTAAGTAAGCTCCACCCCCAATGTAGGGCTTGAACTCCTCACCCTGAGATCAAGAGTCACATGTTCTACCAACTGAGCCAGCCAGGTGCCCTCTTGAAGAAAACTTAATTCATTAATTGTTTGAAAAAGTTTCAGAAGTATTATCTTAAAGCAAATCAGTCATCACCACAATTGAATCATCTCTATTAAAATGTGGAGATCATGGGGCGCCTGGGTGGCGCAGTCGGTTAAGCGTCCGACTTCAGCCAGGTCACGATCTCGCGGTCCGTGAGTTCGAGCCCCGCGTCGGGCTCTGGGCTGATGGCTCAGAGCCTGGAGCCTGTTTCCGATTCTGTGTCTCCCTCTCTCTCTGCCCCTCCCCCGTTCATGCTCTGTCTCGCTCTGTCCCAAAAATAAATAAACGTTGAAAAAAAAAATTTAAAAAAATAAAATAAAATAAAATGTGGAGATCATGTGCATGAAACTCAGATTTTCTCATTATAAACATTAATCGTTAATGCTTTAGACAACAGATAAATCAAACTAGCAGTCATGGTTTAAGATCCCCAACTAGCTGTTTCAGCAAAATTAAAATAACTGCTCTTAGGTAAATACCTTAGCATACTCTGAGGGCAAATAATTTTATCAAGTTTTGATGCTGAACTTATAATCCTTGCTTTTTAAAATTTCAGAATCAAAGCCATGTTGGTAGCAAATGTTCTCTCATTAGCTGGAGCTCTCTTGATGGGGTTTTCCAAACTGGGACCATCTCACATTCTTATAATTTCAGGAAGAAGCATATCAGGACTCTATTGTGGTAAGTCATACATGTGCATGTGCACACACACACACACACACATCTGTCTGAAAAATTCTAACGGCAGATGTGGTAACATGCAGGGAAGTTTTTGAGCCTAAGGTGGCGTCACAAAAGGGAAAGGCAATAGCATGAAATTGAAGTCCAGAGTCAAGCAGGTTTGGGACCAGTAAGTGGGAGTTGTGAAGCTATCTTCTTGCTCATGGCAGTTTCTAGTGGTATCATCTCAGATAAATTATTTAACTCTTAGTTTCATTATCTGTTAAACGAAGGAGATAATATCTACCATGTAAGGCACTTGTGAGAATACATGTAAATGTTCAGCATAGGATCTGACTACAGCAAGCTGCCAAGAAAAGCTAGCTGTCGTTATCGCTTCTGTTGTGCGGAGACAGTAGCATGCTTCTACACCCGCAACCCCCAACTCAGCTCTTCGGGCCTATTTGGCCACTTATGTCTCTGTCTCTCCTTTCTGGAAAGACCTTGACACTCGGGCCCATCTCTCAGACCACATTCCCTAGCCATTGGATTCCAGACATGGTTGGGTGAAGCATTACAGTGACGGTGACCATAAGGAGAGGGAGTCACGCAGCAGCAGATGATTGAAGAGTTCACAATGGATGAAGGATGCTCCCCCTGTGAGCCTCACATCTGAATATCTGGAATGACTAGTTCTGGGAAACAGCTTTTCAAACTTTTAGAGGTTTCAAACTTTCAGAAGCAAATTTAACCAGCAGGGGTGTGAACAAAGGGAGGATCACTTAATCTCTACAATAGCCAAATCTTTAGCTTCTCAGTGCAAGTGAAGCCCTGATTCTGGTGGTTTGGAGCCAAGGTTTTACATTGTCCCAAATCATAGCTGCCTTTCAAAGCACTAATATTCACTGGGGCTGGGGGCACGGGAGGAGGGGACGTGCAAGAGCACAAAATGATGTATAAAATGTTTACATTTACTTCCAAAGAGAAAAGACTATATAGTTTCATGTGTCTTCAATGATCAGGTAAAACAAAAGTCTAAAATATCCATAAGTTAATAACTTAATTAAAAGTATTTTTTTGTTATTTTCAATGTTAATATAAATAGCTAAAAGTTAAGATAGCTTTATCAAGGTGAAGAGTCAACCCACATGTGGCAAGATTTAGATTCAGCATGTATCAATTCTGGCACTATCTCAGCCTGGCCTTAGATGTATTAACTGAACCTTCTGTAAAATGCAAATAATAACACTATTGAGGAGGCCCAAATCATGATTCTTCTTTCTTCTCTCTCCAATTTTTAACATACAGTAGGAAAAAAATCACAAATATTTCGGCAAAATTGAAAAGAAATGCTGTCAACATTGTGGACACTAGCACAGCCAAGTAACTTGTACTCCCCAACTAGCTTTTAAAATTATTCCTGGTCCTGTTCTGAGCATTAAAATTGCTAAAAATAATAGGAAATACATTTGGACTTTAAATTTGTGTCACTTCAGGCCTGTGAGCTTATCTACATTATTATGTTCTTGAGATATAAAGGTAAGTATTACACAGAGAGTACAGCCTGGAATAGAGCCAAAAAAAAAAAAAAAAAAAAAAAGGTTTTCTTCTTATTTAAGATCAACAGACCACACAATAGAGTCACATGTAAATGTCATCCAAAATTTAGATGCCATTTCAATCATGCAACTGTTCATGTGAGACCTTAGAACGATTTAAAGCACTAAAAGAAATATCAAAAGTTTCCAAATGCATCTTTTACAAAAAAACCATACATTTCCATTTTATAGACAATCTCTCTAAGAGGAAGACTCTAACAAATATTATTTTTAAATTCTTAAGAAAATGCCAAACATCTCATTCAGCCTTGCTTATTGATAGTGTCTGACCTTCCTGTGCGCTCAGCAAATGGCTGGATACTCTGGCAGCTACTGCAACATGGCCAATGACATCTGCATTTAAGAAAGTTAGAGAAGCCAGAATTGCCTAGTGCTTTTCAAATTTTTTGTATTCCTTTTAGCACCAAAATCTTTTCTGAAGCCCGTTTTGGGAGAGAATAAAGAAGATGGGTTGCTCTGGTTGGAAAAATGGAGGAAGAGCCCCTGAACCCCTTAACCTCTCCCACCTCTCCACACCCCTGCTCATCACTTTAACAGTGATCTTGAGGCACTTGCACGTTGTGGACACTCAGGGCTTGTAGTTCTCATGATAATGCTCTGTTGCACTGTGATCCCAGGTAAACTCTTTTTGAAGTGAAAAGGTTGGCCTACATATGTGCTCATTTCCTTTCACACCAGGAGTTTGGATTAAGAATATTATTAAAGCATTTGTTCGTCTCTTTTCTGAAGACAACTTAAGGCCTTATGATGTACAGTCCATTTTAACATGGTTTTAACTAAATAAGGCAGTGCTATGAGTGATTGCCAAATCCACGACTCATCAGTTCTTTCCATTCCTATATTCAACTACAACTTCATCTGGAGTCTTCTCAACAAATATTTTTTGCATCAACTGTGTCTAAGACTGGGGACGAGGGCTCTTCCTTCCAACAGACTCTGAAAGGGACTTTTAGTCAGGATACTGACCATACTTAAACCAAATTACTGTTATTGAGATAGTCCCAGCTGCACTTGCATTCACATTTATGTTCATGTTTTATGCAGGGCTAATTTCAGGCTTGGTTCCAATGTACATTGGTGAAATTGCTCCGACCACACTCAGGGGCGCCCTTGGCACACTTCACCAGCTGGCCATTGTCACAGGCATTCTCATTAGTCAGGTAAAAACTGGATCCCCTACTTCACCCATCCTCTATCCAACTTCTCCCTCCCTGACAGTCCACTCTCACTGTAGACCAACACAAAGGAAAAAACCAGTTCCACCAGCGGGAGTAGAGATGCTGTAGAGACTTAAGCTTTTTATGTCAAAGCTAAATGATTAGTACACCACTCCTCAATTCTCCCCTTGGATCTCTGGTAGGATTGGCACTAGAGATGACCCAGCATGCCAGATCTTGAACTTCTGGAGCTATTGTAGAATTCAATTATTCTGTTTATATTTCAAAGAATAGGAAACTTCACATTTTTTTACTGCTTGGGTTACCTTTGTTTTGAGCATTTTACCTGGAAAATTAATATGTATATGATTATCATAGCAGTTTTTCGTTCAGCCAGCTCTATCCTTCCCTTCTATCCCATGGACCTCAGAGTCTTCAGAGCCCCTAGCCTACGACTATCCAGGGGGTAAACCACTGCAATAAGAATGACAAAATGGGCTGCCATTATAATAATTGTTCTATCTATGGAATACCATTTTATTTAAGTTCTGAGTAATCTAAGAAGAAATTTTTTAATGTCCAAAGTTTACACATGATTTTTGGTGTTGCTTTAGATGTCAAATGTGTTCTTAAAAGTTTGGTTGTTTCCCATCCTAAATGGCCCATATGAGTTAATGAAAACAAACCTAAGTGAACTCTTTGTAAAACAAATAGTCTCTAATTCAGTTAAGGTAGGACACAATATTAATAGTTTCTGTTTGAGCATACTTGAATCCAAGTTGTCAGGGAATACTATTTTTGTAGGTTTATTTATCTGTTTTAGAGAGAGATAGAGAGGGAGCACAAGTGGGGAAGGGGCAGAGAGAGAGGGAAACACAGAATCCGAAGCAGGCTCCAGGCTCTGAGCTGTCAGCACAGAGCCCGACACGGCCTCGAACCCACAAACCATGAGATCGTGACCTGAGCCCAAGTCAGACGCTTGACGAACTGAGCCACCCAGGTTCCCCACCAGGGAATACTATTAAACAGTCAATGTGCTTTTTCAACAAATAGTTGCAGAAAGCAGACCCAACATGTTGTGCACCTGCTATGTTTCCTCCCTGCCTCTTCAGATTGTTGGCCTGAACTTCATCTTGGGCAGTCATGAGCAGTGGCATATCCTGCTTGGTTTGTCTGCTCTGCCAGCCATCCTCCAGTCTCTGCTGCTCCTCTTCTGTCCTGAAAGCCCCAGATACCTTTACATCAAGTTGGATGAGGAAGTCAAAGCAAAGAAAAGTAAGTCTGTGGGTGGGTTTTTTCCCCCTTCCTATTGTTTTGGAACTAGCAGATAATGAAAAGCAGTGAGCATGAATGTTTACTGATCAAATTGGTACCAGAGCTTTCCAAATGAAGTCAGTGATTACATGTAAGAACATTGTGAAAGATCACCTCAATATGACTCATGCATGCCATTTCAAACCCATAAACACTCGAGCCCAAATGGGAAACCCACATGCAGGGTATTGGACTTAACCAGAGGTTTCTAAAAGACCTTTACTTGCATTACGCTTCTATGATAATAAAGATCATAGTTTTCTTTGTCATTAGATAAAACCAAATGTGCTTTTAAAAATTTTAAAACAGGATTTAATTTAACAAAAAGAATGTCCAACACCCATGCTGTAAAGCAATAGAAAGAGCTATGCAGATCTGTAACTCTTTCAAAAACATAATAAAAGTAAATTTACTTTTGTTTTGACCTGAGTTGTGTCAACCTGATCATTTTGGGGGACAGGCTTGAAAAGACTCAGAGGAAGTGATGATGTCACCAAAGACATCACTGAGATGAGAAAAGAAAAGGAAGAAGCATCAAGTGAACAAAAAGTCTCCATAATTCAGCTCTTCACCAATTCCAGCTACCGACAGTCTATTATAGTGGCATTGATGCTGCATATGGCCCAGCAATTTTCTGGAATCAATGCGGTAAGTTTAAGAATACCCCCTAACTCTAAAAGCAAATTGAATGAAATAGGGAAAGAAAAGGATGTAAATTTAAATAGCTAAAAGACATTTTAAAATGTTGACATCACATTTCACTACAATAAACATGTAATGAGTGAGCATTAATTTTCTTTGTTTCGCTTCATCTACTTTCTAAAATTGGCATAGAATTTTTTTAAACGTCAACGACAATCACTGGTTCTGTGTGTCCACTAAGATGGAAGGTTAAAGGCAAAATTCACATTTAATACAAAAGAAGGAAAAGGAGAATAATTGTGAAAAAAAAAAAACCCACCTGAATTACAAGGGGCTTCTAGACTTGAGAACCAAATTTAGGATTTCTGATGGCTTAGGAAAAAGGAGCCTGTGGTTCCCTTTATCTATTTAAATGAAGTATACCAGGTAGCCAGGTGCAAAGAAATTTCCTGCCATCCAAGAAACTTTCACTCTATTTATGGAGACAGCATACAAAATAAACAATAGAGTGAACTGATATGATATGGGTGAGTGAGGGTAGTAGATAAGACATGATTGAAAAACATACTGAATATTAAACTAGCTAGCTTTTAGGTTTTGAACTGAAATCATTGCATTATGCAAACTAAAATTATTCTACTGGCAATTAACTACTAGAAGAAAATAATTAAGCATTTGTTAAAAAAACGAGATACAGAAAATCACTTACCCCTTTTATTGCTTTTAAAAATGCTGTTTGGGTTTCCTCTTTAATGAGCCAATCACAGATCCACAGCGGACACTTTGAGGGTGACTGATGGATGGGCAGAGCCTTGGAAGAAGGAAAGATAGTAATTCTCATCAGTTGAAGAAAAGGAGGCCTGAACCTCACTCAACAAGCTGAATACTGCTCTTCTGTCATCTCTGTTCTCCTTTAAGGAGTCAGTGATGTTCATTTTAATCTAATACTGTATAAACCTTTGGGGTTTGGAGACCAATTTTGTAGGCTTTCTCTCAGTTCTGCCTGTATATATCCAGAGGTGCAATACTTCATCTCTCCAAACCTTCCTGCTTTAGTTACTATCCCCATGCCTGACTTAGAAGCATCCAGGAAATGTGAGCCGAAGCTGTTGGGCAGCCTACAAATGTGGGATAGTGTCTAGTGTGCTGTAAGCCGCTCCTCACTGAACACAGTGGGTACAGTTCTCCTCTATCAGCCCCACCGGCAGGAAGAGGTGCCAGCCAGCAGGACAGGTTAACCGGTGAAGCAGTGAGAGAGGATGACAGAATGACAGAATGGCCTAAACAAGACCGCTATAAACATAAAAACATAATTAGTAAGAAAGGCTATTAGAGAGATTGTGAAGATTTCTCCATGTCCACTGAGGATTAGTGAAAAATGTTGGATTAAACGTGGTAGCAACCAGAATTCTTACACACATGGGTGAGAGTGTCAGTTGGAAAATTGTTTGCCAGTATCTGTAAAGGTGAGCACATGCATACACTATGGTCCAGCAATTCTATCCCCAGGCATAAATATGTACGTGTTTCACCAAAAGGATTATACTAGAACGTTCACAACAGCACCCTTCACAATCGCCAATGACAACTACCTAAATACCCATCAGTAGTAGATTGGGTAATAAATAGTGGTATATTAATACAACAAAGTACTAAGCAATGATAATCAACACTGTACAAGCACACATAACCATATGGATGATCCTCACAAAGGTAATGTTGAAGCCAGATAACAAGTAATTCACACAGTATGATTCCAGTTATGGCAAGTACAAGACTAGGTGGAATTTATCATGCTGTTAGAAGTTGAAGCATTTCCTTGGGAGAATAGGGGGACATTCTGGGAGCTTCTGGAGGACTAGACATGATTTATATCTTTATCTGTGTGCTGCTTACACAGGTGTGTTCAGTTTGTGAAAATTAATTGATCTGTATACTTATGCTATGTGTACATTTTTTGTATGTATTTTATACCTTAACATAAAGTTTAAAATTTTAAGTACATATAAAAAGAAATGCAGATTCAGAGTTTTCAGCTAAATTTAAAGAGAACTTTAAGCAATCAGGAGTTTTAAATACTAAAGATTGATAGTGGTTTCTCATCTCCTGGAAGGAGAGGACAGACAAAATCTTTAGGGCATTGTAGGGAACATGGTTCCATAGAAACAACTAAAACTAAACAACTTAAAATATTTCTTGCTTTCAAGCCATTAGTGCCAGGATTCTTGATTAAGGCTAAACTGTTATTACTTTACAGATATTTTACTACTCAACCAGCATTTTTCAGACTGCTGGAATCAGCCAACCTGTTTATGCAACCATTGGAGTTGGTGCCGTCAACATGGTTTTCACTGCTATCTCTGTGAGTTCATACCCTAGATAAGTATGCTGCTTGTTTCTCAGTACAGAAATGGGAGAGGGGAGAACCTTGTAATCCAAAAGTGACCAATCACTTATTGTTCTATAGATGCAGAGAACCAAGTGAGTCACAAGAAGAGTCCTTTCTGCAAATAATGAACCACCAAGTATAACCGAGCAGGTGGATCACTGGTTATCCCCAGAGTAGGGATGCCAGTTAGTCACTCATTTGTGAATTAATAACTCACTTGGGACACAGAGGACTTCCTCCTTGTAAAAACACCTGGAGTCCTCCTTTGCTCTGTACTTAAATCTATTGGGATTGGTGACAGTCTGTCATTTCTATCAATATCGGGTCTTTTACCTGGCTCCTCTCTTTCCGTGGTTGAAATTCTTTTTTTTATCCTGATGCCCTGGGGAAAATACTTAAAAAAAAAAAAAAAAAAAAGGTCTTCTGCAATAGATATATCTGTCTGTAACAGAATTAAACAGCCTCAGCAAATTCCTACGATATTTGCCTATTGGGCAGTTTCCAGAGAGCTCACAAGGCCATAACTTCCGGTGATGAGGTGATGCATAAAAGTCTGTGATATTATGAGAGACGAAGTGGAAGTGGTATAATTTGAAATGTTACTATTTTTGAAATGTTATTATTTTTTTCTGACAAGGGGAAAAAGTGATATAGCCCACTTAAGACCAAGTACCTTATATAAGGACTGATTCAATATCTTGACAATGATATTTCACATAAACAATTGAAGAATTAACGTAAACAAACAACAAAAAACTCCCCAAACTTCCCAACTCATGTAATTCATTCTAAGATGAGGACAACTGAGCTGATTTTTATCTTCAAATGCAGGATATTCAAAAAGTTCATGCTTTTCAATGTTGGTCACAATGCTGTCTGTACTCAATATACTTTAGTCAGTTGTTTTCTTTCTCTGCGCATGGACTTTTAACTGTTACCTTAGAATGGTCAATAAATTACAGCCCGGTTACCTAGATCAAAAAACAGATTTGTCCAGACTACATTAAACAGTGCTGGACCTTGGAAAGAGGAAAGAGAACAGATAACAAGGGAATACCAGCAGTTCTGTAGACATGCCTTTCATGATAATGCCTGTTCAAGCCAAAAGGCCACTTGAAATCGATGAAGGTCTGCTACTGGGATGTGATCCAAGGGACTACTCACATTCTTTTGTCTCCTGAGCTACGTTTGTTACAAGCCCCACTTCAAAATATTTTTTTAATATAGAGATTATGCTTAAAACATTTTATATGTAACAGGATTTGCTATGTAAAGCATCAGGTTGTCAAAATTGAGTAACCAAAACTCTAAATGCCTAATAAGGAAACTACTGCAGAATTTCATTTTTGTCTCCCCTCCCCACCAATCCAGTTGGAATAGGAGGAGTTGCTTGTTGCCTTGAAAAGTATCCTGACTATTCTGAATATACCCTCTGAGAGTTTATCCTGTTATTCTGTGAAAGATTTTGAACAGATGAGTGACATAATTTTAAAAATAAGCTCTAATCAGCTACCTAATTAACCCTCCAGGGCTAAATTTTTTAATTACATGTATTTTTGGAAAGTTGTTTTAAGGCAGAAAAAGTACAAAAAGGATAGTCCCTAAGTCACCCAATTCCTCTCCCCCAAATTAACCAATGTGTATCCTTTCAAATACAGATATGCATGTAGGAATATGCACTGATAGGATATTAATGTTTCAGTGACTTGGAAGGGACATAATCAAACAATTTTTTTCTCTTGAATGAGTATTTGGGAAAAGAAAGATTTTCCTAACCCCATGCTGAATTATGCTTCCACATTCCATATTTTCTTCCACACTAATGGGCCAGGAGAAGAGGGCCTATAATGTTGAGAGAAAACAAAACAGGAAGAATTGTGGAGGGAATGGGGAGACAGATGGATCTAGAGGAGAAGCAGTGGCTACTAAACTCCAAGGAGGCATCCAGAACCTGTGTGACACACATTGTCTTGGGCAAAGACAAGGATTCTGGTTAGGCAAACATCTCTAACCCCTGACCAAGTCTCACCCTGGGCCACACTCCTCCCCAACTGCTCACCTAGCCTCAAGAAATGAGTCCAACTCAGTTTCCAAGGCATGTGGTTTTAGAATTTATTATCCTATTAGTAATAATTGTTCAGAAACAGCAGAAACATAGTAAAAGCCCTCATTATTGAAGAAATGCTTCTATTTTCTTGATAGCTTTGACATGGTGTCATCAAGTCAACTTGGAAAGTTATACTGACAGAATCAAATTACATAGAGAAATGTTATGAACTTGGAAAAGATTTGTTTCTCCTATTACCTTTTCAATAGTAAATGTGGGCTCTTTGCTCATTACCCTGAAGTGATTTGAAACCTGAAGATGCAATGCCTCTGAAATTAAAGGGGTTTTTGCTATAGGTGAAAACAAATGTTTCTCAGGTATTTTCAGAGCCAGAGCTCAAGGGTATTGGATTGCTATAGATTTCCCGATAGATTTATGAGCCGAGCCAATTTAGTCATCGAAGTGAGAAATTATGACATAGTTTTTTGTGTGTGATTCACCAACCTTGGCAGTATTCCAAGAAGAAGAGTCTATTTAACAAATATTGGTCTTGGCTAATTGTAAATCTTAACCATTAATTGCAAAGGTCCACAGACCCAAAGGTATCAATGACACATCTCCTGAATTAGGATAAGAAAGCACTTTAAGCTTTTGCTTCGAAGTCTTATCTTTTCAAATAGATAGTTCACTTCCAGCACCAAATACATTTAGGGACACCAGAAAAATGCAGATCTGACTAATTGGTAAAGTGATCAAATTCTGTGAGTTGCCACATGAATGGCCATAATTTGACTTTATTAAGCAGTGAGAAAGTTGGATAAGAATGGTTGGCAACCCAACAGTTACATGATTTCAGGTGTCTGCAGTGCACAAAACCTTGTACTTGTAACAGGATAATTATCAAAAGATAAGTTAATGTCATTTTTTATGTAGTGTCATTTTAAATGTATAAGAAATCTACTGGAAGAGATCCGAGAGGTACAGCCTCTTAACACTGTACTCAAGTGATAATTGTAGAGTGATGGTAAGGCCATGGCTCTTTTTCCAGAATCGCCTGTTGAAAGCAATGTGACTGAGTGAAGCTGGTATCTGTTAATTACTTCTGCTAACTGAGACAGTTCTGCCACCTCAGGCAAGAGTCACTACCCCCACTCAGTTCCACATCTGTAAAAATGGGATTACAGAACTGCCTGTTTCCAGCTGTATAAATTAAAACGACCTCTTTGGCCATAAAAACCATTTAATTCAGTATGTTTTGAAACCTTCCTAGGTATTCCTTGTGGAGAAGGCAGGGCGACGCTCTCTGTTTCTAATAGGAATGAGTGGGATGTTTGTCTGTGCTATCTTCATGTCCGTGGGACTTATACTACTGGTAAGTGTAGACTTTGGTCCTGAGATTTTTGGTTACCATATGATAGCACCTCTATGCTCCAGGTCAAAGTGTTTTGCATGTCAAAACATTTGAGATTGACTTAGGAGATAAAGTCAGAGGAACAGCATATAATGCAAAGGAGGAATGTAAAGAAAAAGGGAACTAGTGTTTTAGGTTTAAAGACTTCAACATCACATTACTTGCAATTTATTATTGCACTTGTTACCAAGGGAGGCAGTGTCGCAAAATGGTCAGAGCATAGTCTCAGCCCCAATCGGGTTCTAACACTGGCTCTGCCACTTGGCTACCTGTGCGACCTAGGGCAAGTCCCAGGACCTCTACAACCTAGCACACTCATCCACCACTTCATGGAAGGTAATGCAGTCCATCTGGCAACATTGATATGAATAGGAGTGAAGGTCAATAGATTCTTGCCTTGCCTCTTTCACAGGAAAAGAGTGACTGAGAGTCATATAGAGTCCTAATCCCGAGGATTTCCTATAACAGAGTTCAAAAGATTTAAGCACGACTCAGACTAGAATAAACTTGTGTCAGACTAGAATAATTTGTAGTTATTTGCACATAAACATATCTAGAAGAGAGCTATGTCACCTCTGAACTCGATGAGAGCCTACTTAAAGGAAGAAGCTGCCAATAATCTCAGTTCCACTCTTTTTGTTTATTCCTCAGAATAAGTTGGCTTGGATGAGTTACGTGAGCATGGTAGCCATCTTCCTCTTTGTCAGTTTCTTTGAAATTGGGCCAGGCCCCATCCCCTGGTTCATGGTGGCGGAGTTCTTTAGTCAAGGACCGCGGCCTGCTGCTTTAGCAATAGCTGCATTCAGCAACTGGACCTGCAATTTCATCGTAGCTCTGTGTTTCCAGTACATTGCGGTAAGCAGCCCAATATTGCGCAGATTTGCTGAACAGTGGAGTAGAACGACGGCTAATTGGAACTTTATTTGTTCTCTGTGCAGAAGTTCTGTGGACCTTATGTGTTTTTCCTCTTCGCTGGAGTGGTCCTGGCCTTTACTCTGTTTACATTTTTCAAAGTTCCGGAAACCAAAGGAAAGTCCTTTGAGGAAATTGCAGCAGAATTCCGAAAGAAGAGTGGCTCAGCCCAAGCGCCCAAAGCCGCGGTGGAAATGGAATTCCTTGGAGCCTCAGAGACTGTGTAAAGATTATCTGATTTGGGACATGAAAAGGAATAGAAAGGAGGTTGTGTGTTTTTAAATGACAGTTCTTTGAGAATGTTATATCTACATCTTGAAGGATTGTTTTCTTTTTTAGAGAACGTTTCTGGGTTCTTCTCAGTAATGTCATCAAATATTACCAAAAAAAGTATTTTTTTTAAGTTAGAGCATCTATTTTTGATAGTAAGACTCTGTAATTAAGTAAACCAAAAGTCTAGCTCATTTTGCTCTCCCAAAGGGCAAGTACATTCTAATGTTGCTAGCTCTACTCTATTTTTTTTAAGAGGGGGTGCTGGGGAGGGGAAGAAAGAGAGAGAATCTTAAGCAGGCTCCGCACTCAGCATGGAGCCCAGCGTGGGGCTCAATCTCACAACTGTGAAATTGTGACGTGAGCCAAAATCAAGAGTCGGATGCTTAACTGACTTAGCCACTCAGGTATTCCCCAAGTTCTATTTTTTATAACAAGGTTCTCCTGAACTGAAAGCTGTTTCAATATATCACGTTAATGCTTCATTAAGCGTGTAGCTAGAAACCTGAAGATGCAACTAATTTACATATTTGCATATGATTATGTTGGAATTTTCTTACCTATGGACCTCATACTAAAGATTTGGCTAGTGGCAATAAGGTCCGTATTAAAATTGATAATTTTTCCTTTTCTCCCACTCAGCTTTTTTTCTTGTGTATTGAATTTATATTGTTTAATGTTTTATTTTGTATTTTCATGTGGAATGGTTTGTGAATATATTAAGATATGTGCATAAAGAAAAACTTTTATTTTTGGTAGGCTTACCAAATCTTTCAGAACTCAGGGAAAAACATTAGTTCCTTGGCTTGATTTTTTGTAAGATTAAACACTTGAAAAGAGTTTATTGGTCATGTAGCCTGGGTTATCAGTTAATATTACTAACTATTATAAACTATGTTAATTCTTTGCTGGTTCAATCCTTGGAGCTATATTTTGGTTTGCTTTTAATATTGAACACAGCCTGATTTTCTGAGCTGTGTTTTTATAAAATACATCCAAATAGTGATTAAGTTGGGCATTTTTGTATCTCCTCAAATGCTAAATACGTTACAGCAGCCTAAGGGAAATTTGAAATAAAGGTTTGCTCTGTTTGTTAAAAAGGATTTTCTGAATTATGTTTCAAGACAAGGTGAAAGAGGAGGTTGGAGGATTCCTCAATGGGGGCTTCTGAAACTTCCTGAATGTTCAGTTTCAGACTTCATCAAAATCCCTATTTACATTTCTGGTTAGATGATCATCCCTTTTGATGTTTCTTCTTTGTCATGGCAATCTATGGATGCTATCTCAGCTATTCTATTGCTATTGCTAACGTTTACTATGTACTATCTATGTGCCAGGCACTGTCCTAAGTGCTTTTACCTATGTAGGCAAATTGGAAATACACAGATGATTAAACAGACTTTCACTTACAGTCAGTTTTACAACTATGGAAATACAGTTCTGATGGATACCAAAGGCTTAGCAGGCAGCTAAAATATCTCCAGGCTGTTTTCCCCACAAAGTGGAGTACTGAGTCAATCCTTTCAACGTTTGCTTTAATGTGCTTAAAAGAAAGGCACTTTTTTAAAGTACTTTTTATGAGTGGAGGGAAAAAAATGCAGAACACTAGTTTTTTGGTTTTGGTTTTTTTCCCTAAGTTGTTTACTTTTTACATAATTTGGCAGTCCAAACAACATAAAATTATTTCTTTTCACTTTGCTTTTTATTCCCTTTGGACCAATTTGGAATAAATTATTTTTACTTCAGACTTCAGGATACAGTTAAAGAGAGCTTAAATATTTCAGAAGATTTTTGTACTAACTTGTGAATCTAGGTAAAAATATGGGGACTCTGAACAGGGCAGGATCAGGGGAATGGCTCTTGTGTGGCTCTTGTCTGTCCTCTTGTTGGTGGTCTTTGAGAAGCCCAAAGTTACACTGATAAAGAAATTTAACATTTTTCTAGGTGATGAGTGTGATTTAATCAAATTGCTATTCCTGATCTCATTTACTAAGAAAAGTTAAGTTTAAATGAAGAACTCAAAAGATCACTTTTAACTTCTAATTGGTTATTTCAACTGACACATAAACACCAGAAATTCAGAGCCTGAAGTTTTCTGCCTCAGAGAAACTGAAGTAATTTACAATGTTTCCCTTCCTTATTTTTTTCCTTGCAGAGATACAAGTGTGTTGAAAAGAAACCTTAATGTCAAGTAATCAGCAGTAAAAGCGTTGTAGCCAGACAAAGGAACTAGCTTCACATAATAGAAACTCCTAGGTCTTCAATGGGATACCTCATAACAAATACTAAAATTGGCCCTGATTAACTAGATAGAATCCAAGGGAATTAGCTATGAGTTTGAACATTTAATTTTCATAGTAGTCTATGACGTTTGTGGAAGTGTTTTCATACCCTAACGTCCTAACAAATGTGACTTTTCTCTTAGCCTGTTAGAAGCATGATTGCAATTCTTGGTCTGGCCACTCACCTAGCTATTGCCCACTGCCATCACCTCAGTGAAAGGGACTTCTCTAACTTTCTCCTCTATGCAGTCAACACTGTGATGGGGCTGAGATACACTAAGACACTGCCCGCCTCCTCCTCCAGGAGCTCACAGTCTAATAAGCAGTTCAGGAAGACCAGTGTATGAATATTCCCATCTGTGCCTTTCGCCATGCATGAACCTTGACGTGGAGGCCTCTCTGGTAAAATGGGCACAGCAGTATTACCTACCTCAGAGAGCTGTGAGCGTTGTAGTAGAGTTCCTGCTACACAGGAGGTGCTCAATAAATGTTACCTAGAATTAGTATTCATAAAGATACTGCTAAGATAAAAGTTTGTCGTATACAAGATAGTTCCAAATTTTTCCTTTCTTTTTTTAAAGTTTTCCCCCAAATGTATCTTTTGAATATAAGAAATTTTATAAATTCAAGATAATATTTTCTTACTTCAAGCAACAATCTTACAATGACAGGGGAATGGTAAAAATTAGGGGAGATATTAGGCTATTCTAATTCCTAAACCCAAACATCATTTCTAAGTTGGTTATGAGTTTTTATTGTATTTTTAAAGTTTGATTTTGCCTAAGTTATGTTATTTTTTAAGAGGTCACTGTAATATTATGTCTTGGATAATACCAAGTACACAGTAAAATGCTGTCTATTTAAATGTAATTCAACAAGATTATAATCACAGGACAAGACCAAACCTTCTTGGTAAACCTCAAAAATTGCAAAAGTGTTGTATGTACACGTAAACCCGTGTGTGTGCATAAACTACTTCTGGCTAGCTTATTAAAACAAACACATGCAGGAAATAAGGCAACATTAGGCGATATCTTGTGTTTATGGGTGTCCTAAGCAGAGGTGTTGAGTAAAGGATAAAAGAATATATATTTTTCTTTATAATTCTATCCATGACCACTCCAGCCATCTGCTGGTGTTTTTACTGCTTTCTAATTTAGTGCACATTAGAAAGAATCATGGTGAAAAGAGACTTGTTGTAGTTAGGGGTATATATCCACTAAAGTTTTATGTCAATGAATACATTTCTGAATGCTTAGTGTTGCTTCCTTTTATATTAAAAATAACTACATTTAAGAAAATAAATATTGGTTTTTCTGTATATCCTGTTTCCTTCTCACAATATTGTTCCTATTCTCATTTTAAAGATAATATGTGAGTTACTTTTTTTCATTTATTTATTTTTTTATTTTAGTTTTTTAGAGAGCACACAAGCTGGGGTGGAGGCAGAGAGAGAGAGAGAGAGAGAGAGAAAGAGAGAGAATCTTAAGTAGGTCCATACTCATCATGGAGTCCGATGCAGGGCTCAATCCCACAACACTGGGACCCTGACCCAACCTGAAATCAAGAGTCTGACACTCGGACACTCAACCAGCTGAGCCACCCAGGCACCCCTGTGAGTTACTTTTCAAATCCAAATTTTATTTCCGCCAGGCAATTGTTTCTATTGTCATTGGTAGGAAAAACTAACCTGAAGGCCAGGTAAAAATAATTGAAGAGAAATAAATAACTCCCTTTGATAAAATAAAAATAATTTTATTCAGTAAATATTCAGTTGAGCTCTCACTATGAATAAGACACTTTGTTAAAATTTTGTGAAAGACACAAAACTTGGAAAAAAAGGTCCATATCCTCAATTACTTGCATTCTCATAAAAGGGATAAAAGTTGAAAACAAATACAGTAAAAAGGAGAAAATAGAAAACAACTATAGTGGTTACTACATTTTTAAGTTGATATATAAAAGTTTTGTTTAAATAGCTGCAAAGGATGTAATTTTTTTTTAATATAGTATATATTGATATTTAAAATTGTTCTGCTTAGGGTACCTGGGTGGCTCTGTTGGCTAAGTATCAGACTCTTGATTTCAGCTCAAGTCATGATCTCCCAGTTCAAGCCCCGCATCAGGCTCTGGGCTGACAGTGCAAAGCCTGCTTGGGATTCTCTTTCTCCCTCTCTCTCTGCCCCTCCCCCACTTGCTCTCTCTGTCTCTCTCTCAGTATAAAGAAACTTAAAAACAATTTTTTAAAAATTTCTTTCCTCTATTTATCCAATGGAATTTAAATACCATAGTAATTGGTTACCACAGCCATTAAAATATATATGTACACATACATATGGGGTGCCTGGGTGGCTCAGTCAGTGGAGTGTCTGACTCTTGATTTCAGCTCAGGTCATTATCCCAGGGACATGGGGTCAAGCCTGGCATCAGGCTCCATGCTGAGTGTGGAAACTGCTTAAGATTCTCTCTCTGCCACTCTGCTCCATGCACATTCAGGCACACCCTCTCTCTCTCTCTAAAATATACATACATATATATATATATATATATATATATACACATATATATTAACAGTTGGAAATTTTACTGCATTCTTCTCTATTCTCGTATTTCCTCATTTCCTCCAAAGAATTTCATCCCAAATAATAAATTTGTATGCTTTAAAATAACTCTGATTATTCTATTGTGAGTTTCTGCAACAAAAATATCTATAATTTGAATTTTTATGTTCAAAAATGTCCCATGTCTATGGAAAAAGCCCAAGTGTCCAACTGATGAATGGATAAAGAATATGTGGTGTATATATGTATACATATATATACATATACATATATATATATATGTACACACACACACACACACACACAATGGAATATTACTCAGCCATGAAAAAATTGGAATCTTAACATTTGCAAGGACATGGATGGAGCTAGAGTGTACAAGTCAGTTAAAGAAAGGCAGATGCCATATTATTTCACTCATATGTGGAATTTAGGAAACAAAACAGATGAACACATGGGAATGGGAAAAAGAGAGAGAGGGGGAAAACAAACCATAAGAGACTCTTCATGATAGAGAACAAACTGAGGGTTGATGGAGAGCGGTGGATGGGGGGTGAGCTAGATGGATTATGGGTATTAAGGAGGACACTTGTTATACTGAGCACCAGGTGTTATATGTAAGAGATGAATCACTCAAACCAATATTGCACTGAAAGTTAACTAACTAGAATTTAAATAAAATTTAAAAAGAAAAAAATGTTCCATGTTTATAAATGTCCAAACGTTTAACATTTTTTTCTGGATTGTGTTAACATTTATTGTTGTTAGTGGTACATAAATGATGAAAAAAAAAAAACCTGTGTTGCAGATTTTGATAGAATTACTAATTTTTATTTCATTTTTTTTTAACGTTTATTTATTTTTGAGACAGAGAGAGACAGAGCATGAACGGGGAGGGTCAGAGAGAGAGGGAGACACAGAATCTGAAACAGGCTCCAGGCTCTGAGCAGTCAGCACAGAGCCCGACGCGGGGCTCGAACTCACAAACAGTGAGATCGTGACCGGAGCCGAAGTCGGACGCTTAACCGACTGAGCCACCCAGGCGCCCCAGAATTACTAATTTTTAAAATCATTAATTTAGATTTCATCTCAGTGAAAAGCAGGAGTTATTTTTCAATCAGTTAAATATTAATGGATGGATATTTCATGCAGCTAAAATTAAAGAGTGATCAGCATAAATACTGTTATTACTCTGTTATTACTGATATATTAAAATCTTGTTTTCACAAATAATAATATAGGAATAGAACATTTATTCCATAAACTATTTCCAAATTATAGCCAAAAAGCACATAAAAATTGATCACAAAAAGAAATTTTAATAACCAGCTAACAGCTTAGTTGAACATTCTTTAATTTTGTTGAAATCAAACAAATTATATTGTGGAAGGATTTGTTATCCAGTTGTTATAATCATTCCTCATTTAGTTTGTGGGCAGTAAAACCAAAAAGGTTTTAACAAAAGACTATTAATAATACCATTGAATCTTTCACTTAAAGGCAACTTGCTTAATCTGATATACTGAGAAAGGGTTAGGAGAATTGAAACACTAATTTTACATATTTTCAAATATATAACAAAATTTCTCTGTTTTGTCACATGCCTTATATACATCAAACCATTAGAACTTGGATTTGGCTTATGAGCTTGTTCAACTCACGGAAAATATCTAACATAACCTAATGGGCAAATTTCAATTTTCATTGTCAAACTAATTTTCCAAATCAGATTTACTTTCTATTTGACTTCATTTTTCACTTCCCATAAGTACTTTCATACTTTTTCCTGTGACAGCCATCTCATGTTTGAATTCCAGTGCTTCCACAAGTAAATAGAGATTAGGCATGGATACTTGCCATAAGTCTGTCTCCTGCATTTCTCACAGATGTTTTACTTTCTTTACTTTTATGGGTCATTCCCTCAGGAGCAATACACTTTGAAAATAATTAGGTAAGTTCTGCTAAACAAAAGTGGTCATTATCTTGTCCTACAAAGCCTGAATTCAAAATATTCTAACTTGGGCCAAAATATACTATTTCTTATGCCACCTTAATTAAGGTAGGCTTCATAACTAAAAATTATTCCAAATATTTTTTTGTTTGGCACCTCTAAAATCTTAACACTCTGGGACAATGCAACATAGTGAGAGTTGGGATCTATTGAGAAGGTTGATTATGAAAGAGGTATTTGGAAAGAAGAACTGGTTTAATGCACAGTAGGCATGTTTTTGGGCACAAAAGTGTATATTTTGGCCCATAATAAGAGCTAAAACATGAAACTTTGAAAACAATTATTACAAGTTATTCAGGAACTAAATGTTGGGATTGGAGCAGGGTGCAGAATAAAACTTAGGGAATCAGATGATCCAGACTCCAAACAACAGGAGTTCAAAAGAGGAAAAAACAAAATAGAGGGAAAAACTTATTAAAGATACCTTATACTGAAAATTTGCTGAGCTGAAATACAAGATGAGATTGTTCATTTTGTGTCAAATACAATCAACAAAACCCAAAATTTCACCATGAAATTTCCAAACACCAGAGATTAAGAGTACATATTAAAGCATCTGGAAGGGAAATACAGGTCACACACAAAGGAACAAGAGTCATAACATTATGTGATATGTGAACAGCAACTATGGAAGCTAAAAGGCTGTGGAGCAAGGCCTGTAAAATTCTGAAGGACAATGATTTTCAACCTAGAATTCCATCCCCAGACATATTACCCATTGAGTGAGAAAGTAAAATAAAGATATTTCCAGAAATGCACGACTCAAAATATTATCTTTTCTGCACCTTCTCTCATGAAACACATAGATGGTGTAGTCTACAAAACAAAGAAGAAAACCAAGAGAAAAAGTAAGACGTGGAATTCAGCAAAAGAGAAGAAAGAAAGATAAATCTCAGGACAAAAGTCATGGGTGGACAGCTAGCATCAGGGCCAAGAAAGCAACTCATTCAAAGTGAAGTAAGGAAAAGACCATTCCAGGGGAAAATAAAACCGGAAGATTCTCTGATGCATTTGGCCATATGAAGAAAAATTTGGAACACTAAGGGAAAAAAGTGACAAACACATAGAAAACTAAAAAATGAAGATATGGGGCAATTATGAATTCCTGGAAAGAGAGTAGGGTAGGGAATGGCATAAAAAGGAAACATCATAGTACACTATTTGGCTTGGCAGTGAATAATTGCTTCCATAATTATGTAAAACTGGATATTGTTACAATTTTTGTTCCAAGTTAAATTTACAAGGTACTACCTCACAAGGCATATGGACAGAGAAGGTGAGCAAGTGTGAGGAAAAAAAGCTCAATTATTATCATAGTAAGTTGTCAACACATAAATCCATAAAGCAAAAAAATATTAGCATAAGCCAAGTGCTGGTAATTTTCCCTGTGCTCTTGCAGATCTGTTGTAACCCTTTGTAACCTGTGCCTCAGGAGACTGGTCTCTTCACACCATTGCTCATCTGGGTTCCTTATCTTTAACTTCTAGTTGGATTTGCTTAAGGGGACGTACCGGGGAAATGGGAGGACAGAAGCAGTAGAAAGCAGACTATTGGTTCCTGCAGCTTCCACCTGCCCACCCTTGGCTGGGCAGTGTCTGCATTCCTCCACCTATGGTCACAGATCCTGCAAGGTGGGCCCTCTCCTCCAGCTACTGTTCTTACTGTTGTCTGGTAATCATTCCTCTGGCATTGCCCCTCTAAATCCCAGAGTTGGTAATGGCGTCCTACTATTATTAGTTCCACTAATACAAGTCCCGGTGCTTTACCATCCTTCCTCCTTTGTAAATCATCTCTTCATTAAACTTCTTTAATCATCTCTTTTTTTGCTGGGACCCTGAACAATACAGCACATGAATTAGAACATGAACATTAAAGCTCTAAGGGATATTTAAAAACTTTTCAAGTGTTCATCTACAAGATTTGTGGGTGGAGAAGAATGGGGCAAGAAACTATGTTTTGTAGTTTTTAAAATATTTTTAATATAAACTTTGTACTATTATTGACCTCTGAATCATAGACATGCATTCTTTTATAAAAATTAAATAACATTTTAATTTAAAGTATTAAATCGACCTTCAAAAAGCTATATAGCACAAAAGTAGATGAGATTATATATACACAATATGTTTTAAACAAATGAGAGAGATCAAGAAAGTAAAAATGGGTAGAAAGAGAGAGAGATGGGTGAGGAAGGAGAGAGGGAGAGAAGGAGACAGAACGATGTTAACAGAGGTTAGTGGTTATCCTTGGGTGGTAGGATTTCAGACAGTGTGTGTGTGGTCCAAATCATCTTCATTGTGCACGTATATTATGTTTGTAACAGGATAAAAATAAATGTGGGGAAGTTAACCTTCTTTTAGAAATAGATGGTGAGAAAAAGAAGAGAAATGGGTCTGCAATTTGAAAAACAATCAGGTTTTATTATAATGGGAAGTGTGTGAATGTGTTTATAGACTAAAGAAAAAGAAAAATAGAGAAAGGCTTTTAGGAAGAGGAAGAGGAGGATAAGCAAAGAGTGGGAAAGTTTGTTACAAAAATCACAGGTAGTGATATTAAAAAGGAGGAGACAGAAAGGTGAGAGAAAAATAAAAAATGAATAAAGATATGGAGATATTTGGGGACAAAGAGTAGAAAACTTGAGGTTGCTTGTATCAAATGAACTGTCCCTTTTCAGCAGAGAAAGTGCTAGGTGAGCTCACACCCTGAGCAGGAATCCAGGGGATAATTGGTACCTGGACTAACCCCAGTAAACCAACTGCACTCCAATGTTCAGCGTTGATTGTTAAGTTATCAGATGAGTCATTCTGGGTAGGTTACATAATATTCTAAAGTTTCAATCATTTGCTCCTACGTAAAATTAAAGTGACGATGGCATGAATTCTGCTTAAATTACAGGATTTTTTTGAAGCACAAATAACTGTTTTTAAAATTTTTACCTGGGGGTGCCTGGGTGGCTCAGTTAAGTGTCTGACTTCGGCTCAGGTCGCTATCTCATGGTTCATGAGTTTGAGCCCCACATCGGGCTCTCTGCTGTCAGCAGAGCCCACTTCAGATCTTCTGTCCCCCTCTCTCTCTGCCCCTCCTCTGCTCACACTCTCTCTCTGTCTCTCTGAAAAATAAAAAATAAACATTACAAAATTAAGCTAGAAATCAATAACAAGAAAACTACTTAATAATACCAACTGCTGGAGGGGATTCAGAAAAACTGGAACTCTTGTTCACTCCTGGTTGGAATGCACAATTGTAGAGCCCTTTTGGAAAATAGTTTGGCAGTTTCTTATAGAGTTAAATATATACTTAACATAAGAACCAGCAATCTTACCCTCAGACATTTATTCAAAAGAAATAAAAACTTATGTTTACACACACACACACACACACACACACACACACATGCTGCATAAATGTTTATAGTGGCTTTTTTCATAATCAGCAAAAACTAGAAATGCTCAAATGTCATTTAACTGAGGAATGGATAGAGAAACTATAGAATACGACTCAGCAATAAAAAAGAAAGAATGAGTGTAAAATGTGTTAAAGGTTAAACTGAGGCATATTAAAAATTTTAAGAGTTTATTTAAGCAAAAATCAATTTGAATTGTGAAGTACCAAAAAGATGTGGTTAGGAGTGTTCCATCAAGAGGAGCTAGGGGCAAGACTTTCATGGAGAAGACACAGAGACAAAGCAAATATTATTGGATTGGCTATAGGGTTGCTTTATTTGGGAAAGCCTAGTTGGCTGGTTGTGATTGGCCATCCTTAGATTTTGATTTCTTATCCTTGAAGGATTTACAGGCTTAGGTTTTGTTTGATCTGTTCATATAGGCTGCCAAGGCATTAAAGCCACTTCAGTCTAATGGCCTCCTTTAATTAATTTAACGCATGCAACAACATGGATGAATCTCAGATATAATAGGCTAAATAAACAAAACAAGACTCAAAAGGCTACATAATCTATGATTCCACGAACACAATATCTAGAAGACAAAAGGATAGGGCTAGAAATCAGATTATGGTAGTATTTGCAAAGGAACAGGGTTAATTTGTAAAGGGGCTGCGTGAGGGACCTTGGGGGAATCATAGAACTGTTCTTTATCTTGATTGTAGTGGTGGTTTCCTGGACTATATATTTGTCTAAACGCATAGAACTATACCAAAAAGAGTGAATTTTATTGTATATAAAATTTTAAACATCCATTTAATGTTTCTTTAAAATTTGCATAAAATAAAAGGCAATGAACTTCTCAGGTTACTTGAGGAGAGATTTTTTTTTCATGTTTTCTGGCTATGGTCAATTATCAAAACATGAACCCAAGCCAAACAATGTAAGCCTTGTTTATTCTGCTAACTCTAGGTGATTTGCAGCAGAAAAGGAATATGCCAATCAACAAAATCCAGAGATAATCCTAAAGCACAATTTTAGCTTCTCTTCACAGTCTCTGAGCTACACTCAAAACCTCTTTCCAGAACTGCCAAGGAGGCTTGATTGAGTTTCAGCATTATTTCCGGACCTCCCCAGGTGGAGCCATTAATAATCAGTGAAATGGCCCAAAAAGAGCACTGAAAGGAACATGAGTTTCAAAAATTTGCTAACTGCATCATCAATCTCTGAATGATTGAGAACTGAATATAAAGGCCATGGTACCGATGCCCTTACACACACCCACAACACTCTGAAGCAGCAATCAACCCTATAATGATGATCTCACGATATTGCATAACCCTGAGGAGACAAGGTGAAGCTGGCTCTGTCTGGAACTGTGTTGATTGTCATCCATCAATCTGCACAGTCGGGAACGTCTGTATTCAGAGCCTCTGACAACCAGTTCCAGTTTAGACTTGTTCCCAAGGGACACGGGTGATTATTTTTATCTGCTAACGTTATAGTTTAACTAATTCACTAATGATTAAGACAATTTTAAAGACTGAGCAGGCCCCACTAGCTAAATGGCTGCTGCACTTTAGTTAACATGCAAAAGGTGTCCGCTGCCTGCAGTTAGCTAATAATGCATTATAATTAATAGTACTCGGGAAAAGTGTCCGGTCAGCAGGAGCCCTGAGGTTGTTTTCCTAATGCGCCAAGATGATCTCCATCAGGCCTTCTCTTGTTTCATCGGATAAGTGATTGTGCTGTCCTTATTCTGATTCTTTTAATTCTGAGAGTCAGTTGGGTTCTGATTCCAAAACCTCACAGAATTTTCTTCATGAGCATTTTCTTGAACTGACATGTGGGTTGCTGTGGTGATAAAAGTGAATAACCACCTTCTTATTTACTCATCTCCAATTCTGCCTTGCAAAAAAAGCACATCTCAGCAGGAGGGCTTCAGCAAGCAACACCCAGGGGAAGTCAGGACAATGATTCATCCACTGCAGTATAGATTTCTTCTTTTGCTTGCACTATCTCATGTTCTTCTCACATTGTTTTATTTTATTTTTTTTTTACTTTCATTTCCTTGTGTATAGGATCTGCTTTGTCCCACTATTCTTAATTGGTGCTAAAAAGCCTATTTTGGGGGCACCTGGGTGGCTCAGTCGGTTGAGCGTCCGACTTCGGCTCAGGTCACGATCTCACAGTCCGTGAGTTCGAGCCCTGCGTCGGGCTCTTGGCTGATGGCTCACAGCCTGGAGCCTGCTTCCAATTCTGTGTCTCCCTCTCTCTCTGCCCCTCCCCCGTTCATGCTCTGTCTCTCTCTGTCTCAAAAATAAATAAATGTTAAAAAATAAAAATAAAAAAAAATAAATAAATAAAAAGCCTATTTTGTAGTTAGGGAAACCAATCTTGGATGTCCTAGACAACTATTACATCATCTAACCCTACTTTGCTGGAATAAGAAACAGATGATGATGAAATCAGAGCAGTTCAGTGAAAGCCAAGAAAATAACAACAAATAATAGCCTGAGTACATGGCCAAAGGCCAATAGTCATCTCCTACCTCATTATTATTGTCAAATAATAACATAGAAATATTTTTGGAAATTCAGTGCCCTTCTCCAGATGCTCCTTCCCATCTCTGCCATCCTCCATTGCCCATCCACATTCCAGGGCAGGAGAGGGATGAATGAGGTGTCCCTCACACTATACATTCCAAAAGCAGAAAGTATCAAAATTATGTAAAGATAATAGAGCAGTCAGAAGGGGAAAAAATATGAGATGAGTTATATATATATATATATATATATATATATATATATGCTAGCAAGAATCATTGTTCTACTGGTTCTGCAATTATGTACATTTTCATTTTTTATCAAGTTAGAAGTTACACACAAAGAAAATCTCTAATAACTGGCATTGGATTAGCTGGTGGAGTCTAGTTGTGTTCTATGTGTTCTATGAATGTCAATCAGGTGTTGTTCGGGTCTCCTATTTTCTTACTGATAATTTTTCCTTTACTTGTTTCTGATTACTGAGAGAAGTATTGAAATCTCCACTGTAACTGGATTTGCCTAGTTGTATAACCTGTGCCACCACCATATGTCCTCCTCCCCCCAACATTTTTAGCCATTCTAAACTCTACTGTTATTATAATCACCATTTTAAAAATAAGGAAACTAAGGCAAAAGGAAGGCTAAGTAAATGTATGAGGCCACCTGGATTTCAAATTGAGGTAGTTTGACTCCAAAGTCCTTGCTCTTCACTCCCATGATATGCTGAACTCTGTCTCATCTGTGAATTTCAAGAATGGGTAAGATGACTTTATTTGCCCTTTACAAGTTATTTGTGGCACAAGCCAATTTCTGGGGTTGTTCAAGCACCATCCCAGCCTCTACTCTCTCCCATCTCGACCACCATTCAACACAATTTTATCCTCCCTTCAAGGAGCATTGGACAGGACACTCTAAGGGTATGTTGTTAGGAGATACAGCTTTCAGTGGGTCAGAAGGTAAAAGACCTTGCTTTGGCATGAAGGGCTCTATGGGGGCTATGGCTTTCTTTCCACCTTCTCTCAGTTCTTAGCTACCTTAGCTTTATTCTCTTCCAGGATGTTGGTGTGGATAGTTCTGAGTCCTGCTTTTAGAGGGTCCCCCTCTCCTGAAGAGGCCTGGAGGTGGGGAGATAAAGCCAATACTACTCTGGGGTTCAGCAATTCACCTGCTCTTGCTTCTTCTTGTCATCATTGTGGTAAAACCTTGAGGTCTTACCTCAAAGGTCAACTATGGGGTATGGGCTTTGAAAAAGAGGCAATGAAGGCCTATTCAGATTTGGCCTTAGGCTAGAAAGACAAAAGGAGTCTTCCTGGTTCACTCACAGTTCATCTGGTTTAGCAAGACCAGGATGTCTTGGGGTCAACAGGACTTTCAGGGTCAAAGTTATACAGCAATGTGTAACTCCTAAAAAAGCAATGTGTATTCTCGTAAAAGATGGCTTCTGTGTATATGAATCTCTAGGGAAGCTGTAATGGTAGATGGTTGGCCACCTCTATTTTCATCAGAGAAAAATTCAAACCATAAGATTGTCCATGGGAATGCAATAACTATTTCTTTTTTATTAAATAATTTTTTAATGTTTATTTATTTATGAGACAGAGCATGAGCAGGGGAGGGGCAGAGAGAGAGAGGGAGACACAAAATCAGAAGCAGGCTCCAGGTGCTGAGCTGTCACCACAGAGCCCAGCATGGGGCTTGAACTCATAAACTGTGAGATCATGACCTGAGCCAAAGTCAGATGCCTAATCAACTATGCCATCCGAGCACCCCTGGAATAACCATTTCCAACCAAAGAAATGTAAATCCTCATTCAGAATATGGCTAAAGAGCTGTTCTGTTGTTTGCCTCAGAGACCATTTTTTTCAGAGTTGAGGGTTCTTCCAGTTTAGATTAGGGCAAACTTTGGATCCAATGGAAGGACAGCTGAAATCTGAGCAAAGACCAGTGCATTTGATATCTTGAAAGCAAGAGATGACCCACCACTCTCTTTAGTCAATTGAGGAAGGACTATGAGACCTAAGTGTTAAAATCAGTGTTACTGCCAAACTAATAAGACACTGGTCATAATATCAGAGTGGTAAATTATTTTACATGAGGAAACAGAGTTGTCAGGTAACCTGGGTGTATACTCCTGTTGACCTGACCTAACACGAAGGGAAGCTAAACCAATATGGTTCTTAGAAAGTGAGGGGAGTTGTTATGATTTAAGTGTCTAGTAGCATTAGGCTCTGAAATGATTTCAGATTGGAACATTCCTACTATAGATATGTTTGTATATTTATCAGGCAAGAATTATGGGCCTGGAGGGTCATCTGGTCTGCACTGATCTACTATAGTAGTTGTAATAATAATAATAATAATAATAATAATAATAACAACAACTTAGTGAGCACTATGTCTTTTATAAAGATAAATATTCTCTCATTTATTCTTCACAACAACTTTATTCCTATAAAGTAAACAATATTACTGAAAAGGAAACCAAGATTTAGAGAGATATACTTGTTCCCTCGAGGATTTTGCCCTCGCAGTTTCCTTACCTGGAACACACATTTGTCAGTCACCTGATCATTCCTATTCATCCTTCAAGACTTAGTTCTAGTGTTCCCTACTCTCAGAAATCAGACATCTTCCCTTCTTGGAGCCTCTTGTGGGCTAGGCACCCTTCTTCTCTTTCTTCAGTTCTCTGCATTACCTCTGCAAAGTACTTGCTACATCATATTAAAATGTTCCTGTCTCTAAGGCAGGCTGTATCTTGTTATGACTAAATCTTTGTTTCCAGAGATGCTCAATATCTGGCAGAAACTATTATTCAGAAGAATAAATACTGTGACTAGTATTGAATAGATGCTCAAATACTTGAGGAATCACAAATTAGATGATGGTTAAGCCTTTAAGATAATGGTTAAGCCTAATTAGATGATGGTTAAATGAGTGATTGGACTAGAGACTCTTTAAGGTCCCTTCCAATTCTGAAATACTACAGGTTTTTTTTTCATAATTTTTTTTAAACATTTATTTATCTTTGAGAGACAGAGCATGAGTAGGAGAGGGGCAGAGAGAGAAGGAAACACAGAATCCAAAGTAGGCTCCAGACTCTGAGCTGTCAACACAGAGCCCAACCAGGGTGGGTAGAGCTTGAACCCATGAACTGTGAGATCATGACCTGAGCCAAAGTCAGACACTTAACTGACTGAACCACCTAGGTGCCTCAGAGATACTACAGTTTTGAGACTCAGATTTGAGCCTCTCTGGCTTGAATAGATAATACTGACCTTCACTGAGAAGTGAGAAGTGGAAGTAATTTCAAGAGGAAACTAAGGAAGTCAGTTCTGAATTCAAATGAGTCCCCCAAAATTGCCCCTTCAAAGTTGGTAAACTCATCTAAAAGCAGAAGACCCACACATTTTTTTAAAGGAGAAAAAAACACAATATATTCTATGACACCACTTCTAATTTTCAAATGTAAATCCCTTCATAGTTCTTTGGCAGAAATAATCCAACGTAAATAACATCCTCAAAGAATAAACTTCTCTGTTGTACAAGACAGATTATATCTTGAAGGACATGAAAATACTATATGTGAAGAGATGAGACTGGCCACACAATCAGCCCCTCCCTGTTATCGAATGGCCACTGCAGCAGTAACAGCAGGCTCCTGCTAGGCTCCATTCAGAAACCTCATGCACCTCTATTAATTACTCCTGTGACCTTCACCAAAGTGCCTCAGGCAGTAGTCATTCTTTTCTGTCATCTACAGGCTTCATGAATTGTAAATCAGTTCAAAACTGATAAGTACTCATCAATTCCCACTCACATTCTGTTCCAAAGCGTAGTTGTTGCCATTAGTTTAAAATTTGTCATAAAACTTTCATACTAGGAAACCCATGGTAAGAATTTCTCTCAACAGTAAGCATATTTATTTCACTTAAACCTTGGAAACAAGGTTATTAAAAAATATATAAAATGGCTCCTTTTGTCTTGTTTTTAATGTCTCTTTATTGCAGGAAAAATAATTTGAGGGGTCTCTGGCAAAAGGCTGGTTCTGATTGCCAATGCCATAATCTAAATTTCACCACAAATACTGATTGATTCAAAAACAGCAGAAGAGAGTGGCTCCCAATTTTCTGTTACAGAGCCAAATTTAATCTGAATGTTGTGGGAATATTAATTCATTTGTGGAATTAAATGCAAGATAATACGCTCATGTTCTGATGCAAATCTGTAATTTAGAGTTGAGCTTGCCAATAACAGTGTTACTTAGTACAAATTCAAAGTTTAATGTGTCTGTGTTCACGTGCTTTCCAAATGCATTTCAGAGTCCATTTGTAGTACAGATAAGCTCAGATATCTGCTATTTTGAATTTTATCCAAGGAAATTTCTGCAACCAAAAAGAGGTGTGGTTATTTTAATCACCCCTCCTGAAGCAGTCCATTTCTTTTAGCTCTATGTTGAAAACTAGTTCATTAAATTGAACCAAAATCTACCTCCCTGAGATTTTTTCCATTTTTCAGGTGAGAACACCTTCCAGGTAAAAGCTATAAAATGGCCCGAGACGCCTGGGTGGCTCAGTCGGTTAAGCATAGGATTTTAGGTCATGATTTTGCGATTCACGAATTGGGCTGTGTCCTGACAGCTCAGAGCCTGGAGCCTGCTTCAGATTCTGTGTCTCTCTCTCTGCGCTTTCGTGACTCATGCTGTCTCTCTCTCTCTTTCTCAAACATTAAAAAAAATTTTTTTAAAGCTACAATGGCCCAATTTCAGCCTGTCATGAAGAATGACTTTCTTACAATTCAAATGTTCCCCATCAACATGACCACTGCACGAACTGAGTACACATGAATTGCATGTACACTATGTGCTAGACCTTCTTTTAAGTGCTTTGCCTATATTATATCTTCTATCACAACCACACCTTTAAGTGGGTACTATTATTATCCCATTTTACAGATGAAGCAGGCATAGGGATTTTAAGCAATGTGTCCCAAATCACACATGCAGATCTAAATCCACTGACCATACTGCAAAGTCCTGTGTTATGAGATCACCACTTGACAGAGAATTCCAGTAGCAGAGGAGGTTTGAACTAAATGATATTTGAAGCCTTTTGCAACCATGAGAATATGTCACAGAGAATCCTCATGCAATGTCAACATTTTCACTTAACCACTCCTTCCCCAGAGTACCTCTCTATTATGCTCCCTTGGATGTTTGTACTTCCTCTGTGATGGCACCTATCCAATTACTTTATTGTAATTACTTATTGTGTCTCTCCCACACAAACTAAACTTCTTCAGAATGAGGGCTATTTCTACATTCTTAATCATTATATCTTGAATATCCAGCACAGTTCCTGGCACAGAGTAGGCAGTCAATGAGTATTTTGTTGAATAAGTGAGTAAAAGATATAATGAATCAATGGCAACATCCCATTGTTTTACAATTTAAATTTTGTCAGGTCTTACTGCAGAACTAGATTCTAGAATGAAGACTAAAAGGAAACAGATACACCTACACTAGAAGTGTTTTATTTTTATTATTTTTTTTTCAACGTTTATTTATTTTTGGGACAGAGAGAGACAGAGCATGAACGGGGGAGGGGCAGAGAGAGAGGGAGACACAGAATCGGAAACAGGCTCCAGGCTCTGAGCCATCAGCCCAGAGCCTGACGCGGGGCTCGAACTCACGGACCGCGAGATCGTGACCTGGCTGAAGTCGGACACTTAACCGACTGTGCCACCCAGGCGCCCCTAGAAGTGTTTTAAAAGGCATATCATATATTGCTTTATGCTTATTGTATGTTACTAATACATATATTTTTTTTAAATATACATCTCTTTTAACAATAGGAGATTAGTTAAATAAATTACTATCTGTTCACCCAGTAGAATATTGGACTTTTATTAAAAATGATGTTGAGGGATGCCTGGGTGGTTCGGTCAGTTAAGAGTCCAACATCGGCTCAGATCATGATCTCAGGGTTTATGAGTTTGAGCCCCATATGGGACCCTCTGCTTTCAGTGCACAGCCTGCTTTGGATCTTCTGTCCCCCTTTCTCTCTGCCTCTTCCCCACTGGTTCTCACTCTTCATCTCAAAATAAATAAACTTTTTAAAAAATGATGTTGAAAAATAATAGCTAATGACATGGAAACACATTCTCGATGCATTCAACTTTTTAAAAAATTAACCACTAAACCCACTTTTTGCTCATGTGAGAAAAGAAAAAAGAAAAAATTAAATGGCATATATACATAAACATCACTGAAAGGATGTGTTATAACATTAAATAGCAATAATGTTTTTTTCTGTTACAGAATTAGACATAAATTTTTATTGTTTACAGGTCGGTTTTTTTTTCCTATTTCATTGATCTCTATATTCTCAATTTTCCACAATGAACTTGTATTACGTGTAGAAAGAGGAAAAATAAAGGGTTGGGGCTTTTGTTTTGTTTTTTGCTAAATACAAATGAACTACTTGTATAAATAGTTAGAAAGGAATGGGTGCAACTTCTACTCATGTACTCAACTATCTCTTTTCCCCACTACTTTAATTGAAATACCATACATAGGCATGTTGTAAGGGGAGGGGTGGCTCTTGGGAAATATTTTTTCAAAGTGGAATCAAAGGCACAGTAGACTTTTCCTACCCAAACTTGACATATTCAGAGGATACTGTGCTGGTGTGAATCTCCTCATGGTTTTGTCTTTCCCCATGCATTGTAATCATTATACTAACTCCTATGAAGTGATTTAAACCCAACAAACAAACAAGCAAGCAATAACAAATCCTTCATAATAACAAGTACCACTAAAGAGAAAAATGAGTGCTAGTTGTAGAAATAAAAAATAAATAAACAGGTGTAAGGCAGTGATTGTTCTTTGCCTAGAACTACATGTTTTTTGGGAAAATATGAACAAAAACCAGGCAAAATATATTTTCTAGAAGTTTTCCTTAGTTCTTATGATCCCTCCAATGATACCAGATTTGGCAACTTCTGAAAAATGTTATGCCAAGATTCCAACTACTTTTTTTTTAATGTTTATTTATTTTTGAGAAAGAAACAGACAGAACATGAGCAGGGAAGGGGCACAGAGAGAGGGAGACACAGAATCCAAAGCAGGCTCCAGGCTCTGAGCTGTCACCACAGAGCCCGGCATGGGGCTCAAACCCAGGAACTATGAAATCATGACCTGAGTCGAAGTCAGACGCTTAACCAACTGAGCCACCCAGGTGCCCTCCACCTTCTTAATTTATTCCTTGGCTGTAACAAGAAAGAAAGGGTGGAGAGAGACAGGGGAGTAGGGTAAGAGAGAAGGAAAAAGGTGGTGAACAATGCTGGCTGCTGGCCTTTGTAAAAGATTTCAACTGTCAACTGATACAAGTAATGTTTAGGAAGTTGTTGTTGTTGTTGTTGTTTTAAAGGAGGGGAGCATGTTTGAAAGAGGGTGTGCCTGCAAGTCATTGAAAACTGGCCCTTTTTCCAATTATTTGTGGAAGGAGTTGAGGTTTGATGACCGAGACTGGGAGAAGGAACAGAAAGTGGTGGGTCTGACACTCCAAAGGACAGCATGAGGTAATCAGCAGATAAGCAGCTCCATATCTCTACATCTTGGAGTCATATGAACAATAACCTGGGAACCAGGTCCACCCACCCTGGGGACCCATCTCTGTATAGACAAGAAAGATATGAGGCCCCTTTCTGACGAAGATTGGACATAAAATCACTCACATGAGATGCTCTGTTTGCTGGTGGTTTGGCGACTTGAATAGATTTGGGGCATATGCCTGCCAACTACAGACACTGAAGTTCTCTCGAATCGCCCACAGGGGAGAGTACTCCTTGGCAAGATACGCACTGAGTGTTTAGGGAGCTTCTGTGTAAAATGGCATATTATTTCTAGTTTCTTGATGACCTACAGAATCACTCTTGCTTGCTTTCCTTCTCACTGAGCAATTTTCTTTCTTTTTTTGAAATTGGCATCATCACTTATTGTCCCCTACTAATTTACCTGTTCATATGGGACAGCTCCCCATAACAAAAGTATATCTGGCCCCAAATGCCAGAAGTGCTAATGTTGAGAAACCTCAGCTTACATGTATATGGGACTTCATTTATATTTTCTGAGGGCCATTTTACTCACTTGTAAAATGGAAATAAAAATACCATCAAAGTATTTTCTGATCCTTAAAAATATAAATTTTTTACTCAAAATCACCTACCTCATAGACAATAATACTAAACAATACTGAATACCGGACCCAGATTTCTAACTGTAGTTATCTTTCTGCTACATTACAATCTTGGTACCTGCTTAATTTCTATGTTCTCCTACTTGCACTCCTGACTCTGTCTGTTCCAGAGCATGGTAATCATACTCCTTAGCCCTCACTTCTTTTCTGCCTGGGTATCTTACCTGTTCTAACTTCTAATATTGTCTTCCCTTGTGTCATCATTTGACCTTCAGTGTCCCTTGGTTCTATGCGAAGCCCAAGGAATAGTGTTAGAGCTTGAAATTCCTTCATGTATTACTGAATTTTATGTATACAATAGAATAAATTTTAGTATATAATTGTTTTGTAATTCTTGAAAACGAACTTTTCTTATTGCTTTTTTAACATTGCTGCTCAATCGGTAAAACTTTTATAAAGATAGCAACAAAGAAATTTGAAAACATTCAGTCTCCAAACCTAGAAATATCTCTGCCATCATTTTGTCTTTTTTCAATGCTTTTTTTTTCTTCCATTAAAAGGCATTGTGATGTCAACATTATTCTGTAATTTTTTCCCACTTAATACATTGTAACCTCTTTCCATGTCACTAAACATTATTATCTAACATCATCTTTAATGGGTCCATAGTAATCCATTGTACAAGCATATTAGAATTTGTTTAAAAAACTGTGTTGTTGGAGTAATTAGGCTGCTTCCAATTTTTATCTTTTATAAACATGCCCTTCCAAATATTCTTAAAGCAAATCTTTGAGCATTCTTATCACATACCTAAAAGTGGGATAAATGAATCAAATGACATGCAAAAGTTTGAGTTTTGACATATATTGTTAAATTGAAGGGAATTTTACTTTGAATTAATGAATTTTTTGGTTAGTGGGTGTTGACACGCCATGGACATTCTTCATCCTGATTGGTTTCTCACTATAGTGGCTCCTCATTGAGTATCTGTGAAATGAAAGCCAGAGTAAGGCCGGCAATTGGTGGTGATTAGTCAGTACTGTCACCCCTACTGTAAACTAACTTCAAGTAATCCTGAAAGTCAATTCCCCTGAAGTTCAGTGAATGCCACATAGTACTAAAAACAATGTGGAGACTATAAAGATGAACCACCAACCTTGAAAGTATTTACAATTTAGTGTTCACACATAATTATTACATAATACAAAATACGGTAAGTTCAATAAGAAAATTACAAAATGCTGTGGGAAGAAACATATTTCTGAATAGGATGTTTGGGAGGTTTATATAAAGGAAATTATATTTAATCTGGACTTTGATGAGGATACGGTCGGACTTTGACTGGCAGGGGGCAGAAAGGCATCTTGGGTATGGAGACATACCAAGCAAAAGGACCAAGGGCAAGAAAGTGTGTGACATTTGTAACAAAGGCGGGGGGTGGGGGCGGCAGCAATTGAGGTGTCCCATGAGTACAGTTAATGCAAGGCAATAATGAGAGAGATACTGGGGAAGCAGACTGATAATCAAATTTTAACACATTGCTGAGAAGTAGAAACTATTTGTAGGGAAATGGGGAGCTAATGAAGGGGAGAGATATGCCGCAGGAAGGTTAGTGTGTCAGCAGTGTGGGTCACAGAGGCATCTATCTGGTAGAGGGAAGTATTGTAGTAGTCGCAGAAGAAGTAAATAAGGGCCTGAAAAAGGAAAGGGGCAGGTAGAGGCAGACTGTGAGGAAAGAAAATGTATAGAGAAATTCTTCAAGTTACGTAGAATAAAATCATGCAAGCAAGAGTGAAAACTGGCAAAATTAAAAAGCTGGATTTATAGTTCCCCTTCACACACACCCAACTTTTTTCCTAAATAAATATCCAATTAATTGTCAACATAGACTGTTCAGCTCTTTATTTAGCTTTTATTTGAAAAGCACCAGCACCACCTGGTGACAATAACTCAGATTGCCCCTCCCCAACAGTCCTGGTTCCTTCTTTTCTACTTTCAATTGCTTTTTGAAAAAATTTCACACATACATAAAACTTGAAAGAATACTAAAGTAAACACCCCTATACTATCATCTATATTTACCAATAGTTAGTGTTTTGCTACATTGGCTTTATCTGTTTCTATATGTGTTCATAACTGAACAATTTGAAAGTAAATTGTGGACACAAAACCACTTAAGCTCCAAAATTTCCTGCATGAATCTAAGAAAAGGATTTCCTGTACATGATTATAATATCATCACCTTACCTGAAAAGTTAATAATAATTTTACATCATCATACAATATGCTATGTATGTTCAAATTTTCCCAATTGTCGTAAAACATTTCTGTTTTTAATCCAAGATCTAATCAAGACTTATGCTTTTCAACTGGTTGTTGTTTCTGAGGTCTCTTCTAATCTAGAATGACGTCCCACATTCTGGATTTGTCTGATTATTACCCCCATGATTAAGTTCATAGTAAACATTTTGAATACTTCATAGGTGACTTTGTGTAGTTTTTATCGCATCTCTTCAGGAAAACTTACTGGTCAGCTTGTCCTACTATTGGTGTTGCCAAGTTTGATCAACTTGGTTAAAGTGGTGACTGCAAATTTTACCCCACATAATTAATGCCGTAAGTGGAGAGTTACCATGAGACCAAATGAATATCTTCACTCCAACAAATTTTTACACAAAGGTTTTGACATACATTGGCACGCCTTACTCGAATCAGTTAACTATACTAGAAATTGCAAAATGATTTTCTATTTCTATCATTCTTTTGACATTAATTATCAAAGAGAAACAAATAAATTAACCTAGCTATAAAACAAACTGATACAAGCAGATTTTCACCAAGTACTCTGTACACCCTTGGTGAGCTATATCTCAAAGACAAAAAGAACTGAAAAAGAAATTTCGAACTTGGGGTACCTGAGTAGCTCAGTCAGTTAGGCAGCCAAGGTCAGGTCATTACTTCGTGGTTCCTGAGTTCAAGCCTATGAATGGGCTCTCTGTCATCAGCGCAGAGCCCACATAGTATCCTCTGTCTCCTTCTCTCTCTGCCCCTCCCCAGTGTGTGTGCATGCTCTCTCTCTCATTCTCTCAAAAATAAACAAACGTTTAAAAATAAGAAATTTTAAATTTTAGTTAGTTTGTATATTATTAGTAATCATGGTATTGTAACTCTGAAAATTTTTATGTAATTATAAAATTAAGCAAATGAACAGATGTATTCATAAAATTAGGAACCAAGATTTCACCGGAAGAGCAAAGAAATACAGAAATCAAATATAACTAGCTAAGGAAAAATGCTATAATGTTACACTTGAATTAGAATTATCAATATTAATTCATGCTTTAAGAAAAAAAAGTTACTTCTGGGGTGCCTGGCTGGCTCAGTTGGTAGAGCATGCAGCTCTTTATCTCAGGGTTCTAAGTTCGAGGAGAAAAAAAGTTACTTCTGGGGTGAGTGGCTGGCTCAGTTAGTGGAGCATGTGACTCTATCTCCGGGTTGTAAGTTCGAGGTCCATTTTGGCTATAGGGATTACTTAAAAATAAAACCTTTTTAAAAAAAATTTTAATGTTTATTTATTTTTGAGACAGAGAGAGCGCGCGCACAAGTGGGGGAGGGCAGAGAGAGAGAGAGAGAGAGATACACAGAATTCAAAGCAGGCTCCAGGCTCTGAGCTGTCAGCACAGAACCGGATGCGGGACTCAAACTCAGAACCATGACATCATGACCTGAGCTGAAGTCGGACGCTTAACTGACTGAGCCACCCAGGAGACCCTTAAAAATAAAATCTTACAGGAGCACGTGGGTGGCTCAGTCCGTTGGGCGTCCGACTGAGGCTCAGGTCATGATCTCGCAGTCCATGAGTTCCAGCCCCGCATCAGGCTCTGTGCAGACAGCTCAGAGCCTGGAGCCTGTTTCAGATTCTGTGTCTCCCTCTCTCTCTGACCCTCCCCTGTTCATGCTCTGTCTCTCTCTGTCTCAAAAATAAATAAACGTAAAAAAAAATAAAATAAAATAAATAAAAAATAAAATAAAATAAAATCTTACAAAAAGAAACAAAGAATAACTCCTTAGTTCTGTCCACTAATCATTTAAACAAAGATATTGCAGCAGCAATAACAGAACTAGCACCAAGATTTTGGTTTCTCATATGCTTACCAGACATTTGCGTATCTTCCTTCATAAAATGTCTACTCAAATCTTCTACCTATTTTCATTGGATTGTCTGTGTTTTTTTTATGATGTAGTGAAAGGACTTATTCTGTATTCTGGATTCAAGTCCATTATCAAATATATTGTTTTGTGAATATTTTGTCTCATTCTATGGCTATATTATTTATTTTCTTAGTGTTTTTTTTTTTTGATGAGCAATTTTTAATTATGATGAAGTCCAATTTACACATTTTTTTTCTCTTATGGTTATCGCTTTTCTGTGTTCTGCCCAAAACACCTTTGTCTATTCACAAATCACAGATACTCTTCTAAAATCTTTATAGTTTTAGTTTTAAGAATTTTTGTCAATTTATATAAAAGTTATTTGAATTTCAAAAAAATCTTTATAGTTTTACTTTTTATGCACAAGTCTACAATCTATCTAAAATAAATTTTTGTTTATAATATGAAATAAGCATGAAAGTTAATTTTTCTATATGGATATCTAGTTATTCCAAAATTATTTGTTAAAAAGGTTTTCCTTTACCTATCAGATGACTTTGGCATCTTTCTCGAAAATCAAATAGCGTATAAGTGTGAGCCTAATTCTCTCTATTCTGTCCTCTGATTTACATGTCAATTCTTATGCCAATACCATACAGTTGGATTACCATAGCTTCATAGTAGTATTGAACTTAAGTAGTTAGGTCTTTTAACTTTGTTCTTTTTTTGAGATGCTTTGGATATTCTAAATCCTTTTCATTTCCAAGTGAATTTTAGAAAAAGTTTGTCAATTTCTACCAAAAGCATAGTGGAACTGTTACCAGCATCGTGTTGAATCTATAATCAGTTTGGGAAGAATTGACATTTTAACAATATTGAGTCTTCCAATCCATGAACATGGTATATATTTTCATATAATGTAATCCTTTTTTCTCAGCAATGTTTCATAGTTTTCAATGAAAATAACTTGCATGTCTTTTATTAAATTTATTACTAAGTATTTTAACTTTTTTATGTTATTGTGAGTGAAATTAACTTTTTATTTTATTTTCCAGTAGTTTAAGATAATATACAAAAATACAATTGATTTTTGTATATTAACTTTGTATCCTGAAATTTTGCTAATGGTTATCTTGTAAATTCCTTAAGATTTTCTATATAAACAATCATGTCATCTGCCCCAAACAGCAACAACAACAACAACAACAAAATAACAGGTTTTCCCTTCTGATCTTTATGCTTTTTACTGCTTTTTATTGCCCTACTGAAATGGCTACAACCTTAGAGAGAATGAATATAAAGTAATGAGAATGAGTATTCTTGCCTAGTTCTTAATTTCTGGGAGAGCAGTCAATATTTCACCATTAAGCAGTACTGTAATTTTTTCATATATGCCATTTTCATATATTCCATTTATCAGAGTGAGCAAGTTCCCTTCTATTTCTAGTTTCTGAGAGTGTTTACTAGCAAATGAATGAAGTTTATCAAATGTTTTTGCTGTATCTATTGAAATAATAATATAGTTTTCCCATTTTTCTGTTAATATGCTGACTTTCTTTCATTGATTTTCAAATATAAACCAACCTTTTATTCCTAGAATAAAACTAACTTGTCACAATGTATTATCTTTTTTATGTATTGTTGGATTTGACTCACTAATTGTTTGTTATGGATATTTGTGCTATGATTATTGGGGATATAGAGCTGTAATTTTCTTTTTTTGTAAGGTCTTTGTTAGGTATTGTATTGGGTTGTGCTGGCCTCATAAAATAAATTGGAAAGTAGTCACTCCATTATTTTTGAAGGAGTTTGTTTGTTAGGATTAGTTTTATATCTTTTCTTAAATGCTTGAGAAAATTAAATAATAAAACCATCTGGGCTTTCACTTTTTATTGTGGGAAGGTTTTTAATAATTCTATTTCTTTAATAGATGTAGTGTTATTTAATCATGTGTCAATTTGTGTAAGTTTATCTTTCAAAGAATTAGTCTGTTTTCTCCAAGCTGTCAAATGCATTGCTATAAAGTTGTTTAAAACTTTCTCTGGGGGGCGCCTGGGGGGCGCAGTCGGTTAAGCGTCCGACTTCAGCCAGGTCACGATCTCGAGGTCCGGGAGTTCGAGCCCCGCGTCAGGCTCTGGGCTGATGGCTCGGAGCCTGGAGCCTGTTTCCGATTCTGTGTCTCCCTCTCTCTCTGCCCCTCCCCTGTTCATGCTCTGTCTCTCTCTGTCCCAAAAATAAATAAACGTTGAAAAAAAAAAAAAAACTTTCTCTGGGGTGTCTGGGTGACTTAGTCGGTTAAACATCTGCCTCTTGATTTTGGCTCAGGTCATAATTTCACTATTCATGAGACCAAGCCCCTTGTTTACCTCTGTGCTGATAGCTAAAAGCCTGTTTAGGATCCTCTGTCTCCCTCTCTTTCTGTCCATCCACTGCTCATGCTCATTTCCTCTCAATAAATAAATAAATAAATAAATAAATAAATAACCAAACTTAAAAAAAATTTTTTTAATTCTCTAATTAGCCTTTTAATTTCTTTAGAGTCTGTAGTGATTACTCCTATTGGTGATTTTGGTCTCTTTTTTTTTAATCTGTCTAGATAGGAGTCTATCAACTTTGTTGACCTTTTCTAAGAACAAACTGAGGCTTTATGAAATTTCTATATTGTCTTTATGTTTTCTATTTCATTGATTTCTACTTCAGTCTTTAGTTCTTCTTTTCTTCTACTTAGTTTGGTTTTACTTTGCTCTTCTGTCTCTGGCTTCTTAAGACAGAACCTTAGGTTACTGATTTTAGACCTTTGTTTATTTATTTTTTTTTTTAGACCTTTCTTGTTTTCTAAAATAAGCCTTTAAGGCTGCAAATTTCCCTCTAAGTACCTTTATCTGCATCCCACAATTTATGATATTTTTCATCTTCACTAACATTTACTTTGAAATGTTTTCTAATTTCCCTTGAAATTTTTTCCTTGACCCACAGCTTATTTCAAAATGTGTTATTTAATTTCAAAGTAATTGGATTATTCTGTATATCTTGTTATTGGTCTTTAATATTCTTGCTTTCTCATCAGAAAGTATATTTTGTGAAATTTCAATGCTTGGAGACTTATTGACTTGTTTTACGGACCAGCATACATTCCATCCTGGTAAACTTAGCAATGTCCACTGGAAAAGGATGTGCATTCTCCAGTTGTTGTGTATTGTTCCACTTAATGTCAGTTAGGTAAATGTGGTTAATAGAGTTATTCAGATCTTCTATGTCTTTCCTGATTTAAACAATTCTATCAATTACTGACAGAAACGTGTTAAAATCTCCAACTATAATTAAGGAGTTGTCCATTTAATTCCATCAATTGTTATTTCATGATTTGAAGTTCTGTTGTTACACACATACACAATTGTGATTATTATGTTTCCTGATGAATTACTTCTTTTATAACATATCTTTTTTTATTGCAGTACTATCTCAGAGTAATATTTTTCCTTGAGTTTACTTTATCAATACTAATATAGAACTCCAGTTTTTTGTTCACCTATTGCATCATGTGTCTTTTTCTATTGTTACTTTCAAAAACATTGTGTGTGTGCATGTGTGTGTGTATGATACTCATTTATAAATATATATGACATGCAACATGTTATTTATGTCCTCTCTTGGAAATAACATATAGTTGGGTCCTCCTTTTTTTATCCATTTTGAAAATCTCTACATTTAGTCAGAGTATTTCTAGGTGTCTTATTATAATTATTAAATGTTATTATTGATATGGTTTAAGTATTCCACTCCATTATTTTGCTTTCTGCCTGTGCTCTCTGTTTTTAGTTCCTCTGTTCCTCCTTTTGCCTGTTTTTGAATGAACTACTTTAAAATTTTCATTTTAATTTATCTGTTGCCTTTTAGTTATACAGCTTTCTGTTAATTTTTTAATAGTCACTATAGAGATTTCAACATCTATCCTTAACTTTTCTCAGTCTACATAGTATTAACACTGACCTCTTCATATAAAAGGTAGTAACTATACAAGCTGTGTATTGACTCTTTTTTAATAAAAATTTTAAATTTTCATATAGTCTAAATTGTCTATTTTTTCTTGGTGTCATATCTAAAAAATCATTGCCAGATCCAATGTCATGATTTTTGTTATGTTTTCTTCTAAAAGTTTTGTAGATTTATTTCTCACATTTGTTTGTTTTGTAGATTTATTTCTCACATTTGTTTCCTTGATCCATTTTGAGTTAATTTTTGTATATGGTGTTAGATAAGGGTCTAGTTCATTCTTTTGCATGTGGATATACAGTTTTCCCAGCATTGTTAGTTCTAACACTTTTGTGGAACATTCAGGAGTTTCTACATATGGGATCCTATCATCTGTAAAGATAAATAATTTTACTTCTTCCTGTCCAACAGGGATGTCTTTTACTTGTTTTTCTTGTGTAATTGCTCTGGCTAGACCCCTAGTACTTGAATAGAAGTGGTTAAAGTGGACATCTTTGCCTTATTCCTAATCTAAGAGGAAAATTTTTCAGTTTTAAATTCAATAACGTACAAAAACTCTGCTCCTTTACAACTCCATCCGCAACTTTTTCAGTGGTCGATGTCACAAAAAAAATCTTTATACACTGTATGCCCCCAACCATAATCTACTAATTCTTTAAATGCATTGATCTTTTAAATTACATAGAAAAATATATGGAGTTACAAACTAAAGTTGTAATAATACTAGCTTTTAAACTGCTATTTTTAAAATGTATTAGTCTTTTCAATCATAGAAAACAAAGTGTTACAAACCATTGTTACAATAATACTAGTTTTTATAATTTCCCAGGTGTTTGTTTATCTTTACTGAGATCTCTATTTCTTCATAGGGCTTCAAGTTACTATCTAGTGCCCTTTCATTTCAACTTGCAGGATTCCCTTTAACATTTATTACAAGGCAGGCCTAATGGTAGCAAATTCCCTCAGTTTTTGTTTGCCTGTTAATATCTTAATTTCTCCTCACTTTTGAAGGACAGTTTTGCAGATATAAATTCATAATTGATAGGGTTTTTTGTTTTATTTTAGCACATTGAATATATCATGCCTTCTGGCATGGCTTCCAAAGTATCTGATGATAAATCTACTGATAATTTCAATGAGGAGCTCTTGGATCTGACATGTCACTTCTCTCTGACTGCTTTCAACATTTCTCTCTGGCTACTTTAAAGATTCTCTGTCTTTGTCTTTTGAAAGTTTGGTTATAATGTATCTCACTGTGGATCTCTTCGAGTTCAACTTACTTGGAGTTAGTTGAGCTTCTTAGATGTTTATATTCACATCTTTCATCAAATTTGCAAAGTTTTCAGCCATCATTTCTTCAAAGAATCTCTCTGTTCCTTTCTTTCTCTTTTCTTCCTGGAACTCCCAGAACATGAATGTTAGTCCACTTGATGGTGCTCACAGGTCCTTTAGGGTCTATTCACTTTTCAAAATTTTTTTCTTTCTGTTCCTCACACTTGATAATTTCCATCATTCTATCTTCAAGTTCACTGATTGTTTCTTCTGCCTACTCAAATACGACCCTCATTCTCTCTTGTAAATGTTTCATTTCTGTATTGTACTTTTCAGCTCGAAATCTTCTTTTTGGTTTCTTTTTAGATTTTTTATCTCTTTATTGATATTTTATTTTCTTACATCATTTTCTTGACTGTCTCCACATATTCCTTTCATTATTTAAGGATCTTTAAAACAGTTGCTTTAAAGTTTTTGTCTAACAGATCTGCCATCTGGGACAGTTTCTGATGCTTTATTTTCCTTTGAAGGAACCATATTTTCCTGTTTCTTTATATGCCTTGTGATTTTGTTGTTGCTGTTGCTGTTGACAGCTGGGAACTTGAATCCAAAACTGTGATAAGTCTAGAAGTTAGATTCTCTCCCTACCCCTATAATTTGCTGGGGGGTTTTGTTTTTGTTTTTTTATTGTAGGCAAAGTCTGTGCTAAAGATCACAGATTTTATCTGAGCTTAAGCCTATCCATGGGCATGCATGGTGACTTTCTAATCTCCCCCATATATGCAATTGCTTTTGAATATTCATTTCTAATGTTTGGTTCCCAAAAGAGGAATAAAAGAAAAATGAAGAGAGGAGGGTGTTGACCCTTTAAATACTGTAGAAGTCACTTTGACTGGAGGAGGAAGAGTTTGCAACAATAAAGGAGGTAAAATAACAAAGGCCACCCAACTCTTTGCCCCCACCTCTGAGATCAGAAGCTCCAACCTGTATCAGAGGATAGATCTGTAATGCTGGAGGTGACAGGGTCTTTTTTGTCCACTGTGGCTTCCACAAACTGCATGCAAGCTGCTCCTGGAACATGTGCACAGCTGCCTGCCATGGATCTGGGGATGGGAGGATGGGTAGCTACTACTGTGCTAAGCTGAAATTGACATAAATTAAATGAAATTTACTGTCTGAGCCTTTCTTCAGAAGTTGCAATCCTTCAATAGACTCCAGGGTTCTAAAATAGTTACATCAGACAGATTCCTCCAAAGCAATTGTGGTCTAGGTAGAGAAAGAGATTCTTGGTGCTTTCTACCCTTCCAACTTCCCAGAATTCTGTAAAGAGTTCTTAAAATACAACAATAAGAAAACAAAAAACTGAATAAAAATGTAGGCAATAGATCTGAGCAGACACTTCACATGCAAATAAGTATATGAAAAGACACTTAACATCATTGATTATTAGGGAAATGCAAACTAAATTTACAATGAACTACTACTAAACACATAATAGAATGGCTAACATCAAAATATCTTACAATTCTAAATGCTGTTGAGAATGGAACTGGAAGTCTCATTCACTGCTGGTGTACATACAAAATTGTACAGCCACTTTGTAAAACATTTTGGCGTTTCTTTTCAAACAAATGACCCCCCACAATCCCATTCCTAGATATTTACCCAAGAGAATTGAAAACTTATGTTCTTGTACACAAATGTGCATAGCAGTTTTATATTAATCAACAAAACCTAGATGACATACTTCAAAAGGTGATAAACAAACTATGGTATATCCTGAAAATGAAGTTCCACTCAGCAATAAAAAGGAACAAAGTATTGATTCATGCAGCTACATTTCTTTTTTTTTTTTTTATTTTTTTTAACGTTTATTTATTTTTGAGACAGAGAGAGACAGAGCATGAACAGGGGAGGGGCAGAGAGAGAGGGAGACACAGAATCGGAAACAGGCTCCAGGCTCTGAGCCATCAGCCCAGAGCCCGACGCGGGGCTCGAACTCACGGACCGCGAGATCGTGACCTGAGCTGAAGTCAGACGCTCAACCAACTGAGCCACCCAGGTGCCCCTTTGCAGCTACATTTCTAAGTGAAAGAAGCCCTGAACCCCTATACCAACTTGTTTAGATAATTTGTGTAAACAGTATGACTTATAGTGAATATTTTCTTTCCTTCTGGGCATAGGGAACTTCAGAAACTGCATTCGCTGTGTGTTTATGTGACTAATTCCCAATACAAACTGTGGATTCCCAGGCTTAAGCAATCTTCCCTAGTAGACAACAGTTTGAACATGTACTTACAATTAAATGCTGGAGGAATCAAGTGCATCCTGTAAAATTCCATTGGGAGAAGTCTCTTGGAAATGAGCATTTGAATTCCTCCAGACTTGATCCAATGTGCTTTTTCCCTTTGATAATTTTTATTTGTATATTTTTTAAGGTAATAAACCATGAATATAATGATTTCAGAGGCCTGTGAGTCCTTCTAGCAAAACACTGAACCTGAAGGTGGTCATGAGGACCACCAATGCAATGTGTATGCATGGGTTAGTATACATACATTTATGTTCTAGTTTTGTCTACAGAGAGCTGAAAAGCAGCAAGTGTGCCTAACAGCAATGCACCTGGGTGGCTCAGTTGGTTAAACATCCGACTTTAGCTTAGGTCATGATCTCATGATTTGTGAGTTTGAGCCCCACATCGGGCTCTGTGCTGACAGCTTAGAGCCTGGAACCTGCTTTGGATTCTGTGTCTCCTTCTCTCTGCCCCTCCCCTCTCTCCCTCTCACAAATAAAAATTAAATTTTTTTTAATTAAAAAAAATTACAATTAAAAAAAATAAAATAAAAAAAGATGAGGATGGGGAGATTGGGGCATGTCAAAAGGACACAGGCTCCCAATGGCCAATGCTCGAACAATTTAAACAACAAAATAATAATAGTGTTGATTATACATCTGTGAGTAAAATAAATTATCCATGAATTCATATTCATGCAAATAAATAAGGAAAACAGAGAGAAAGAGGAAGAGAAAGAGAGAAGGGACAAATCTTTAGAAAAGAATTTCAAGTAATAAATGCAGAAAGATAAGGGAAATAGAAATTCACCATTAGAATACCACAATAAAAATTAGCACTATAATTTGGGGGCAAAACTTTAAGGAGAAATAGGGTATGTGCATAGCCTTGAAATATCTACCCCAACATGTTTATTAATAATTGTGGTGCTTTTAACATACGTCCAAAAAAATCTTTGATATTTTTCCCACCAAAAGGTGGAACGTAATTCCACTTCTTGTATGCTAGAGTTAGTGATTTGCTTCTATTGAACAGAATATAGAAAGTATTGGGGCACCTGGGTGGCTCAGTCGGTTGAGCATCTGACCTCGGCTCAGGTCATGATCTCACGGTTTGTGGATTGGAGCCCCGTGTCTGGCTCTGTGCTAATAGCACGGAGCCTGAAGCCTGCTTCAGACTCTGTCTCCCTCTCTCCCTACCCCTCCCTCACTCATGGTCTCTCTCTCTCTCTGTCTCTCTCAAAAATAAATAAACATTTTTAAAAAATTAAAAAAAAAAGAATATAGAAGGGGAAAAACATTAACTTTACGCAGACAAACCTGACAGGCATTACCTTAACTAAGGAGTCAAGGTTAATATAACCAATAATAAGTAATGTTGGTATCATGTGCCCCTAAAATGATATGATAAGAGCATTTTACTTCTACAGTATTCTTCCCCCTAATTCATAGCCCTGGTCTAATAATGAGAAAATGTATTAAAATGTACACGTGGGATTTAAATTTATGGAGGTAACTGAGTGATGACATGGAGAGGCTAATGTGAGTGAAAGAATTTATTACTTACAATTCCCAAGAGAAGGGGCTATGCCATGCCATACAGGACTACATGGGAAAGCACCAGTTTTGATCAAGAGACAGAAGTAGGAGCAAGGGCAACGTATGGCCTAAAACTTTATTGTATTTTCAATGGAACAGGCAAGACAGGACAGGAGAAACCGCTTAGGAATGACTACTTCAAATAATATCAACTGGCTCTCAGCTACGGGTGTAGTCTGGTTCCTGGCCCTAGGTGATTTAAAGCAGGGGAAATATTGGCTTGGTATGTGATGGTTAGATAAAGGAGGTTATCGAGAGTATGGACCAGAACTGGTGAGGGTTTGTAATATGATTTTCATGTACCTGTGAATGCTGGGTCACAAAGGAGATACAAAGAACTCTGGCTGTTAGTTTGGCCCTATGATCAATGGATGCCAAAACTATGAATACAGGATCTAAGAAAACGCAGAACAAAAAACGTCACATAAACTCATATTGAAGAACATTCTACAAAATACCTTGAGCAGTATTCTTTAAAACTATCAAAGTCATGAAAAACAAGAAAACACTGAGAAACTGTCACATATTGGAGGAGACGAATAAAATAGAATGGTGTAGTGCCCAAAATCGGATCTTGGAACAAAAAAAGAAAATCAATTGGAAAAGTCAAAGAAAATTTCTACTTCAGTAATAATATTGTACTAACATAAATTTGTTAGTTTATATAAATGTACAGTGATTCTATGATATATAACATTAGGTTAAGGGTATATGGAAACATTTCTATCATCACGATTTCTATACATTTAAAAATTCACTCAAAATAAAAAGTTTAATATAAATAGGTAAAATAAAAAACTTTGCCTGGATTCCACATCTGACTCTAACATTATATTTCTGCCCTCCCTTTCTTGGCAAAAATCTCTTGCCAAAATTATCTAATCTTGAATTTTTTTTTTTTACATTTTTTTTTCAACGTTTATTTATTTTTGGGACAGAGAGAGACAGAGCATGAACGGGGGAGGGGCAGAGAGAGAGGGAGACACAGAATCAGAAACAGGCTCCAGGCTCTGAGCCATCAGCCCAGAGCCCGACGCGGGGCTCGAACTCCCGGACCTCGAGATCGTGACCTGGCTGAAGTCGGACGCTTAACCGACTGCGCCACCCAGGCGCCCCTCTAATCTTGAATTTTTTATAATGTCTTTGTTGATAGTTTTTTAAGCACAAAAATTATTCAAGAGTTTTAAAAATAATTATTCAATTTATTAAAATTACCAGTTCAAAATCCAGTTATTCCTTGAGTTTTTTTCCCCTTCAGAGTTTTTTATTTCAGTAAATTTACATATTGAAATACAAATATAGAACCTTTGCATCACCCAGGTAAGTGCTCACATGTCCCTTCCCAGGCTATATACCACCCCTCTCCGAGAGTAAATAATTTTTCTGATTTTTTTCTACCATAGATTGTTTTTGCCTATTCTGGAACATCATATAAAGTGCATTACAGTACGAATTATTTTGTATCTGGCTTTTTCCATTTAGCATCATGTCCTGGCTTCTTTCAGTCATCCATACCACTGTGGTTATCAATAGTTTGTTCCATTTTATTACCTAGTAGTGTTCCATTTTATGAATACAACACAGTTTATTTATCTAATAAACAATGATGGACATACGGATTATTTCCAGTTTTTAGCTGTTATGAGTGAAGGTGCTATACATTTTCATGTACAAGCCCTTTTTGTAGACATGAGATTTTATTTTGAGGGATAAATATCTAAACTTGGAATTGCTCTATTTAATGAGAAATTGTCAAATATTTCCCAAAGTGGTTGTGCCATTTTATAATACCACCAACAATGGATGGGAGTCACACATCCTGACCAATATTTGGTCTTTTCAGTGTTTTAAATTTTAGTTAGTCTAGTGGGTCAATTTAGGGCCACTAGATTAACTAAATTTAGTCAATTTAGTTAATCTAGTGGCTTTTCATTGTAGTTTTACTTTTGCATTTCCCTAATAAGTAGTGATATTAACTACTCATGCACTTACTGGGCATTCATATATTTTCCTTTGTGAAGTATCTATTCAAGTCATTTGCTTTTTTATTGTTTTTATTTATCATTATTATTTATCATTAAGTAGGATTCCTTTCATTAATAGGAATATGTCTGCCATATACCTTTTTTTTTTTTTAATTTAGTTCTTTGAAAAGATCAACCATTTTTTAAGATTTTTAAAATTTATTTTTGAGAGGACAGTGAGATCAGGGAAGGGGCAGAAAGAGAGGGAGACAGAGGATCTGAAGTGGGCTCTGTGCTGACAGCAGAGACCCATGCGGACTCCAACTCAAGAACCATGAAATCATGACCTGAGCCGAGTCGGCTGCTTAACCCACTGAATTACCCAGACGCCCCTGCCATATACTTTTTTTTTTAAGTTTTTTTTTTTTTTCAACGTTTATTTATTTTTGGGACAGAGAGAGACAGAGCATGAACGGGAGAGGGTCAGAGAGAGAGGGAGACTCAGAATCGGAAACAGGCTCCAGGCTCTGAGCCATCAGCCCAGAGCCTGACGCGGGGCTCGAACTCACGGAGCGCGACATCGTGACCTGGCTGAAGTCGGACGCTTAACCGACTGCGCCACCCAGGCGCCCCTGCCATATACTTTTAATACACTTTCTTTTTTACGTAAGTTTTTGATTTACAGAAAATTGAGAATATGGTACAGAGAGTTTCCATATACTCTTTCACCCAGTTTCCCCTATTATTAACATCTTATGTTGGTATTGCACATTTGTTACAATTTAATGGACCAGTATTTTTATATTACAGTTAACTAAAGTCAATAGAAGACTCAGATTTCCTTAGTTTTTTGTTTTTGTGTTGTTTTGTTTTGTTTTGTTTTGTTTTGTTTTGTTTTGTTTTACCTAATGTATATTGCTGTTCCAGAATCCTACCCAGGATACTACATTGCATTTACTTGTCATGTCTCCTTGGGCTCCTCTTCTCTGTGAATTTCTTAGACTTCCTTTATTTTGATGAATTTTACAGTTTTGAAGAGTACTGGTCAAGCGTTTTGCAGGATATCCCTCTAATGGAATTTGTCTAATTTTTTTCTCATGATTAGACTGGGGATATGGGTTTGGAGATGAAGACCCCAGAGGTAAATTGCTATTTTCTTCACATCATATCAAAGGTACATATTATGAATATGGTTTATCACTGTTGATGTTGACCTTGCTCATATGGCTGAGATAGTATTGTCAGATTTCTCCTCTATAAAGTTACTCTCCCCTCTCCCCTTCCATACTGTACTCTTTGGAAGATAATCACTTAATGCACAGTGGGAAGTTATGCTCCTTCATGGCAGATCATCTACATAAATAAATTAGAATTCTTCTGTAAGGGATATTTGTCTCTTTTCCTTCCTTCATTTCCCTATTCAATCATTTACTTATATTCCTATACACTTGTGATATTTATTTCCTTGCTAACAGAGCAAGGAAGTGGTTTTATACATTGTAATACAGTTAGAGTCTCTTGTCTCATCTGCATTCCTTCCTGAATCCCCCAACCTCCTAAATGATGTCTTTTAATTGCATACATTGTTTCACTCAGTGCTGTGAAGCTGTATGGGTCTGAGTAAATGCATAATTTCATGTATTCACCATTATAGTATCATACAGAATAGTTTCACAACCCTTAATATATTGCTTGCCTTGAACTATTGAACTCTCCTTCCTTCCCCCAAATCCCTGGCAACAACTGATCTTTTGCTGGTTGTATAGTTTTGCCTATTCCAGAAGGTCATGTAATGGGAATCATTTTCAGACTGGATTATTTCACCTAGCAATATGCATCTAAGGCTTATCCATGTCTTTTAAATGGTTGGTAGTTTATTTATTTTTGTCATTGAGAGATATTCCATTGTGTGAAAATACCACAGTTGGCTTATCCATTCACCTGTTGAAAGGTATCTTGGCTACCTTTTTAAAAAATTATTATTTTCTTCCAGTCTATAACCTGCCTATTTATTTTGGTAAGAAATTTTACATTTGATGAAGTTTAACATATAATTTTCTCTTTTATGGCTATTGCTTTCTATGTCTTCTAAAAATTATTTGCCTACTCACAAGGGTATATACATATTTTCCTATATTTTCTTCCATAAATTTTATTTTATGTTTATGTCCACAATCTATTTTCAATTAATTTTTATGTAGCATATGAAGTAGGGATTGCAGCTCATTTTTTTTACTGATGTAAAATTCATATAACAAAAACTCATTTAAAATTACTTTTAAGTTTATTCATTTTGAGAGATACAGAGACAGCGTGAGTGGGGAAGGAGCAGAGAGACAGAGGGAGAGAGAGAATCCCAAGCAGGGTTCATGTTGCCAGCGCAGAGCCTGATGCAGGACTTGAACTCACAAAACCACAAGATCATGACTTGAGCCAAAACCAAGAGCTGGATGCTTAACTGACTGAGCCACCCAGGCGGCCTCTAAATCTATCATTTTAGAGTGTACAAATCTGTGGTATTTAGTACATTTCACAATGTATGCAACAATCGCCTCAATAGATGCAATTATTAATAAATAACATTTTCATCACCCCAAAAGACAACCTTATACCTATTAAGCAGTTCTTCTCCATTCCATCCTTTTTTCCAGCCCTGGCAAACATTATTCTGCTTTCTATCTCTGTGGTATTACTTAATCTGGATACATACAAATGTTGTTACAGAATATGTGAACTTTTGTGTCTGGTTTCTTTTCTATAGCATAATATTTTTGAGATTCACCCACATTGTAGCATGTAGCAGTACTTTATTCTTTTTCTGGTTGAGTAATACTTCAGTGTATGTATGTACCACATTTATTCATTCATTCGTCTGTTAATAAGACTTTTGGGTTGTTTCCATGTTTTCCCTATTCTGAATAGTGCTGCTTTGAAACTTGTGTACAAGTATTTGTTTGAGTATCTGCTTTCAGTTCTCTGGAGTATATGCCTAGGAGTGGAATTGTCAGTTTATATAAAAATTCTGAATTGAATTTTTTGAGAAACCACCAAACTACTTTGCACAGTGGCTATACCATTTTACATTCCCACAAGGATGTGCAATGTTCCAATTTCCCCAATTTCTCAACCAATATTTGTTTCCTTTTTTAAATTATAGCCATTCTAGTGGGTGTGAAGTAGTATTTCATTGTGGTTTTTTTTTTTAATTTTTTTTTCAACATTTATTTATTTTTGGGACAGAGAGAGACAGAGCATGAACGGGGGAGGGGCAGAGAGAGAGGGAGACACAGAATCGGAAACAGGCTCCAGGCTCTGAGCCATCAGCCCAGAGCCCGACGCAGGGCTCGAACTCACGGAGCGCGAGATCGTGACTTGGCTGAAGTCGGACGCTTAACCGACTGCGCCACCCAGGCGCCCCTCATTGTGGTTTTGATTTTCATTTCCCTACTAATGATTTTGACCATCTTGTTATGTGCATTTTGGACATCTCTATATTTTCCTTAAAGAAATGTCTATTCAAGTCTCTTGCCCATTTTGAAAAATGGCTGTCTTTTGATTACGAGTTTTATTCTTTATTATTATAGCTTAATAATAAGCCTTGCATTTCTTCAAACTTTTCTTATTTTTATAAATTAATTTTCTTACTATAGGTCCTTAGAATTTCCAAGTAAATTTTAGAATAATCTCATCACTTTCTATACAAAAACCTACTGGGATTTTGATTAGGATAGCATTCAATATATTGATCCATTTAGGAAGCAATGACATCATAGTGATATTGTGCGTACCGATCCATGAACATAGTATATTTCTCCAATTATTTAGTTCGTCTTTAGCTTATCTCTAGAATATTTTGAATATTTTGTGGTTCTCAATATATAGGTCTTATACACATTTTATTTTTAGGTATTTAATTTTTAATACTATCATAAATGGGTCCCTCTTTTAAAATATTTAATTTTCAATTGTTTGTTGCTAACATGGAAATACAATTGATTTTCCTATTGAGCCTATATTAATTCTTGTAAACACACCTGTTAATTCTAGTCTGCTTTTAATAGATGTCTTGGATTTTCAACCGAGATGATCATGACATCATGAATAAAGTAATTTCTGATCTGTATACTTTTTATTTCTTTTTCATGTCTTGGTGCAGTGGGTAGGATTTCCAATACAATATTGAATAAAAGTGGTTACAGTGAACATCCTTGTCTTGTTTTTGTTCTTAGAGGACATAGTGGGAAGAATTCTAAAAATATCCCCCCAAATTCTCATTCTGTGATTATACAATCAAATACTAATCTAGGTACTGCTCTGTAGGGACTCTGAAGATGAAATTAAGGTTACTAATCAGCTAACCTTAAATTAGGAAGATTATCCTATTAAGCCCAATGTAATTACATGAACACTTAGAAGAAAAAGGCAGAAAAGTCAGTCAGAGAGATGCTGAAGAAGAGGAAGTTAGCAAAGGAAAGATGATGAAAAAAGGGAGGTTAGAGAAACAAAGCATAAGAAGGATTTGACTTGCCATTGCTGATTTTGAGAATGCAAGAAGACAGGCATGAGCCAAGGAACACAAGTGGCTTCTACAAGCTGGGAACAATCTCCAAGTGACAGCAAGGAAACAGGGACCCCAGTACTACAATTGTGTGGAACTGAATTCTTCCAACAACTTGAATGGTCTTAGAGGTGGATTCATTCTTAGAGCCTCCAGAAAAACAAAACAATACAATACAAAAAACACAGCCCTGCTGACACCTTCAATTTGGCCTGCTAAAATGCAGGGCAGAAAATGAACTGAGCCACACTGTGCGTGGACTGCTGATGTACAGAACTGAATGATTTTTAAGTGAGAGTTATTTTAGGGCACCTAATTTGTGACAATTTTGTTATGGCCACAATAGAAAAGAAATATAAAAGGAACATATTCAGTATTTCACTGCTGAGTATGTTCATTGTTGGGTTTTTTCATAGATGTCCTTTATATGTTACTATGTTAAAGAAGTTCCTTTATATTCCTAGTTTGCTGAGTTTTTCTCAGGAATGTATATAAAGTTTGTCAGATGCTTTTTCTGCATCTATTGAGATGATCATATGGCTTTTCAACACTTTTCTGTTAATGTGGTGAATTATATTGAATTTTTCTTCTATCTTTTTAATTAATATTTAGGAAAGTCATAACAAATGGAACTTTTCATATAAGCATATAAAAGAAAAGGTTTATGAAAGAACCTTCACTATGGTATGCAAAATTATTTATGCATCAATGCTTACTTTTTATCTTTTTTAAATAACAGCTTTATTGAGGTATAATTCACATACCATAAAACTTCCCTAGTAAAGTGTACAATTCAGTGACTTTTTTTTAGTATATTCAGAGTTATGCAACCATCACACTAGTTTCACTTTACGTTTTCATCACCCCAAAAGAAACCCTGTACCCATTGGCAGTAACTTATTCTCCCCTCCATCCAGGTCCTGGTAACCACTAATCTACTGTGTGTTTCTATGAATTTGCTTATTCTAGACCCTTCATATAGACGGAATCACTCAATATGCAGCCTTTTTTCAAGTAGCATTATATTTCAAGGCTCATCCATGTTGTACTCTTCATAAGTACCTCTTTCTTTTTATTGTGAAATATTTTTCATTGCATAGAATATAATGGAATATTATATGACTAGATGTGGAATTGCTCAGTCAGATGCTTACTCTGTGTTTAACATTTTGAGAAATGAGAAACTCATTTAACATTTGAAAAAAATTTCTTTGCCTTTCTTTCACTAGCATAAGGTGGAAATCTATGCCATTGATTTAAACCTTTCTCCTTTCCTAAAATAAACATTTAAAGCTATCACTTTTTTCTCTACAGCTGTTTTAACTATAGCCTACAAATTTTAATATATTGTATTTTTGTTATTCAATTTAATATATTCTTCTCACTTTCCTTGCCTTTTCTACTTTGACCTACAGGTGAATTACAGATGTCCTAATCTCTAAATATTTTCAGTTTTTAAATATGTCTTAGTGTTTTTTTATTTAATTCTATTGAGGTCAGCCAAAGATTTCTGAAAATTGATCAAGCATATTTTGGATGATGATCAATGTATACTTGAATTCAATGTGTATTTTACAGATTTTAGGTACAGCACTCTAAAAATGTCCATTAGATCAAGATGGATTGTGATTTTAAACCATACTACATTCTTAATGATGCTATGTCTATTGTTTCATATATTGCTGAGAAAGGTATTGAAAAATACCTACGATTGTAGACTAGGCTATGTATTTAGTTCTGTCAGTTTTTGCTTCATGTATTTTTAAGCTCTATTAGTCATGTACACACTTAAATTATGTTTTCCTAATGATTTGATCCTTTATCATGCAATGTCTCTTTTCCATTGGTAATAACTCTTTGTCTTGAGGTCTACATTATGTGATATCAATAAAGCCACTCCAACATTTTAATGCTTACTGTTTGATTGGTATCATTTTTTTAATCCTTTTATTTTCAACCAATATGTGTCTTCACTTTTAAAGTGTATCTGGTAACACTATATGTTAACTAACTTGGATTTAAATAAAATTCAATGTTTTTTAATTAAAAAAATTTTTTAAAAGTGTATCTGGTAGATGGCATATAGTTGGGTATTATGAGATTGAGATTCTCTAGTCTGACAATCACTACCTTTTAATTGGAATGTTTAACCCATTTATATTTAATGTAATTATTGATCTGGTTAATTGGGATTGGGTCTCTTTGTTATTTGTTCCTATTTGCCCCATCTGATTCTTTTGAGATTGATGACATATATTTAATGTAACATATACAAAATATAATTTCAACATGTGATCAATATAGGACATTATTAGATAATTTATCTTCTTTTTTCAACTTACTGAGGTATAATTGACAAATATATTTGTAAGAAAATTTAAGTGTACATCATGATAATATGATATACATACACATTGTGAAATGATTCTTCCCATTTAATTAACACATCCATCATTTCATATACTTATGTTTGGGGGTTATTTTTTGTTACTGTTGTTGTTGTTGTTTGGTGAGTACATTTAAGTTCTACTCTCATACAATAAAATGTTATCAACTATAGTCACCATGTTATAGATTAGATCCTTAGACCTTATGCATTTTATAAGTAAAAATTTATACCCTTTTACCGACTTGTCTCTATTTCCCTGTCCCCATTGCCTGGCAACAATATTCTATTTTCTGCTTCTATGCATTCAACTTTTGTTTTTGGTTTTGTTTTGTTTCCACACATAACAATCTAAATGCAGTATTTGTCTTTCTCCATTTGGCTTACTTCACTTAGAATAATGCCCTCAGGATCCACCTGTGTGTTACAAATGGCAGGATTTCCTTCATTCTCATGGCTGAATTATATATTTGAATTATAATTCAGCCATATGTGTGAGTGTCTCCCATCTTTTTTATTCATTCACCCATCAATGGACACTTAAATTATTTGCATATCTTGACTGTGTGAATAGCAATGAACATGAGAGTCCACATATCTCTTTGATGTCCTGTCTTCATTTCCTTTGGATATATACCCAAAAGTGGGATTTCTGGATCATATAGTAGTTCTATTTTTATTTTTTTTTTTAACAACCTCCATGCTGTTTTCCATAGCTGCTGCACCACTTTACATTCCCAACAGTACACAAGGGTTCCCTTTTTCCACATCCTTACCAACACTTGTTATCAAATACATTTTTGAGGATAACCATTCTAACAAGTGGGAGGTAATATCTCATTATGATTTTAGATTTACATTTCCCTGATGATTAGTGATGCAGAACCCCTTTTCATGTACCTGTTGGCTACTTGTATATCTACTTTGAGAAATATCTATTCTGTTCCTTTGCCCATTTTTTACATTTAGACTTTTTTATGCTATTGAATTGGATGAGTTTTATATATTTTGGATATTAACCCCTTATCATGACTTACAAATATTTTCTCTGATTACATAGATTGCCTTTTCTTTTTGTTGATGGTTTCCTTTGCTGTAGAAGCTTCTTACTGTGATATAGTCCCACTTGTTTATTTTTGCTTTTGTTTTCTTTGCTTTCAGTGAAAAATCCAAAATATCATTGCCAAGATCAACGTCAAGAGCTTACCCCCTCTGTTTTCTTCTAGAAGTTTAACAGTTTTGAGTCTGTCGTTCAAGTTTTTAAACCATTTGAATTATGTTTGTATACAGTGTAAGACAGGGGTCCAGTTTCATTCTCTTGCATGTGATTATCCAGTTTTTTCAACACCAGTTATTGAAAGATTATATTGTATATAACTGTATACTCCATTGTATTCATTGTATATTTATGCCTCCTTTGTTGTAAATTAATTGGCCACATAGACATCGGTTTATTGCCAGGATCCTCTTCTAGTCAATTGATCTATGTATCTGTTTTTATGCCAGTACCATAGAGTTTTGATTACTTTGGCTTTGTAATACAGCGTGAAATCCAAAAGTGTAGTGCCTCCAGCTTTGTTCTTTCTCAAGATTAGTTTGTCTACTTTGGGGCTTCTGTGGTTCCATGCAAATTTAAGGAGTTTCTCCTAAGGTGAAAAATGCCATTTGAATTTTGAGATGAATTGCACTGAATCTGTAGATTGCTTAGGGTAGTATGCACATTTTCATAATATTAATTCTTACAATCTATTAGCACAGAAAATATTCCCATTTATTTGTGTCTTCAATTTGTTTCATCAACACTGTTTTCTGTGTATAGGTCTTTCACCACTTTGGTTAAATTTATTCCTAAGAATTTTATTCTTTTTGATGAAATTATAAATGGATTGTTTTCTTAATTTCTTTGATAGTTCATTACTAGTGTATAGAAACACAACTATCTTTCCATATTAATTTTGTGTCTTGCAACTTTACTGAATTCATTTATTCTAACAGTTTTTTTGGTAGAAACTTTAGGGTTTCCTATATACAATATAATGTCATCTGCAAACAGAGATCATTTTACTTATTTTCCAATATGGGTGGCTTTTATTATTTTTTCTTACCTAAATATTCTGGTTAGGACTTCCTAACAACAAGTGGAATAAAGGTGGTGAGAGTGGGTATCCTTGTCTTAATTCATCATTGACTGTGGGTTTGTCATATATAACCTTTATTATATTGAGGTACTATCACTCTATACACAGTTTGTTGAGAGTTTTTATCATGAATGCATGTTGAATTTTGTCAAATGCTTTTTCTGCAACTATTGAGATGACTATAATTTTTATCCTTCATTTTGCTAATGTGGCATATCATATTGATTGATTTGCAGATGATGAACCATCCTTGTATCCCTGTAATAAACCTCACTTGATCATGGTGTACAATCCTTTTAATGTACTATTGAATTTACTTTGTTAATATTTTGTTAAGGATTTTTGCATCTATGCTCATCAGGGATATTGACCTATAATTTTTTCTTATACTGTGCTTGTCTGTTTGGGGTATTATATGGTCTTATAAAGTGAATTTAAAAGTAACCCCCCTCTTCAATTTTTTGGAAAAAGCATAAGAAAAGTTTATATTAATTCTTCTTTAAATATTTGGCAGAATTCATCAGTGAAGACATCTGGTCCTGGACTTTTTTTGGTTGGGAGATTCTGATTACTGATTCAGTCACCTTACTAGTAATTTATCTGTTCAGATTTTCTATTCTGTGTGATTCAGTAATTGTAGGCTGTATGTTTTTAGGATTTATCTATTTTTTCTAGGTTGTCCAACTGTTTGAAGTATAATTGTTCATGGTCGTATCTTATTTCTCTGGTATCAGCTGTAATGCCTCCTCTTTCATTTATAACTTTTTTTCATTTATAACTGTTCTTTTTTCTTGGTAAGTCTAGGTAAATGTTTTTATCTGTTTTGTTTACTTTTTTTAATAGCTTTTAATTATACTAATATTTTTCAATTTTTTTGCAGTATTCCATTTTGCTTTGGTAATTTGTGTCTCCATTTTCATTTGTCTCAAGATATTTTATTTCTCCTTGATCTATTGGTTGTTCAGTAGCATGTTGTTTAATCTCCACATATTTGTGAATTTTCCAGTTTTTTTCTTGTAATTATTTCTAGTTTCATACCTTTGTGGTCAGAAAACATACTTGATATGCTCATAATCTTCTTAAATGTATTGATTTGTTTTGTGGCCTAACATATATATACCCTATCCTGGAGAATGTTCCATGTGCACTTGGGAAGAAATGTGCTTTCTGCTACTGTTAATTAAATATTTTGCAAATGTCTGTTAAGCCCATCTGGTCTAATGTGTAGTATAAGTCCATTGCTTCCTTACTGATTTTCTATCTGGATGATCCATACATTGTTGAAAGTGGGGTATTGAAGTCCCCTACTATTATTGTATTGCTGTCCACTTCTACTTTTAGGTCTGTTAATAGTTCCTTTATGGATCTAGGTGTTTCTATGTTGGGTGCATAATTATATACAAATGTTATATCCTCTTTCTGAATTCACCCCCATATCATTATATAGCTTTGTCTCTTATTACAGTCTGTCTTAAGGTCTATTTTGTCTGATATAGAAGAATAACTATCTCATCTTTCTTCTGGTTTCTATTTGCATGGATTATCTTTTTGCATCCCTTCACTTTCAGTCTGTGCCCTTAAGGCTGAAGTAAGTCTCCTGCTTTAGCTTTAATAATCATCTATATACTAATGATTCACAAATGTCCATTTCTATTTAAGATATATACATATATCTCCCACAGGAAGCTGAAATTCAATCTGCCCAAAAGTAAACTCAACTTTCCCTGGTAATTTGCTCTTTCTGTTATATTTTCTATCTCAATGAATGGTAGCATCATTCTCCCAGTTTTTTACTGTATCCTCTTCCTCATACCCTGCATCTCTCTTTCCATTTTGACCCCTAACATTTAATTAATTATAACACTATTTCCATTTTTCACGTAATTCTCTTGAATATGTCCTCTCTATGTTCTCATAGTCACCACCTTTGTTCACCAACATAACTATTTCTTCCTAATCAGTTTCCTATTTCCAATATTTTCTCCTCCCCCCAAATCCTCCATACCATAACAAGAAGTGTATTTCTAAATGAAAGCTACATTCTTGTTATTTTCTTATATGTACTATTTCAATATCTTTCTGGTTTACTTGGGAGAAAATTCAAGTTCACTTATCTCTTTTTACAGTATGCACCAGACACACTGAAACATTTACAGTCCAGGATGATGCTATAATTCTTTCATCTACAAGTCTTTGTATCCCTTTGCCTAAAATACCTTTTCCAAAACTCTCCTCATTGCTAACTTCTACTAATTTTTTTTCATGTCAGATTCATATATTCACTGCTAGAGAAGCAGTCTTGAAATCTTCTAGACCTGGGGCGCCTGGGTGGCGCAGTCGGTTAAGCGTCTAACTTCAGCCAGGTCACGATCTCGCGGTCCGTGAGTTCGAGCCCCGCGTCAGGCTCTGGGCTGATGGCTCAGAGCCTGGAGCCTGTTTCCGATTCTGTGTCTCCCTCTCTCTCTGCCCCTCCCCCGTTCATGCTCTGTCTCTCTCTGTCCCAAAAATAAATAAACGTTGAAAAAAAAAATTTGAAATCTTCTAGACCTGTGATGTGTCCAATATGATAGACACCATCATACCTATTGAACACTTAAAATATGGGTAGTCTGGGTAGTCTGAATTGAGATGTACCCTACACCAGAGACTGAAGGATCAGTTTAAAAAAACTATAAAATTATCTTAATAATAATTTTTATATTGGTTACATAAGAAATCTTTTGGATGTACTGGGTTAAGTAAAATATATTATTGAAATTAATTTTATCCCCTTTAACTTTTTAAATATGGTTGCAACAAAACTCAAAATTATATGTGGCTTACATCATATTTCTATTGGATTACACCTAGACTATATGAGGAAGAGATCCTTTTTTTCAGAACCCTGTAGTTATTTATTTGTATTTATTTTATCTGTTAAAATTGCTAAATTGCATCATATAGTAGACTGCAAGCACCTAACGAACAGGGGGCTGTCTTGGTAAACATGGTAATTCCAGTGCTAAAGGTATTAAAATAAAAACAGTAATCCCCATTATTCATGGATTCCATATTTGTGGCTCTGCCTATGGATTCAATTTACTTATAATCAGGACTAGCAGTGCTTTCAGTCAGTTATGGACAAGCACAGAACAGCAAAAGATAGAAGTCATCCAATGCATTTTTTCCTAGCTGAGGTCAAACAAGGTGAGGCTCTGCCTTCTTGCTACAGCTGTCAAATTCAACAAGTATTTCTTTTCAGTCCATTAGCACCACTTTTCACATTTTTTGACTTTTGTTGGTGACTTGGCTGCCTATGATGGCTCTGAAGCATAGTGCTGAAATGCCGTCTAGTGCTTCTAAGCACAAGAAGGCTGTGATGTACCTTATGGAGGAAATACATGTGTTAGATAAGCTCCACTCAGGCATAATAATTATAGTGCTGTTGGCTGTGAGTTAAATGTTAATGAATCAATACGTATTAAGTAAGGTGAAACTGAAACACACATAAAACAAGATTATATATTGGTCGGTTCACAAAAATCTTGTGACCAGAGACTCACAGGAACCTAACTCTGCACTTCCCCTAGGAACAATGGTTCAGTATTTGCTGATTCAGTGTTCCAGCAACTTCACTAGAATTGACTGTATGTGTTGAATGAATGAAGCTGGATCATTTGATTCCAAATCCAAATCTTATGCAAATGCAGCAGTAGTTAAAGTAGTGATTATGGAGCCAAGCTGCCTAGAGTTCAATCTTTGCTCTCTGATTTCCTAGCTGTGTGAGTTTGGCCAAAATACTTTTCTCTGCTTTTTTCTCACAATTAAAAATGTAGATAAAACAGTAGTTGCTAATGGTTTCCAGGGGCTGGGTGTAGGGGGAGGGGACTGACCACAAAAAGGAGGGAACTTTTGGAATCAGGGAAATATTCTTTATTTTGATTGAAGTCATAGTTATAGAACTACTTATGTTTTTCAAAACTCACAAAACTGAAAAGGGTAAGTTTTAATTTGTAGAAATTATAACGTAGTAAACTTAACGTTAAGGGGCACCTGAGTGGCTCAGTCAGTTAAACGTCCAACTTCAGCTCAAGTCATGAGCTCAGGTTCCTGGGTTCCAGCCCTGCATTGGGTTCTGTGCTGACAGCTGGGAGCCTGGAGCCTGGCGCCTGCTTCAGATTCTGTGACTCCCTCTGTCTCTCTGTTTCTCCCCTGCTCATGCTCTCTCTCTCTCTCTCTCTCTCTCAAAAATAAATAAAGATGAAAAAAATTTAAAAAAAATAAATTTGGGGTTAAAAAACGGGTAACAGTTAAGATTAAAGGAATAATGCACATAAGACATTTTATGTCTACCTACTTGCATAAATACCCTTTACATACCAGCAATCATTCTAATAACATTAGACAGGGAAAGGTTAGACAGTGTAAGGAAAAGCAGAGTGGACTCATGAACCAGGGTTCTAATTCGACTCTTTCATATATTAGCTAGAGGCTGAATTCCGTTCATGGGAGTTCACTTTTTTATAATAAAGGTTGAATTCAACATATGTCAAATACCTGTGCAAACCATAGGGCCACATAGTAATGTGAGAACGTGACTGGCTACTCAAAAGACAGCAATACAAAATTACAGGACCACATACTGGGGAGTATAGGTCACCTCCCCAAGGTAGAATGCAGTGCGTTGTGAAACCGAACACAAGGGGGCGCATCTCTTTTAAGAACCTTGGTCCTTAATCCTAGTCAAGTCTCTATTGGCTCCTGGTCTGTTTTGAAGACAACCCAACAGCTCTACTGAGGTTTGAACATACCTCAAACTCAAATACCAATACCAAGAGGAAAGAAGAGCCGAGTTTCTCAGAACTGGACTGGTCTGAGTTTCTGGACAGGACCGTGACGAAGGAAGGAGGTAGGCATTCACCATTCACCTTCACAACTCCGTAACAGCCTAGTGTGAAGAATGAGCTGGGTCATTTCACTGCTGTTATCTGGGTCGCAGATGTCTCAGGAGTTCCCACCCCAGAAGGCACTGCTGACCCTGCCCAGGCACCCAGTGGCAGTCACTGCCAGAACCTCATCACGGATGGCCGGGGTCCCCTGTGAGCCGACAGGTTAAAGCCGGTAATAAAATACTGCACTTGGGCTCTTCCTTGAGGAGCCAAGTGTGGTTTCGACCATCAACCTGAGCCATAAGTTCGACCCCAAATCTCCTCCCACAACCACGCAGGGCACCCGTTGAATCCGAGTCCCTCACAGGGCCTGACAACTGTCACGTGACAACCACCACGCACCCGATGGCAGGGGCCACAGAACGCGTGGTTTGGCTCTTGTTAACTTCAACTTGGACCCGAGTGCAACCAACATAAAAGTTTGAGGTAGCAAGTTTCCTTGCCTTTAAGTTCACCCTCAGCAATCGGACTCCAAAAAGTGCTCCTCACGCCGGAAGTGCACTAATCCGCAGCACGTGGGGTTGCCAGGGCGCTCTTCACGTGACTGGGCGGGACCTCGTGAACATTGTAGCCAATGGTAGCCCGAGAGGGCGGTGCCTGTGACGCGCCGGGACCTATCCCGGAAGTGGGGCTGTGGTGGGGGCGGGAAAGGGCGGGGAGGCCGGGGTGTGGAAAGTGTGGCGGCCCCGCCCCGTCTCTTGGAACTGCCGGGGCCGCCACCGCTGCCGCCGCCGCAGCTGTAGGGGACCGGCGCCGGTACGCAGGCAAAAGGAGCTCTTTCCCTGCTGAAAGGTGAAGACATGGGGAAAAGCTGGTAGGGCCGGGACCGGAGCGAGGCAGGGCCGGAGAAGGCGACCGGAGCCGAGTCCAAAACTAGGGAAGGAGGAAGGATGGATGGGGGAACGGAGGAGAGCGCGGGACCCGCCAGGGCTCAGGCCCTTGCGGGGCCGGGCCGGGCCGGGCCAAGGATGCCGGCAGGACAAGGGGGCGCCTGAGAGGCCGGGGCGACGGCGCCGCAGGCTGGAGGGCGGGGTGCACGCCTGCTCCCTGGGGGCCAGGTGCTGTGGACCAGGTCCTGTTATCCCCATCCTTGTCGGGGATGTGCGGCCTGGGCTGGGTCCCCCGCAGTGAGGATAAGGGCGGCGGCGGAGGGCCGGGTGGCGCGGCGCGGCGCTGTGCGGGAAGGTCGCCGGTTTCTCCTGCGGTGGGACGACGGGGGCCGAGATTTGCTGCTCCCCGCGCCGGTGAGTGCCCAGGGCGGGTATCCCCCACCCGCTAGGAGCTCATCTGCGACCTCCCTCCCTACCTCCCCACCAATGGATGGAAAAGTTTGTAGAGGCCGGAGTTAGAAGTGCCCCCTATTCTTTTGTGGGTGTTCTATAAATGAAAAAATAATAGATCCATGATGTTTGGTACGTAACCTGTCCGAAATTCCCTGCCTGCGTTCCCGTTGTTAAAAAGCAAACACAAACTTTTTGTGTAGTTCCCTGGGAAAAGCTAGCATCTCCCCAGCCCACCATGGCGGATGAAATTGATTTCACTACTGGAGATGCTGGGGCTTCCAGCACTTACCCAATGCAGTGCTCGGCCCTGCGCAAAAACGGCTTCGTGGTTCTCAAAGGACGACCATGCAAAATAGTGGAGATGTCAACTTCCAAAACTGGAAAGCACGGTCATGCCAAGGTAAGTGCCCTTCCAGGTCTCTCTTTGCGTTGGGGTTTTAATCATTTGAATTACAGTGCGGAACATGAGATTTCCATATTTATAACTTTGTAATAATCACAATTTTTTCTTCCCACAGTTACCCGGTGACCAGCTATTGCTTTGCATCCTGAAATATAGCATTTCCTTTTGGGGCCCTTATAATGTTTCATTTAACTGGGAAATGAAACTTTCCTGAAATCCTAGTGACTTAGAATAATCTATTCAGATGAGAAAACGTGTTCTAACATAACTTCATTTTTCTTATGCATCTTATAATTGAATTACTGGACTATATATGATATTGGGTCTGGATATGTCATGATACTGTTTAGTTTGGTTCACTGCTTCTCAAGTCAATGACCACTACTTTTTTTTTTTTTTTTTAAGAAAAAAAAATAAGATGACCTTGGAAGGAGAAAGAATCTGTCATAATCAGCTTTGGTATTGTGCTCTTGTGTATGTAATGAGTGATATACTTGGCAAAGATTAAACAGGTTTCCTGTTCTCCCTTTTCTGCTAGGTTCACCTTGTTGGAATTGATATTTTCACGGGCAAAAAATATGAAGATATTTGTCCCTCTACTCACAACATGGATGTTCCAAATATTAAGAGAAATGATTATCAAGTGAGTACTAATTTCCTGTAAAATGCTGGTTGTTTCTTAAAGTTGCAAATACATTCTACTGTTAACTGTAATTTAACAAAACCTGGGAGTAGTTTTGTAGGTTTTTCTAACCAAATATTAGGCACCACTTCTCCTAAAAATTGGAAAAATAGTGAGATTTAACACTTGTACCTTATCTATAATTATTGCTAATTTGCTATTTTTTTTAACATTTTGAATTTTTAAAAAGTTGAACATGTCTTATTGTTTCTCAGATCAAGTGACTGCATTTTGTGACTGAATAAGTCCAATGTTTAGTAAAACTGCTCTTTGTTGTAAACTATTTCAAATGTAGGTAACTCCCTCCCTGGTATTTTATTTCTTTTCACTTCTCAAACCTAAGACTTTATGAAGTCTTTGGGATTCATGTTCCACCAACCAAGTTTGTGTATTAATGAATGTGAGTTAGAATTTGGTATTCTTAAATAGGGAAGTCAGCCGAAAGCCATTAATATAAAAGATGAAGTACCTGGCCACTGCATATAGTAAAGAAAATACAAAACTATGTAATTGTTTTATTTACATTCAGTGACCATGCTGTGACCTTTTGTTAAATTATAGGTATAAACTTCCAAGTTTTAGTTCCAATTATATATTTGGATAGGTCATGTGTAATGATAACATTTTGTTGGTTTGGGAGAATTGATGGTAACCAAACCATTGACCTCATAGGATGTGGGAGCTCAGATTAATCATAACTAAAGTCTCTCTTGTAAGTCTTCAATCTCAGTGACAAGCATACCATATACAGAACTCTTTTCTGTTATATTTTACACAGTGAAAAATACAAGTGTGATACCTAGATTTTTTAAATTCATTTTAAACTGACTTCTTGCTATATCTTATATTGTATTACGTAATTTTTAGAGCATGTTACCTTCAGCTGCAATTCCCATATGACTTCCTTTTACTCTTTATTCACACATAATGTAAACATATTTTTACATAGTTTTAATCTAGTAAGTTTTATATTTTCACTTTCCCATTTATAAATATTTTCTAGGTTTCCTTGGAGTCTTTGTAGACATTTGAATTGTCTTATTATAATAATAGCGTATGGGCTTTTTTTTTTTTTTTTTTTTTAATCAGGCAAATTTGGGTTTGGATCTAGTTCTGCCACTTTCTAGCTGGACAACCTTGGACAAATTATACAATCTCTCTGAGACTCAGTCTTCCCATCTACAAAGGAAGGATAATGTGAGGATTAAATGAGAAAATGTATACCGTAATTACCTCATAAGTAGATATGTACCAAAAAGTAGTCCTTTTCTGCTCCCCCTTTTCCTGTATAAAAATTCCATTTAATCATTCCATTATGCTTGGAGCACCTAATTTAGACATGGCTTATAGTGGGTGCTCAATAAACATTTGTTAAATGCATATGTGATTATTCATTGAAGTAAGGATAGTGCAGCTAAGGCTAAGCATAGACTTTTCTTTTGCCAAAAATGGATTTCTGTTTTTTTATCCTTAACATGTGAATGCTTTGAATATTCAATATTCATTATATACATTAATACGCATTCAACATAGAATGCTTTTGCCTTTGAGTGTTTCAGAAAGACAGTATCAGTAATTCATATAATTACTACCATGATCAAATTAGTCAATCATTGGGGCACCTGGGTGATTGACTAATTGTAAAAAATATTGTGCTCTAGGCAAAGGCTCACTTACTTCGTTCCCTTTACCTTAGTCTAGGCCATGCTGTATCCCCAAATAAAACCCAAACCAAATTTTTCCTTTAAGTCTTTTCAGTCGGTTAAGCATCTGACTCTTGATTTCGGCTCAGGTCATGATCTCACCGTCGGGGCTCTGTGCTAATGGCTGGGAGCCTGCCTCGGATTCTCTCCCTCTCTCTCTCTGCCGCTCCCCCATGCACACACGATCTCTCCATCTCTATCTATCTCTCTCCACCCCCCTCAAAAATAAATAAATATTTAAAAAAATTAGTCAATCATGGATTGGAGCTCTAGATTTAACATAAAGGAAAATTTAGTTTGGGTTTTATTTGGGGACACAGCAGGACCCAGACCAGGGTAAGGGGAATGAGGTAAGTGATGCCCTTGCCTAGAGCACAATTTTTTTTTTTTTTAAGTTTATTTTGAGAAAGAGAGAGAGAGAGAATCCCAAGCAGGCTCTGTGATATCAGCACAGAGCCTGACTCAGGGTTTCATCCCATGAACAGTGAGATCATGACCTGAGCCGAAATCAGAAGTGGGACATTTAACCGACTAAGCCACCTAAAAGGAAAAATCAGTAGTTCAAATTTTGTCTTTATTTAAAATTTTGATACTTTGTTCATCATGGAATTTTTGTATTAATTTTAGTTTTAAAATATGTGATCACTGATGAGTTTTTTTGGTGCCACCTTAAATTTTGCACTCAGAACAAGTGCTTCACTTTCCTCATCCTAGTGTCGGCTTTTGGTATGTAGTCTGTACTGGATCATGGATAAGAGAATGACTCATGCCAGATAGGCTGGGTCCGAATCCTTACTTTAACACTTACTAATTACGTGACCTTGGTTGGCTAGTTATTTAACCTCTTGCCTTTTTTTCATTATTTAAAAGTGAAGATAAGAATAGTAAACCTCACGGGAGGTTTAGTTAGTTAATACTTAGAACAGTGCCTTGCATCGTAAGTACTCAGTGATCATACCCCTTTGTTATCAAGTCACCATATAATATTTATTTCTGTTCATTTAAAAAATTTAGCTCTGTGGGCCTTTTCAGTTATATTTATTGTGCTGTGGTGGTCTTCATGCACGTATCCATGCCAAATATGTACAAGGTATGAACCTGGAGTTGGGAGGAAATAGTTTCTATCAAAGACAATATTGGAACAATTGATAAATTTTTATATGGACTATATATTAAATAATATTTTAGCAATATTACATTTCCTAATTAAAAAAAATAAGTTGGTTATATAAGAATTTGTCTTTTTTGGGAAAGAAAAAAAATTTGTCTTTCTTGCTAAAGAATCATGATTTTTGAAACGTACTCAAATGGTTTAGTAAAAAGAAGAAAAGAACAAGAATGTATATTCTATGTATTTTATGTATTCATATATACATAAATGCACATGTGGTTAAATGTTAATGGGTGAATCAAGGGGAAAAATATGGGATTTTGATGTATTATTTTTGTAACTTTACTGTATATCTGAAATTTTAAAAATAATTTGTGTAAGAAGATCAAATAATTTTCATTATTTAATTTTATTTCTCTACAGTTTTATTTTTGAAAATTTTAATTTTATTTCATATAGCAATTTATTTTAATAAGATGTTTAATTTTTTAAAATGTTGTTTTACTAGAGATTTTATAATGTCTATACATATTTTATTTGAAATGCTTTATATTTCATCCCACAGTTTAACTGATGAATTCTTAACTCTTTAAAAATAAAATACCACCATTATATAAATAAATATCAAAGTATCAGTAGTATTATTTGACTTTTATGTTTCAGTCACTAATGGCAGTGGGAACCTTTAATTCTCGAAATAGACAAGTTCTACTTCAGGGAATTGCTAAAAGAGCCAAAATCAAAAAGATCTGCCTTGTAAGCCTGTGGCTATTTAGAATTATATAATAAATGATGTTGGAAAAACTGGACAGCCACATGCAAAAGAATAAAACTAGATTATCTTACACCATATACAAACATTAACTCAAAATTGGTTAAAGACTTGAATATAATTCCTGAAACCACAAAACTAGAAGAAAACATTTGTGGTAAGCTTCTTGACATTGGTCTTGGCATTACATTTTTGGTTCTGACACCGAAAGCAAAGGCAGCAAAAGCAAAAATAAATGAGTGGGACTACATCAAACTAAAATGCTTCTGTACAGCAAAGGAAACCATCAACAAGATGAAAAGGCAACCTACTGAATGGGAGAAAATATTTGCAAATCATATATCTGATAAGGGGTTAATGTCCAAAATATATAAAGAACTCAATAGCAAAAAAAAAAAAAAAAAAAACCCAAGCAATTTGATTAAAAAATGGGCAGAGGATCAAAACAAACTTTTCCAAAGAAGATACACAGATGGCCAACAGGTACCTGAGAAGATATTCGACATCACTAATTAACAGGGAAATTCAAATCAAAACCACAATGAGATATCATTTCATACATGTTAGAATGGTTATTATCAAAAAGACAAAAAGTGACAATTATTGGAAAAGATCTGGAGAAAAAGGAACTTCTTGGACTGTTGGTGGGAATTTAAATTGGTATAGTCACTATATAAAACAGTATGGAGGTTCCTCAAAAAATAAAAGTAGAACTATCATAATGATCCAGCTATACCACTTTTGGGTATGAAAACACTAATTTCAAAAGCTATATGCACCCAGATGTTCATTGCAGCATTGTTTACAGTAGCCAAGATATGGAAACTGCCTAAATGTCCATTAATGGATAAAGGAATAAAGAAGATGTGGTATACATATACAACTGATTACTACTTTGTCATGAAAAAAAGGAAATGTTGACATTTGCAACAACCTGGATGGAACTTGAAGATATTATGCTAAGAGAAATAAGTCAGAGAGAGAAAAATAAATACTGTATGATTTCACTTCTATGTGGAATGTAAAAAACAAATGAACAAAAACAAAACAAAACTTATAGAGCAGATTGGTGGTTGGTTTTTAGAGATGAAGGGGATTGGAGAATGAGTGAAATGGGTAAAGGAGGTCAATTGTATGGTGATGGGTGGTAACTAGACTTATTTTGGTGATCACTTTGTAGTGTATACAACGATTGGTACAATAAAAAAAACTACACTTCTGCCTCAACCTCCTTGTTTCCCACTCCTCTCCCAACTACCTCACAAATGTTTGAGTGATGTAAAGATGAATTAAAAGGATTTGTAGTTGCTTAGAGGATGCTTTTTGTTTTCGAGGTTTTAGACGTGTGCAAAAGCTGAAATCTGATGAGATATCTGTGGGAAGCCATAGCCAGATTTGGTAGTGCCATAGAGAGGAGCTTTGAAATCTACCTCTATGGTAGGTTTGTGTTACAAACAGTAACACAAAGCAGTAAAGGGGAGTAAGGACCAAATCTTCAACTCCTTTTGTGTTTGTCAATGTTAGCATCTGGTATTCCAAACAATTGCCTTTTATAAAATCTGTTAGAAGTCTAGGCACCTGTTGCTGGATGGCAGGATAGTTCTATTTTTGTTTTTTTGAGGAGCCTCCATACTGTTCTCCAGAGTGGAAGTGGCTGTACCAGTTTGCATTCCCCCCAGTAGTCACTTATATGTGGAATTTCAGAAACAAAACAGATATGGGAAGGCAGTGGGGGGGGGAGAGAAGAGACTGAGGACTGATGGAAGGGGGTGGGAGATGGGCTGGATGGGTGAAGGGCATCAAGGAGGGCACTTGTGATGAGCACTGTGTGTTGTATTTAAGTGATAAATCACTGAATTCTACTGAAACCAGTACTACACTATACATTAACTAAAATTTAAATAAACTTAAAGAAATCTAGACATACTGTATATGCTTCTAGAATAAATAAGTACAGCCTGGCTATTTCATCATTCCTGTAATAAAAAAAAAATCAGGAATATCAAAACTGTGTCTGTAGGTTAGACTGGGTTTGTTTCATTAATGTCATCAACAAGCAAATGTTTGTCTTTAAAAAAAATCTAACGTTAATAGTAAACTGGACACCAAAAGTTTTCTACAGAATTTTGTTCATAATCAAATTATAAAACACATTGTAATCATGGAAAACTAAAATTAACTTTATGCCCATTAATAGGAAAATAGTTAAATCAGTTACAATCTATTTATGCAGCTGTGAAGTAGTTAAAGAGACTGAGGTAGGCCTATAGTTTCCAATTTGGAAAGATTTCTAAGACATACTGTTAAGTGAAAACAACTTGCTGAAAAATACCTGTAATATCCCATTTATGTTTTTTTGACACAAAAAGTGACATTGATTCAAAGAAAAGAAAAAAACCTGACAAGATGTCTATCCCATGGCTCCCTTCCCTCCCCACTCCTGCTCCTCTTCAGCTCCCAGGGCCTGAATCCTGGATAGGGCTAGGTAACAGGACAGCCCTTCAGATGAGGTCAGCAACATTGACGAGCATCTCCTCAATTGAGGATCTGTGGAAGGTCTCGGTATCTCAAAGAGTCCTCCTGTCTTCTTCTGTCACCATGTTAAGGGCCACACCCTTATGGCCAAATCGTCCACCAGGACCAACTCTATGGATAGTTTCCCCTGTTGGTGGGAAGGTCATAGTTGATGACTAAAGAAACCTGATGCGTATCAATGCCTCTGGTCTAGGTCAAGGGCTTAAGAAGACGCAACCTATCCAGAAAGGGTTGAAGTATACGTGTAGGCAGCCAAAGGCAGGCAAAGGAAACAAACATCCCCTTCCCTCCAACAACCTAAGACATGTCAGATTTTTTTCCAAGTTACTAATTTCCTGAAGAGGGACATGAGCAGACCCCATGTAGACAGAATCACCTTGGATTCTCATTTATTTTTTCTAAAGCAACTATATTTGTACTGTGCACATACACATAAATGCTTCAGGGCATACTAGAGAGAGAGAGAGAGTTGGGGGAACGTGGTGTGCAGGAAGGAGTGAACTTATACTTTTAGTCTATACATCTTTTATGGTTTTGTATGTTTAGCATTATTTAAGCTCAGAATATATTAACGTATTACTGTGTACTTGTACAAATTAATGTGGATTGCAACTTAACTATGTAAATATTACAAAGTGATATAATCTAATCACTGCAAATGATATAATTTCTTTTAATAGCTGATATGTATTCAGGATGGTTACTTATCCCTGCTGACAGAAACCGGTGAAGTTCGTGAGGATCTTAAGCTGCCAGAAGGTGAACTAGGTAAAGAAATAGAAGGAAAATACAATGCAGGTGAAGATGTACAGGTAAAGACCTAAGGGGAGATTGCTTTTTATAAGAACTGTGGCATAAACTAGTTAGCAAAAAATGGCAAATATGAAATGTAGTTTTTAAATACTGCTCTATGAGACGGTTTTCCCCTGATACCCCGAGAGGTCCATTACCAAAGAAAGTATCAAAGTTCACTTTTTGCTAAGCAGACATTGCCAACCCCAAATTTGTTTTGAAGACCAGCACCTGAGCTATGAAAGATAAGAAAAGATGGTATGGGAACACTAAAGCGTGAAGGCGATATACTCTTTGTCTTTGCTATGACTCTCAGAAGTATGACATCTGATAAGCATTGAGACATTCATAGCTCTTACTCTTCCTGTTTCCTGGAAGTCACCTTAAAAACCACAGTTTGAGAAATTTTACTTTGGAAAACTATAAAGAAAGTAGGTTATCTGGTCTTGGAATACCTCTTTCCAAAGTCAGCATGTATGAAATATCCACAAATATCCAGTATATAATAACATATCTTATGCACGTATTGCCTTCTGAATAACTTTTTGCCTGCATTTTTCCCTTCTAGGTGTCTGTTATGTGTGCAATGAGTGAAGAATATGCTGTAGCCATAAAGCCCTGCAAATAAATGGGAGCATCAGGCACGAGCAAAATGTTAGGTCTGGATCAACCACAGATCTAAAGTTTGGGTCTAAGTTGTCACCAAAGCTATGGCCTTCATAAGCCACCTCATTTTTTTTAAATTGTTTTGAAATTGTACTCAGTTTTGTAGGCAATTGGTAATTTAAAATCATCAAGTTTGTAATTCTTTTTTTTTTTTTTTTTATGTTGTAGGTGTCTTTCCTATAACTTTCCTGTGGTTTTCAGTGAGTACAAGAAATAGATAAGATGGCTTCAGCAGATATGATTTGTCTGAGCAAATCATTCCTGAATTTTAGTTGATAGATAAACCAGGGCTTAAAATCAGACAATGTAGCATCTAGTGGTGTCAAAGTACCACATTTAAGTTGAATTGTTCTGCATTAATTTCAGACCTAATATAGAATGAGTTGATTATGGATTGGAATTGTCACAGTTTCAGCCTGTGTGTGGCAAGCACAAATCCTTAACCAAAAATCATGTTATCAAAAAGGGTCAGTTTTCTTAGTAGGCATGTGCAGCCACCTGTATTACCTCAGTCATACTTTCCTTTGCCAAATTGTTGCAAGACTAAACATAACCTTATATGTAGTGATTTTGCTACCTGCTCATAGTTGACAGACATTGAACTATAGGTTGACGGTTATTAGCAAGTCAGATTACCAAGGACGAGTCTACAGGGGACAGTGGCAAAGGGGATTGGTTAGGTTTTTACTTGAGGCCTGTGTAACTGGCATAAAAATAGAAAGTTTCTTTCTAGTTATGTTTTTGCTTTTTGTTCTCTCTCTGTATTTAAAGGAGTGACCTGCTTTATAGGATGCTATGCAGCGCTCTTTATCAATATGTTGAATAAATTGTTGGTATTTATAGTAGTCCCTCCTTTCCAACCATTTTTAAGTACACTTTTGGGCATTAAAATATTTAGTTGTCCAGCAAAACTGGATATTCTTTAAATTGATTTGGAATATTTGTTAAATTTATGTACACTTTTTCTAAAGTGAATTGAAAGTGCATCATGGAGCAAGAGTTACTTTCTGTGATGATTATTTTTCTTACTTTGAGAAGTACATATATTTTTTTCTGATTGTTATGTACTTAATTCGGTTACCAGTGTGAAACATAACTAGGAAAGAATTCTAAAAACTGAATAATTTTAAAAAGTGTTTTAGGTGACTCAGCTACATTTCTCTTCGTATATCTTATTTCCAGGATTCTAGACACTGTCACAGGGTTTGCAAGGACCTTTGACTTAAAAACAATCATTATATTGAAATTAAACTTAGAACAAAATCACTACTTCAGTAATCATTGTCTAAGACTGATTATGAGACCTTTCTCATCATGCCTTGACCTCTGAAAGACCTTTGTTCCTATCATCTGGAGGAAAACATATATGATGCTGTAACCGATCTAATCAGTAACTAAAAATAGCATTAGGCACTTGATCTTAGCCAAAAGGCCGAGAAGCGATACTGAAAATAGTATTAGGAACAGAAGATCCCAAAGGTTTAGTTACTTAATTTGTGCACATTTTAAAATCTTATATAGGCCTCAGCAAACCCATTTGGAGAAGAAAACAGGATACTTAAGAGAAATGCAAGGAGAATTCTAAAGCACAAGAAATATAGAGGTTATAGTTAACCATTTTAGCATAACATCTTAGCTTTTGCCCATCTGAAGCACAATTAGGAATTAGGCTAAATTCTTTCCAGTATTCCATCTACGTATCTACTTCATACTGCTCTAGTGTTTTAGTTGTCTGTTCTGTGCGTTTTACTTGTTACTGGTTGGCATTGTTATCCACAGGAATTCCAGGAAGTTCTCAATCTGTGCTGCTTGCTGGTCACTCACATGACCCCAGTTAACCATACTAGTGTTCTGGTTTACTGTTAATTCTGGATTAGCATGCCCTTGTTGTTCCTAACTTGTCAAACTTCACATAAATACATTTCAATTGTGAGGTAAGCATATGTGAATTATAATGCATCTCTATCTTCATACCTTGAATGGCAAAAGCTATTTATGCATAAATATTTTAAGTACCATAATGAAATGTAAATACTCTTCTGATATATAAGTATAAGTATAGATTTTAAAGATATGGGACTGTTTATTTTCACATAAGTCAGTACATGTTTCTCTAGAACAAAATATTTCATTTAGTAAAGCTTTATAAATTGTATTAAAAGGAAGCAGGTAAACGTATTTTTTAACATAGAACAGCAGTAACTTCATTCTTTTTGACATCAGAAATATTAAAAGTTGATTCCTAGTATTTGTTGTACTTTTTTGTAGCAAATGTTAAATATCACAGGTTACCATGTATAGAGTGTAGACTGTCATGTTGATAGATTATACGATGATACACCATTTTTGTCGGCAGGCATTTCACCAATTTGTATACAATATTAACACGTGGAATATTTGTTTCTTTCTAGAGCAACATATTTTATTTCTACTGTGAAGACTTTGTTATACCTTATTTGCTACTACAAAGTTGAATACCCTCTGAAATAGATCAAATCATTGCTACTTTGACTTAGCATTTGCGTCATAAACATAATTATGATGTGTCATTCTCCCCTCCAAGGGCTGTCTGTCACTTGAAATTGTTGCTAACCAAGCTCTTGAATCCGTTACCATTTATGGTACAAAATTCTGTACCAATGCTTTATAACAATTACCAAAACTCTCCTGCAGCCGGAGCATGATACCTTTAATAGGAGATGCTATAATAAAATGTTTAGGCTATAAAATTTGGGGACACAATTTTTCATTATAGCACAATGTGGAGTGTGTGCATATGCACACCCAGCTTTGTATGTTTGTTCTTTTTACAAAGTCCTTTCAACTCTTAAAAGTACTGTAGTCTGGTAGTGCCTCAAATGTTGTGACTTTTTTTTTTAATTTACAACTTTTCCAGAATTTGTTTTTGTAACTTTAAAGTCTCTCAATTAGATTATTTCTAGTTGAGCTGTAATTTGAATGCATTGTTCTCAGGGCTGTTTGTGCTAAGAGCTGAAGTTGCATTATTTTAAAGCTGCCTAAAAGTATATTGCCAAATTTTCCCAAATTGTAATACCATGATAACATGCAAATAAAAATCCGTAACATCAAAATACTTAACCTAAGTATTAAAACAAAATGGGAACATTGATAACATCTATACTGAAATCTTGCCATATAGTTTTCATTGTGGAATAGACTTTGGTAGTCTTATCTTAGAACCCAAACCTTAATGATCTATCTGAAAGCATTTCTTTGGCATGGACCCCAAAGATAGTTTTTAGAGCCAGACAAATAGGTAGTGGTTCTCAAACATATCTAGGGACAACAGATCAAAAATTCATAATGCTCTTTGGGTACATGAAAATGTTTACATACTGAATTCTATAATATGAACCACAAACAAATTTACTATGAGAAAATATGGCTCTTAAGCAGTATAAGAGCAAACTCTGAGCATATTTCCATAAACCGTATGTTATATTGAACTGATCAACAGTTGAAAATTTTCTAACTTTACTTAGGCATAATATTTTATAGTTTTTAAGCCTTTTTTTCTCCTAGCATTCAGACAAGTAATAGACAACAAAGGCTTATGAAAAATTTATTGTGGAAAATCTTAAAATTGAGAAAATTCAATCTATTAACTTTAATCTATTAAATTTGTTTTCTCTGAACTGGATATATGGCATCATTATTTGATTTTAGCGGGAACATTTGGATTTAGCTTATGGAACACAGATGTTCTGTGAGAACATGACTTGAAGTCACTATATAATTTAATGTTTCTCCATTAAGTATACATCTGAACATCAACTTAACTACCAAGTGAGGTCAAGTGCCTGAAAAGTGCTATCTACATCTAATTAGCATGTTTTCCTTGTGTGAAAGAGGCATCTTATAGCAATGCATATCGAGCTTTCTTTCACCTGCTAGAAACATACTTGTTGCCAAACTTTACCAACCACTACTATTCCTCTCGCCTTAGAATTGGATGAAACCTACTTTACAATTGAGAGAGAGGTTATTTTATTTATATGAAGTCCCTAAAACTATTTCTTGGTATTGGTAGACTTAGGTTCATCTTAGTTCATGATTGTATTTTTTAAAAACTCTGGACACCAAACTATATTCAGTGATGACTGTACAGCTTGTCATAAGTCATAATTGTGATCTTTCTTGAAAGGAATTCTTTATTATGGTTAATACCTACTATAAATGAGCACTCTTGTGCTTGTTACAAAATACAATGCCCATTACTAGTTCTATGCTAGTATAATGAAAATGGCTAGTTCCATATTATCATGTACTTGTGTTCTCCTCTCCAAAAAGGAAATAGTTGAAATGGCATTGTCTAATCCAGTGGCACTTTATTAGTAATACATTTTTATTTGTCTTAGGTACAGGAGAATTCTTGCTTTTATCTACAGAGACTCATGTTTTCGCTAAAACTTTAAAATTATAAGATATGTAGTATGAGTATTATAATTGTGTATTTTACATCTCAAAAATGGGTAAAATTCAAATGTCTTTGGGTATACTAAATTATTAAAATCCTTTACATTGTAGATGATATACATCAATTATAACTTTTTGTTACATTAAAATATATTTGTCTGGTAACTTCATCAGCTATATTAAATAAACATAAAGTTAACTTAACAGCCTGCCCTATTCTTGTACATATACATTCCTAAAACCATTTTTATGCTAGAAAATAGTATGGGGACGCCTGGGTGGCTCAGTCGGTTAAGCTTCTGACTTCGGCTCAGGTCATGATCTTATGATTCGTGGGTTCAAGCCCCGCGTCAGGCTCTGTGCCCAGAGCTCGGAGCCTGGAGCCTGCTCCGGATTCTGTGTCTCCCTCTCTCTGCCCCTCCCCTGCTTGTGCTCTGTCTCTTTCTCTCTCAAAAATAAATAAACATTCAAAAACTTTTTTAGAAAATAAAAGAAAATAGTATGTATTTATGAGTTGATCACTGTTAAAAGAAAATCTAACTTATTTTTACTGTGTTTTTATATTCTGGATCCTTACTAGACAGTACTCTAGCTTTATGGCTGGGAATGGTAATTTTTACGTTTTAGTTCCAGATTTAGGTATAGTTTTGTTTTCATTTTAAAATTTTTAATAGTTTTAAAATATGTAAAATAGCCCCATGGTTCAAAATTCTGTAATTACAAGAGTAAAAACATCTTTCCATCCTCATCCTTTTCCTTGCATTCTTCCAGAGATCTTTAATGCAAGGGCAATTAATGGTTCCTCCCCTACCCCTGACCTTCCCAGTGTCTGAGGTGTTCCTTCCCTACCAGCATTGCTGTTCTCTTTCCCCAGTGATGTGAATGGTGTGATGAGTCCCTGAAACAAACCCTTCATCCTTTTTCCAATTCTGTGTGTAATCAACACCATGTGGACATTTTCATCCCTAGATGGCTCAACCCTTTTTTCCTTTTACACACTGTACCATTCTAGAACACCTCTCACTCCCTGACATTTGAGCCATGCCAGGACTACCATGGCAGTTGTGACCTCGTATCCATAACTAGTATTGCTGATATCCATAAACTTCCAAAATCAGCAAGATAATTGTGCAGTAAGAGAAGCACCAGTTTAGAGTCTTCCAGCTCTCAGCCCCACTCTTTTATTGCCATTTGCAAATACCAGTAGCCTAGGCTCCCAGAGGGAGGCATGGGAGGGGGAAAAAGCATGAAAAGACTAATTATTTGTTATGTGTCAGCCTATCTTAATCCCTCCTCCATCCCCAACCTTTTAATTAAACATTCTATCCAAATAGGAGGTGTCCTGTGGAATTGCCACATTTAGAACTCAGGCTGCCTATCTAAAGTATGTGTTCCACTGGGAATTTAAAACATCTACAGGCAGGGGAGCCTGGGTGGCTCAGTCAGTTAAGCATACGATTCTTGGTTTAGGCTCAGGTCATGATCTCACGGTTCATGAGATCCAGCCTCAAACCCCATGTCAGGCTCTGCACTGACAGTGTGGAGCCTGCTTGGGATACTCTCTCTGCTCCTTCCCCGTTCACACTCTTTCTCTCTCCCAAAAGAAATAAACATTAAAAATAAACAAAAATAACATCTACAGGCATACCTCAGATTGCAGGTTTGGTTCCAGACCACTGCAAGAAAGTGAATATTGAAACAAAGTGGGTCAGGTGAATTTTTTTGTTTCCTAGTGCATAGAAAAGTTACATTTACGCTATATACTGTAGTCTATTAAATGTGCAGTCACATATGTCTAAAAAGATAATGTACACACACGAATTAAAAAATATTGCAAAATGGGCTATGTGGGTGACTCAGTTAAGCGTCCGGCTTCCGACTTCCGGTCAGGTCATGATCTCCTGGTCCATGAGTTCGAGCCCTGTGTCGGGCTCTGTGCTGACAACTCAGAGCCCGGAGCCTGCTTCAGATTCTGTGTCTCCCTCTCTCTCTGCCCCTCACCGCTCATGCTCTCTGTCTCTCAAAAATAAATAAACATTAAAAAAATACTGCAAAAAAATGCTAACCCTCATCTGAGTTGTCAGCAAGTCAATCTTTTTGTTGGTAGATGTTTTTCTCTTGATGTTGATGACTACTGACTGGTCAGGGTGGTGGTTGCTGGAGGTTCGGAGGCTATGGCAATTTCTTAAAATAAGGCAACAATGAAATTTGCTGCATCACTTACTTATTCCTTTCATAAGCTATTTCCCTGTAGCATGTGATGCTGCTTGATAATATTTTACCCACAATAGAACTTCTTTCAAAATGGGAATCAATCCTCTCAAACCTCGAACCTCGCTGTTGCTGTATTGACTATGTTCTATTCTAAATCCTTTGTTGCCATTTCAGCGATTTTTCACAGCATCTTCACAAGCAGTAGATTCCATCTCAGGAAACCCACTTTCCTTGCTCATCCATAAGAAGCAACCGCTGATCCATTAAAGTTTTGTGAAATTTCAGTAATCCAAATATAATAATAATGAAGAAGTGTGAAGTATTTGTGAGAATTACCAAAGGACACAGAGATATGAAGTAAGGAAATGGTGTTGGAAAAAAAAATGGTGCCGACAGGCTTGCTGGACTCAGGGTTGCCATAACCTTCAATTTGTTAAAAAGCAAAAAATGCGGTATCTGTGAAGTGCAATAAAGCTAAGCACAAGATGAGGTGTGTTTATGTTCCCATGATACATTCAGCAGGATCAGTTACAACCACTGGGTGTATACTGGCAGAAAAGGACTCACCTACAAGGTCGTATCAATCTGTTGTCCAATTTGAGAGTTATTTCTGGATCCAGTAAAATAATTTTTGGCCACACCATGGGCACATCCCAGCATCACAATGACTTGTGCCCCAGCATTTGCAAGGGCCAGAAAAGCATGGCAACCTTGGTTGCCGTCAGATCCCTAACCAGATTCTAATTGGGAGAACGGAGGCTCACCTACCCAACACTGATAGCCTGTCTGCTCTTTTTTGTTCACGATTATGTGTGTGAATTTCACTTAAAATTGCTGTCACTCTAGTTCATTTTAATTGCTGTGCAATCAATAAAGTAAATCTTTTGGGGATTTTATGTACATATCACTAACACTCTGATATTAGAGAATATACCTTTCTTTCAAAGGCAAATGGAACTTTTGGGGAAAAAAAGAATATTTAGGGCACAAAGAAAACGGTAGTTTCTTTAAGGTAGAAATATTTAAAATAGCATTCTGATACCAATCCCAAGTGAAATTAAAATTGAAATTTAAGAAAACCTTTCTACCTGCAAATTTAAAAACCTGTTACATAATACTATGTTGAAAGGGAACTACAACAGAAGCAATTCCTGAAAGATGATGAAGAAAATGTATGTAAAGCTGTAGAAAACAAATTGTAGCCTTAACATCTATATCAATAAAAATGAAAGCACGAACATAAGTGAAATTAAAGTCCTAAATCAAACTAGAAAAATAACAGAAAAATAAACTAAAAGCACAAGGGAAGAAATGATCGAGATAAAAGCAAAAATTAGGTGAATAGAAAACACATTAAAAAATAAAATTCTGGGGGTGCCTGGGTGGCTCAGTGGGTTAGGCGTCTGACTTCAGCTCAGGTCATGATCTCATGGCCTGGCTTCTGAGTTTGAGCCCCGCGTCGGGCTATGTGCTGACAGCTCAGAGCCTGGAGCCTGCTTCGGATTCTATGTCTCCTCTCCCTGCCCCTCCTCTGCTTGCACTCTGTTTCTCTCTCTCTTAAAAAATAAATAAACATTAAAAAGAAAACTATTCTTGGGGCGCCTGGGTGGCTTCATCGGTTAAGCATCCGACTTTGGCTCAGGTCATGGTCTTGCAGTTCGTGGGTTCGAGCCCCACATTGGGCTCTGTGCTGACAGCTCAGGGCCTGGAGCCTGCCTCAGATTCTGTGTCTCCCTCTCTCTCGGCCCCTTTCCCACTCACATTCCATCTCTCTCTCAAAAAAAAAATATTTTTTAAAAATTAAAAAATAAATAAAATTGGGGTTCTTCAAAAAATTAACAAAACAACAAACCATTGGCCAATTTTTTTTAAGGTAAAGGAAGAAAACACAAGTATAGAAAGTGAGAAATAATAGGAATGACTAATAATGGAAAGGAAAGAAAAGTAAAACAAGAAAGTCTATGCAAATAAATTTGAAAACCTAAATGATATAATTTCTTAGGAAAATATGGTTATTAGAATCAGCTTCAGTAGAAATAGAGAGCCTAGGGGCGCCTGGGTGGCTCAGTTGGTTGAGCGTCTGACTTTGGCTCAGGTCACGATCTCATGGTCTGTGAGTTCAAGCCCCGCGTCGGGCTCTGTGCTGACAGCTCAGCGCCTGGAGCCTGCTTTGGATTCTTTGTCTCCCTCTCTCTCTGCCCCTCCCCCACTCACACGCTCTGTCTCTCTCTCCTTCAAAAATAAACATTAAAAAAAATTAAAAAAAAAATAGCCTAAACAGGACAAATTTAATAAATGAGAAAGTTATAAAGAAAACATCCCACAAAGATTTTAAATTTTTTTTCAATGTTTATTTATTTTTGAGAGACACAGTGAGAGTGGGGAAGGTGCAGAGACATGGAGGCAAAGAATCTGAAGCAGGCTCCAGCCTCTGAGATGTCAGCACGGAACCTGATGCAGCCCTGGAACTCACAAACTGTGAGATCATGACCTGAGCCGAAGTCAGACACTCAACCAACTGAGCCACCCAGGTGCCCCCCGCCCCCGCCCGACAAAGATTTATAGATGTAGATATAGATGGAGAGAAAGAGGACAAACAAATGATAAATGGAGCAAAATGTCAATAATAAGTAAAAATCCGCATAAAGGATATATAGACACATATAGGTATTTATATAGCCTTTGTCCGGATTTTTATGCATTTATATTTATATGTGTGTATGTGTGTGTGTGCTTTCTTTGAACTATTTTTGTAACTTTTACAATTTTAGGTACAGTAATTTTTTCTAAAAGAAGTTTTTTAATTCAAAAAGCATGTATAGTACCATCCAATTTTTATACATGAATGTAATTACTTGTGTAATCTAAATTATTTATATTTATTCATACATATTCACAAACATGCATGCCCCCAATGCATTAAAAAGCTATTTCTAAGCAAGTAGGATTTTAGATATTTTTATGCATTCTCTTTTTTGTTTCTCTGTATTTCTTTTCATGAGAATTTCTTTTGACCTAAGATAATAATTTTTTTTAATTTAAAAAGTTCCTTAAAGCATTGCTTATAATGGTGCAAAGGTGGAAATAAATTTAAATGGGCAATAATTTGAATGACCAAGCTAAAAATAACAAGACAAAAATTACAGAAAATAATCAATGAAAAAAGATACTCTCTTTTTAAAATTTGATCAATTATTCAGAATTCCTACAGCACTAACAAGAAAATCTTACTTCTGAAATTACAGTTGTTAGAAATAATAAAAGTAAATAACCATTTAAGGTTTTCCTAAATATACACAGACAGAAAAGATGCATTGAAGCAAGCATAAACTTTTTCATCTCAGTTTTTAATGTTTTAATGTTTAATGCTTTCTAATCAAATTAGTAAAGGAAAGACAAGCAGGAGTGACTTCAGATTTATTTCCCCTGCCTGGCACCCTTAACTTTCATTTATAAATATTTAACAAAGAACATTCAAGGTTGGAGGATCAAAAGCAATATTCTTAGGCGGTAGTAAGTTTCTCTCAGTGCCTCACAGTTTGCATAGAAGGGCTGTAGCACATCCTTTGTTAAAGCTGTGCAGGGGTGCCTGCGTGGCTCAGTCGGTTAAGCAGCTGACTTCAGCTCAGGCTGTGATCTCACAGTCTGTGGGTTTGAGCCCCGCATCAGGCTTTGTGCTGACATCTGAGCCTGGAGCCTGCTTTGGATTCTGTGTCTGCCTCTCCCCTGCTCATGCTCTGTCTCTCTCTGTCTCAAAAATAAAAGGCATTTTTAAAAAAAATTAAAAAAAAAAAAAAAAAAGCTGCGCAGTTTGCTTCCATAGGACTGTTTGTGCTACAATGTCATTTGAGTATATTTTTCTGGAGATGTGTAGTGTTTGTCTATGTTGCACTCTAAGTAATTTCCCATTCACTAATTTTCTCTGTGGCTGTGGCTACTCTCCTGTTTAACTCTTCCACTCTTTCTAACTAAAGTTTTCTATTTTTAATTTCTAGAACTTATTTTCTTTTAGTACTAGCCAATTTGATTGTTCCTGTTTCCCTCACCATATTTGAAATACCATTAACTTCTAAATATATTCAAGACACTTATTTTATATTCTATATAATTCCAATATAAATGGGTCTGATTTATAGTTTTTTTGGGAGGATTTTGATTTTCATTCATAGTAGCTTGTTTTCTTTTGTACTTAGTGATTTAAAAAAAAAATTGTCAACTCATATTTCTGTAAGTTTATCTCAGGGAATCCTTTGTGCCTGAATCTAAAGTACATCTATACAGATAGGATCTACATTTACTTTTGCCTAGCACTATCAGTCCAAGCACTCTTTAAACAATATTTTTAGGTTGAAGTTTTTTCGTGCTATTTGAGCAGAGCTGATCCTAGTCCCAAAGTTACATGAGCATGCCTTGTCATCTCTGCCTCCAAAAAATTTTTGCTTTCAACCAGCTTGATCATACATTAGAAATTATGTATAACACTGTGTTTTATCCAGTTTTTTTTTTTTTTTTAGGGTGGCTACATATGGAGGGATTTCTCCATCCAATCTGCCATATTGTCCTTCTATATTTTATTTTATTGATCTATTCAGGCTCCAGGATCATGTAGATCAAATGATTGAAGTTTATATTAGAACTATATCTATCATATATTATAGTATCTTATAGTTGAATGACTGGAAAGGTAACTTTTCCTTATTCTAAATTTTCTTGACTCTTTTCAGACATTTAATTCATATGTTTTAGAATCCATTTCAAAGTAAGAACTGTCTGGGAGGGGGTGTTGACAGGCATTGAGTGTTTATAGTTCATGTGTAAAATTTGGGAAATACTATGTTATTTACAATATTTAATCTTACCATCTGCACATTTCTAGTTAATATTCTTTTCAGCATTAAAAAATTAGAGAAGTCTTTTTTTTGCACTATGGTTTCAATTTAGTTATTTTGAGATTACTAGCTAGTTTGAAGCACATTTTAATATCTCCTGTGTACAAATGACTTAATAGTTCCTAAAGGGTTTTTTTTCTTGTTGTTTATTTCTTTGTTTCGTTTTTCAGTCATAACATGGAAGTCTGCCAAAAACAACAGAAATAAAATAGTGTATCAATTAACAGTTTATTTTCAAAATACCCAATACTGCAAGGATAATTTCTGCTCTGCAGCCTGAGCAGCCCTTGAGGAGAAAATGCCAATTTCCTTTTTTTTTTTTTTCCCTTAATCTTTGAGAAAGAAATTCTGGTTCTTGAGGCAAACGACCAAAAAAAACCTCTTGAAATGGATTTCTCCGAGGAATTCAATAGTTATATTCAGATCCTACACATTGTATGCTTTATTAAAGCATAGTTTCCACTATGACTAACCACTGTCATAAAAAATAGGGGCACCTTGGTGACTCAATCGGTTGAGCATCCAACCTTAGGTCATGATCTCAGGGTTTATGGGTTCAAGCCCCACATCAGTCTCTGTGCTCACAGCTCAGAACCTGGATCCTGCTTCAGATTCTGTGTCTCCCTCTCTTTTTGCCCCTCCCCTGCTCATGTTCTGTCTCTCTCTCAAAAATAAATAAATATTAAACAAATTTTTAAAAAATATATGCAGTTGTTACTTTCTAGGAAATTTTCTGAATATTAACAACAAAAGTCCCCCCCATCCATACCTCTGGCTCCCAGTATGATAGTTTCACCTCTGTAAAACAAATTGCAAAATATTGAGAAGGATATCATTTTTCTGATCTGTTGTCAACTTACAATTCTTCAAAGTTCAAAGGCTATTTTTTCCTTTTGTCATCAAAACTGTCCCCACCCCACATTCACCTTCATGTGCTTTATGCATTTTAGTAGTTAGGTCTCAGCAAATATCTGTTGAACTTTAATTGGGACGCATTTTGGATGGAAGTCAGGAGCCCTAGGGTATCATGGGCATGCTATGAAGGTGCACACATGAGTTGTGTCTTTCCATAATATCAGCTTTATTCAATCATAAAGCAAAGTTAAATTGTAAATCAGGTTCAGGATTCCAAACTCAATGACATTTCACGTTTAACTTGGTTTCTTACCCATCACACAAATTAAAGCACAAGGCAAGCACACAACAAGATAAAACAAGAGGTAGGAAATTAATGAACTAAACTTGCAATCATTTTCTGAGTGTGGAGTTATGATAAGGCCTCCCTTGGGTCTAGGCCAGCTCTCAGCACTTGCTGCTTATTATGTTCAAGCAGCGAAGGATCTCTGTTCTGCCCAGAGACCATCTAGGCAGAACCTTTGGGGTAGTCGCCTTTTTGGTGTGGTCAGAGGTGAAAGGGTCAGCATCTGGAAAGTCTTGACAGTCTGCTGCAAAAATCCTTCCTTTTTAAAGGGATTCAACCAGACCTCCTCTGGTTCTGCTGGTTATCAGTTTTGGTGTGGTCAGTCGTACTGGCTTGGAAGGTACCTGCCCTTGGCTGCTTACATCACTGCTTGACCTAAGTTCTGCCTCACAAGAGTGACTCCATCTTAATTTCTACACAGGGCTAACTAAAACCCATGATAAAATTAAATCACACTCTACAAGTGAACAAGTGAGAGCAATCCTTTTTTTTTTCTCTTAGAAGCTTTTTTTCCTCAAGAACCCAATTTATTTTGGCTCCCTGAAACACTTCCCTCAACAGTCATTTAGTAAACAAGACTCATAGATGAAACATGAATACAGACGTAACTTTTTCTCTGCATAATTGTAATTACAATATAAGACAGAAGATCCCAAAACACCCTGAAATGTGACATTGTCTTGCCCTGATTGGAAAGAAGATCTAGGTGATCAATGAAAGATGATTCCTGCATCCCTCGGTTGTGTTTATCTGAGAGCGACCTCCCAAGAACTGCAGAGACCTCTGAGGTCCGTGGCTTAGTGTTGTCTTTAGCGGAAAATCGTGAATTACTTTACAATGGCCACTAGCCGGCGCTCCCGGGAAACCTGACTGTGTAGGAAACCTATCCACCCTGGCCACGCCCCAGTTTCCTGGGTTACCGGCCTCCACACGTTCTCTTCCGGGAGGCAGCGAGCGTACGTTCTCAGCGCGTGACGCAGCACGTTTTGCTATAAATACGTGACGCGCGCCTGTAGCTTTCTCTCTGATCCCACGGTTGGCCTCCAAGATGGCGCCGGTGAGTGAGCATTCTTTGGGTGGGAGCGTTCTTTGGGTGTTACCCCGATGTAGATGATTTGTACATCTACAAAAATTTTGCGAGTTGGGGACCTCTCATTCGAGATAAAGGAAGAGTTGAAATGGAGACTAGGTCAGGAACACAAGCACGTTGTTAAAATTACAAGTTGTTATTTTCGAGACTCCTGGAGACTGCCATGCGGTCTAGTAGAGTTCGAGCCCCGTCCGGAACTGGCTTGGGATGGGTGGCTGTGGCAGCGCAAGGAAGGAGGAGGCACGACGATGAACAAGGGTAGTAGGACAGCACTGGGGCCTTTTTCTTTTCAGTCTCGCTTCTGGAAATGCCGATGCTGTCCTATTCGTTTGCACCAGGAAAGAAATGTGGGTAATCGGGCCGGTCTGATAGCCTCGCCAGCGCGGAGGGAGCTCCGAGGCTACAAAAGTTTCAGAGAACCTTAGGACTAAAGGAAGAATTGTCATTGTTACTTCATGAAGGAATTTTTTTAAAAGGTAAAAGTCACGATTTTAGGCAGATAAAAAAGCGTGAAAAGATCTTATTTACGTTATTAATAAGGGAATCAGACACCAAAACCAGTCTAAAGAGCATTTGAAAGAAAAGGTAGGTATATGTCGGCAATTTACCAGTTCTAAGTTTTGGAGGGTTTTTTTTTTGTTGTTTTTTTGTTTTTGTTTTTTTTTTTTTTGGTGCAAATTACTCGTCTACCTAAAAGCAAACTGGCATTAGTACTTGGTATCCGTTTGGGTGGATCTAATTTGGAGATGCATCCTCTGATGAATACTGATTTGTCTGTTTTTAGGACATTGTCTGAATGTATATTGATAGTAGCCAGAGCAACGTTTTACTTGTACAGCCTGATTATATGGTAATTCTGAGTTTGGGGTATGGCAAACTAAAGTTACATATGTTTTTTAAATTACATACTTGAATTAAATATCTCCTTCCTCTCTCTCATAACACAATAATGATTTAATTCTGTAGGCTTGAGTGGATAGAGTATCCTGTTCTGGTGTATAATTGAGCTTGGGCAAAGTGGTGTATACTACCTGTTTCCCATAGGGCCTGGCCTATAGTAAATAGTACCTGATAATTTAAAATTGAACATCAGTGACTTGGAAAATACTAAAAGCCCATAAAACTTTTCTTGATAATTGGAACAGAATAGACTTGGTTAGAGGTTCAAACCAACCCCAGGTCGTGGTTTAATTTTAATTTACAGTAGAAAGTAAATTGATTCTCTTATTAATCTTTTCCAGTTGTAAATATAGGATTCTTTGGAATTTTCTCATTCAGAGAACTAATAGTGGCTACCCATACGCTTCATGCTTCCTTGAGTTTTGCACTTTTGAGACACTTGCATGGTGAACAGGGAGGATTACCATTGGATTTCACAAAAACCCGGTTTAAACAAGTTAAGGAGTGTACCCCTTTTCTGACAGACTAAGAAAAAGGGATATACCCAATAGATAAATTCAGCGACTTTTTACAATTTTGCACCATTTCATAATATGACATCACAGTACACTGCATCTTTGGGCTGATAACAGATTTTAAAGTTTTGCAATATAAAAATGAGTGAGTGGACTAGTCCTAATTATGTTAACTATCTGTAGCAGAAAGACAAGAAGCCTAAGAAGTCAACCTGGAAATTTAATTTGGACCTTACTCATCCAGTAGAAGATGGAATTTTTGACTCTGGAAATTTTGTAAGTATCACTCTCCTTGGCTTGTTTTTATCATTGTATTAGAGTGCATAATGATTTAAGTATATAATTCTTGATTTTAACCTAAGCTCTATTCCTAGGGTACCTTCCCTAGTGAAAATCTAGGGTTTTCTTCCCTAGTTTTGCATTTTTTCTGTTTTAAAATAGGAACAGTTTCTACGGGAGAAGGTTAAAGTCAATGGAAAAACTGGAAATCTGGGGAATGTTGTTCACATTGAACGCATCAAGAATAAAATCACAGTTGTTTCTGAGAAACAGTTCTCTAAAAGGTTGGTATTTGTTTCCCATAATATTTTAGTGAAATGATGGTAATTGTGAATATTACAGAATACGTAATCCTAATATTTTCTCTTCATATGCAGGGATAGATGTGTTGGTACGTTCAGAGATGCACATGAAAAGTGTTTTGAACTTCCTAATAGCCTGCGTGAATGGAAAATATATTCAGTAACTGGGCCAATTACTTAGGCTGGTTGTCAGTAAGCATAAATTTTTGCTGGAATATAGGCTCCTGTCCAGTACATTATAGTCCCTGAAATCCAAATTATATATAAACTTTAATGATGTTAGATGATTTAATATTAGAATATGTTGCAAGAAACATGTCTAATGTGTAACTTGAAAGTAATGTCTCAATTTGCCTAATGTAAATGTTTTCATATATATATATGTATGTATGTGTGTGTATATATATATATATATATATATATATATATATATATATAATTTAAAGGTTTTGGTGGTTGGTTTAGTATAGGCAGGTAGTCAAAGGTAACATTTTGCTGCCAGTTTTAGTTCATTTAATTTACTCAACAAATTTATATGGTAGCACTGTTGTAGGATTGGATAGCCCAGCAGTGGGCCAAGAAGCCAAGTACCTACCACCAAAGGAGCTTAAATTCTAGTGGAGACAGTGAAGTGCAGTATTAAGTAGTTGAGAAGTGAAGCTGAAGACAACAAACTTAATGTGAGAATAGAGGAGATGGTAGTGGCTTGGACTCAAGTAGTGACGCTTGTTAGCTGTTTGGTTAATCACTAGGGATTCAGGGGTGAAAATATTCTCAGGGATCTTATAATAGGCACATAATTGTAAAATGCAGTGCTATAATAGCTGTGTTGAAGGTAGAGATCGGGCCAAGAATTTGCAGAGAACCTGAGATCAGCAGTGTTGCCAGTCGAATGATGTAATTCCTGCCAGAGGGACCGGCATTAAGAAAGAAAAACAGAAGCTTGAGGAATGCTTGGTAGTTGAGAATTACCGTAAAGCATAAATGGAAGAGGGTGGCTGGAGTGATGAAATGAGACCATGCTGAAAGTGTTTTGTAAGAACTGAGCCATATGCTAGTTGCAGGTGTGCTGATCTTTTAGGTTCATCTATTTTGAGAAAGGAGGAGAGAGAATCCCAAGCAGCCTCCACCAGGCTGGATTCCAGAACCCTGAGGTCATGACTGGAGCGAAATCAAGTCAGTTGTTTACCTGACTGAACCACCCAGGCACCCTAATGAGATTATGTATTTAATTAAAACGTAATCTTGTTATGGCAGTAAAACTGAAGAGCAAGCTACTGTGGCTCTCTCTTTAGCTTCAACATAAAGGACGTTTATTTTAGGGAGGTGGGGGAATAGGGTTTGTAGGACATGAACTGATTCTAATTGGGGTTGAGAAGCTGCCTAATTCTTCTGTCCCCAGCAACCTTCCACAGTGTTTGATACAAATGAAATATTTTGGAGGGAACATTAAAGATGAATACAACTGCATGTCTTATATGATAATCCTGTGCGTGGTAGATCATTATGTTTCCTAATGAAATTCATGTTTTTATCTTACAGGTATTTGAAATATCTTACCAAGAAATACCTTAAGAAGAACAATCTTCGTGATTGGCTTCGTGTGGTTGCATCTGACAAGGAGACTTACGAACTTCGTTACTTCCAGATTAGTCAAGATGAAGATGGATCTGAATCTGAAGACTAGATAAGGCAGCCTCTTACAGGGTTTTGCTCGCTAATAAAACAAATGAAGCATGCAAAGGAAAGAAACATCTAGAAATGGACTTTTAGTTTATTGGTGAATAAAAAACACTGTCCCTGTGTGTTAAGCTTCTGCCTCTTCTGTTTTAGGTGTATGTTGTTTACATGATTCTGGCCTTTCCTTTGATAGTTTTTGTAAGCAGTATTTAAAGATTACTTATTTTGAGAGAGTGTGCATGGGGTGAGGGGCAGAGGAGACAGAATCCCTCGCAGGCTCAGCACAGAGCCCAATGAAGTGCTCAATCTCCTAATGAGCTGAGCGCCCCTGGTGCTCCTGAGCAGTATAAATTGCGTATAGCTGGTAGAATTTTTGTTTTTCAGGATTTCTGAAGTTTTACTCCTTTTATGGGTGTCCTCAAAGTATGTAGTGATGCATAGGAAATAATGAAGGGCAGTATTGTGTATGATTATATAGTGAAATATTTTAAATTGTCTTGACAGTCTTAAACATTTTTGTACATTTTGAAAATGGCAATTCTGAGTGCCTAGAATAGTTCTTGCACGTAAGTGCTCACAACTGAAGCACTTGTGCCCTCTGCTTCAGAGGATGCGGACTCCTAATTCACATAAAAACTATGCATGAGCAGGGCACGGCTCTAAACCAATGTTTAATTGCCTGTTTGACATCTCAAACCAGATGCCTTGTAAGCACTAGAATCTCAAAACCTTCCAAGTCAGAACCATTGATCTCTTACCCACTAAATCTGCTTTTGTGTTCCTTGTCTGAATAATTTACTTAGCCAGTTAGAATCTTGTCCCCTCTTTGACACCTCCTTACTGGTAATTCTAAAAGTGGTTGTCTATCGATTAGTTCTCAGTGGATGGACCCTTTCCCCCGAATAGTCTTTGAGCAAAGCAGAATGGTTTGGTAAAATTCAGATTGCAGGAGAAAAGAATACTGGGATGGGGTACTAGAGCCATACCAATTTTCTTGTTTTCCAGTGGTCCTAAGTAATGCGTCTTTTTCCTTTTCTAACCTGAAGGTGGTAACTCGGATACTTGGAACACAGGCCCTGATACCAGTAGAATCATGTTGCAAAAATAGCATCTTGACTATAACAACCTGATGTACACATTTACTTAATTGGTTTGGGAATGTTTGGAATAATTAATGTTAATTCTTTTGGGACGCCTGGGTGGCTTAGTCAAGTGTCCGACTCTGGCTCAGGTCATGATCTTATGGTTCATGAGTTCAAGCCCCATGTCGGGCTCTCTGCTGTCAGCATGGGGCTTGCTTGGGATCCTCTGTCCCCCTCTTTCTCTCTGCCCCTCCACTGTTCTCTCAGACATTTAAAAAAGGGCTACTGGGTGGCTCAGTCAATTGAGCATCTGACTTGGGCTTGGGTCATGATCTCACTGTACCTGGTGAGATCTCACCGTTCTATATCAAGCTTGCTGTCAGCGTAGAGCCTGCTTTGGATGCCGTCCCCGTCTCTCTCAGCCCCTCCCCTGCTCTTGCTCTCTCAAAATAAACCGAAAATATTTTTAAATGTTAATTCTCTTGATTTTTAAGAACTTGAAGTGGTCCCTAATATTATTAACCTACTACCCTAGTACAACAACTCCTTTGTTCTTTTCCTGACAATAGTAATAACCTCTTAACTGCCTTGTTTGAATTGTTCGTGTTTTCTACCAATAGTTACCAAGATCCTACTGTGCTTCCTTTGTTGAGCATTGTGGATACAAGGGAGTAAAAACAGCCTACTCTAGTATGGTGAGGGAAACTGACTAGATAATCCCATAAAAACTTGAGTACAACAAAGGAGAGGCGTTTATAAAAGGGATTTGATCTAGTCAAAGAAGGTAACAGGAAGTATTTGAGCTAACCTAGAACAGACATGGTATTAGCTGGGTAAAGGAAAATGGGTGTTTCAGGCAGAACAGCATAGGTAAAATTCTCAGGACATTGAGAATCTGGTTAGTATAGAGTCTACCTGGAATAGAGTGATTATGAGAAGAATTTGGAAAGGTAGGTGGAAACCAGCCCCATGCAGGACAGAAATCCATGTTTTCTTTTATCCTGAGAGCAATGGGAAGCTACTGAATTTTAAATAAACTAATGTGATACAATGCGATCCACATTTTGAAAAAGATCTTTGTGTTGTGGAGAGTGGTTTTCAGAGGCGTCACCTCATTCTCTCCACCACGCATTCAGCTCAGGTCACAGAGAGTTCCTTATTGTTCCTGAATATACCAGAGGCACCCCTGCCTCAGGGCTTACTTTGCTCGCCCCTGTGCCTGCCTGGATGCTTCTCCCCTAGATGTCTAGTTGGTCTTTACTCTGAGCTCTTCTCAGTAAAGCCTTTCCTGACCCTATTTACAAGTGCAACACTCCCGTAATTCCCTATCTCCCTTCTTTTTCTCCTATTTACCATGTACCATAGGCATTTTACTTTACTCTCTGTCTTCCTCCACTGGTGTAAGCTTTCCAAAGACAAGTGTTTCTCTTTCTGATACTGCAATATGCAGCTGGCTCTCAAAAAACTTGTTTTTCAAAATAATAAAATTTATATTGATACGTCCAATTCAAATTTACCATGACAGTTTTTACGTCATCTATTGTATAGTCCTATTTCCTTTCTCTATGCTGAAAATTTCAGTGACACCAACACAAGTATTTATTTGCTTTACCTCACAATACATATGTAATAGTCACCAAAAGCAAAACCAATATTACTACCCTTAATATACTTTGCAATTTAAGATTGTTTTGGAGTTCTTTTTGTCCTTATTGTATATCCCACTAGGAATGAACAAAGTCCTGTGTTTTAAAGTCACTAGAAATGATTCATCTCTCTGTGGTTTGGGCACAAACTCGACATACAGGTTCATTTGTTTCATTTTACTTTTGATTTCAAAAAGTTCACTTAAAATCTTTTTCTATTTTATAATTGTGTAAAATGTTTACAAGGTTCCAAAGTCCCAAACAAAGTATATTTAAAGAAGACTAGGGACGCCTGGTTGGCTCAGTGTAGAACTCTTGATTTTGGCTCAGGTCATGATCTCATGGTTGTTGAGTTCAGGCCCTGTATTGGGCTCTGTGCTGACCATGCAGAGCCTGCTTGGGATCCTCTCCCCTGCCCCCCTCTGTGCCCCTCCTCTGCTCACATACTTTCTCTCAAAATAACATATATATATATATATATATATATATAGTTTATTCAACCAGTTGTTTACTTATAGACATTTGAATTGTTTCCAAACTTTTGCTACTATAATTAGTGCTGCAGTGAAAAGCCTCCATCACACGCCTTTTCTTATTTTTGCCATTAAATCTTTGGAGTGGATCCCAAGAAGTGACACTCTTAGGTCAAAAGATAAATGAATGTGTAATTTCAATATATATTGCCAAATTTCCCCCCATGCTCACACACACTATCCTCTCTACCAGGAGTGTATGAAAATGCCCATTTTCCCATGGACTTAGCAACAGATTATGTTGTCCATTTGGTTTTTTTGGTCTATCTGATAAGTGAGACATTGTTTTCAGGATAGTTTAAATTTTCATTTATCTTATGAGTGAGGATAAATGCCACTTAATAAGTTAATAAAGGACCATCGCCTGTTTGTTATCTCTAGGGCATACATAGGATTCTTGGTCTTTTTATTTTTTATTTTTAGGCACTCCCTGTATATTAAGGCTATTAAACTCTTGTCTGTGATGTATGTTGCACAGTTTCTTTTCAGTTTGTCATTTGTTTTTTCCCCATACTTATGGTGTTTGCTTTTGTCTTGTTGCTTTAGAGGCATTATTTTTATTTTTATGTAATTAAATCCATTAATCTTTTACTGATTATTACTTCAGGATTTTGAGCCATGGTTGGAAAAGTTTTCCCATTTTTTTTTTCAACGTTTATTTATTTTTGGGACAGAGAGACAGAGCATGAAGGGGGGAGGGGCAGAGAGAGAGGGAGTCACAGAATCGGAAGCAGGCTCCAGGCTCTGAGCCATCAGCCCAGAGCCCGATGCGGGGCTCGAACTCACGGACCGCGAGATCGTGACCTGGCTGAAGTCGGACGCTTAACCGACTGCGCCACCCAGGCGCCCCAGTTTTCCCATTTTTAAGTTGCAGAAGAATTCATGTTTTCTTCTAATGCTGGTATGGTTTCATTTTTAAACTTTAAGTCTATGTTCTATTTTGAATTTATCCTGGTTTACAATTTGAAAAGTAAATCCAATGTAACCTTTCTTTTTCCCATGTGGCTACCCACTTACACGGTTACCCCTGATTACAAAGTACTCAGCAAGTCTGGATTAGCATTGATTTTCCTACTTGTCTGGAAATCCTTCCCGTGGTGCTGCTGAGGTGGTTGCAACTGTCTACATTTGCAGCCTCAGTGTGCTTGGATGATATAAATGTCAGAAGGGCCACTTATAAATACAGTGGTGCCATTTGTAAAGGGCTTTCTCTTCCTCTTTTTTGATCCATCACCAGCCCTGTGTGGCAGAATATTGTCTTCCCCATTTTGCATATGAGGAAACCGAGTCTCGGATGAACTGGCTGCCCCAGGATCTCCCTGTGCCATCCACCTCTCAGTCCTGACCCAGTGCTTCACCTGCCTTGGGGCGGGGCCACTTCCTCCCTGCACAAGGCCATGGTCAGGCATGGGGCGGAGGAGGAGCACTGATCTGGGGGTTGAGAGCTCTGCCTTGCTGACTACTGGCTATGCAACCTCAGACAACCCCTCTTTGCCACCTGAGTCTCCGCATCTGTGTGTAAAGAAGTGGTTGTAAATAGGCCGGCATTTCTCGGTTTAGGAACCCCGCCTCCTTTTGATGAACACAGACCCGTCGTGTTGCCTTGCTCAGGTCTGATTGCCCTCCCCATGATATGGCTGATGCCTATAAATATCCACACCAACCAAGGTTTTTTGGTATTTTTTTTTAAGTTTATTTATTTATTTTGAGAGAGAGAAAGAGCGAGTGCGTGAGTGTGTGTACACACAAGCAGAGGAGGGAGGGGCAGAGAGAGAAAGAGAGAGAGAGAGAGAGAGAGAGAGAGAGAGAATCTTAAGCAGGCTCCACACTCAGCACGGAGACCAACACCGGGCTTGTTCCCACGACCCTGGGACCATGGACAGATATCACTTTTTTTTTTTTAATATTTTTTTTAATATTTTTTTTAACGTTTATTTATTTTTGAGACAGAGAGAGACAAAGCATGAACGGGGAAGGGTCAGGGAGAGGGAGACACAGAATCTGAAACAGGCTCCAGGCTCCGAGCTGTCAGCACAGAGCCCAACGCGGGGCTCTAACCCACGGACCGCGGGATCATGACCTGAGCGAAGTCGGCCGCCCAACCGGCTGAGCCAGCCAGGCGCCGCATGGACGGATATCAAGAGTTGGTTACTCAACCCGCTGAGCCACCCAGGCGCCCCAGTTTTTTGGTATGTCTATTCCAAAACACAACAAAGTAAGGTTCTTTAAATTTCGTAAATATAAACTTACAATATTAGATAAGGTTTTTAAGACATGCATGCTCCTTGAAAGTAGCATATGTCCCCTCCCCCACAAGATGTGGTACTCTCTCAAGTTTTTCCCTGTCCTAGCTTTTTGTGTGATTCAAAAAAACCAGACCTGGGAATCAGGATCTACTATCTCAACTATTCTCCCTGAGGCAGAATGGTGAATTCCACAGATCCTAGGCATGTCACAAAAGTGTGGTCATTGATTGCTATTTTGCCAGGCTCTGTCCTGAAAGCTTATGGGTGACTTAGATGTGCTTTCTGTACCCAAAGAGCCTCAGTTTTAAGGGGGGCAGCAAACATAGGAACACACAATTTAGGTAAGTGTGGTCAGTGCCATGATAGAGACATAACAAGGTGCTTTGGAAGCACCTATACCCTGCAGAGTGGGAAAGGTAATCCAGAAATGCCTTCTGGAGGAGGCTGCTGACCTTGAGCTGTCTTTAGGGAAGGATGGAAGTTAATGGGACAAAGAAGGAGAAAGGGATTCTAGGCACCAGTGGCCTTCTCTTTTAGAATCTTTACACACTATATCTCATTTAATCTCTAGCTATCCTGCAAATTGCTATTATTTCCCTTTCAGAAATCAGAAAATCAAGGACTGAGAGTGCTAAACAGACTACCTACGGTCACACAGCTAATAAGTTCCAAACTGGAACTTAAACCCAGGCCCATTTGATTTCAATGCTCATGCTCTGTAAATGGCTCAGTGTCAAAAGGTTTCTAAACTTCTCTCGGCCAGGCAGGCAATCCTTTCTCGGAGTGATGCACATTCGACTGCCTCCATTCAGCTTCTTGGGAGAATCAAGCATTTTTTTTTTTTCCTGCCTGAGACCCACCAATTGGCCTGATAGAGGTTGTCTGGCACACGCCTTTGTTGTAATAAAATCAATCATGGGAGCGGGCCCACTGCTTGGAAGGCACGGGATTGGAAGATTCCTTATTTCATCACCCTTATTCTTTTCATGCAGGCATGAAACAAACTTTTACAATGGGACTTCTCTCCCTTTTCTCTCCCTTTCCAGCTGTGGTCCCCAAAACTGAGAACAAAACTAAAAATATGCCCATTTTCCAAAGCAAGGTGTTTACAGTCTCTGCAGAGCTTACAAAAGAGATGCCCCGGTTCCAGTTGTGTAAGCCTCAGTTCACTACCTGATTGCAGGACATGAGAAACTGAAGACTCCAGGATGCTTGACTCATCCTTGAGAAATGAAGGCCTAAAGCAACGGCCGGAGCCGCTTACCTCCAACAGCAGAGTGATGAGAGGTGTGTTTTCACAAATGCAGGGTTATATAAGCAAGCATTTCCCCTGGACAGATACGGTCCGTGGGGAAAGACCCGGCCTGGCCCAAGTTTTTTTCCACCTTAGAGAACTACTTGGAAGAGAGATGGGACCTCAAAGGAAAAGAATCTGTGTAGAATGGGCCGCCAAATACTCAGGGGCTGCAGGTAGTAGGTGCAAAGTCTAGGAAAACGCATTGCGCAGGTCACAACTGTTGCAACTAAAGATTCTCACTGATAAATCTTTGAGAAATTCAGAAGTGTATCCTTCAAGAGAAAGAAAAAGGCTTAAACTTTCTTCTTGTCCAGATAGCCACACCACCAAACCATAGCTCTTAAGTCGGAACTTCTCTGCTCCTTCCTTTTTGTCTGCAGCCCCCCTGCATTTTCAGGACAAACCTGGAGGAGCCAGAGGCAGCTACTAAAGTTGGGGGAGGGGCACACTTGGAGCCCCCTGGCACACAAACTCATCCCACAACCTTTTCTCTTTTCTCAAGCTGCAACACAGGCGTCCTGACACTTTGACAGAACTTTCGGGTTACTTTTTTCCTTCCTCACTAGACTGTGAATACTCTGAGGTTAAATTGATCTCTGTGTGCATTTCTGGGTGAACTCATCTAATAGCAAAAGAATCCCAAGTCAATTAATTAACATGACTTGTTATTCATGAATGTGGAAGGATCAACCAAGTATCCCCCCAAATGAATAAAACAAATAACATCACAGAAAACCAGAGGGGATGAGTACTTCGAAACAACTGACCCAGAAATGGAAATAAAAGGAACACAAGAAAGTTTTCCTCCGCCTAAGGAAACTTGAATCCCCACATTGAAAGGGTCAACTGTAAGCCAGGCAGGATGCTCATGTGGAAAAGCTCATACTTAGACACATCCTGAAGAAATTTCAGAACTCCAAAGGATATAGAGAAAATCCTAAAAGCTTCCAGAGGGAAAAAAAACAGTTCACCTACAAAGAAATTAAGTTGAATGGGACCTACCCAGGGTTTCAGTAAGTTTAGCAGCAGGAATATCTGGTTTTAATCTTAAACTGTATCCTTCATCAGCCCTGAGAGTCCTTTGCTATTCCTGGGTTTCATGTAATGACAAGACTAGACCAGATGATTTCTGGGGTCTTTTTTTGGCTCGAATCTGCTTCCAATTCTTGTCCCTAAACTGCAAAGCTGATCTTGCCAATAAACCCCACAAAGCCACTTCACTCCATAATTCTACAATATGCACCACTGACTTTTTTTTTTTTTTTTTTTTTTTTTTTTTTTTTTTTTTTT
>NW_024412400.1:64077337-64085398 GCF_014898765.1 Herpailurus yagouaroundi | reverse complement strand
AAGTTCTTACTGAAAAGGGTATACAGTGAAAAGTATATCTTCTCCCTGACCTCTCCCAACCAGTTTCTTCTCTCAGATGCAATAACTATTACCAGTATTTATCTGGAGCTTATTTTATTTTATTTTATTTTATTTTAATTTTTTTTAATGTTTATTTCTGAGAGAGAGAGACAGAGCATGAGTGGGGGAGGGGCAGAGAGAGAGGGGGACACAGAATCTGAAGCAGGCTCTAGGCTCTGAGCTATCAGCACAGAGCCCTATGCGGGGCTCGAACTCACAGACTGCGAGATCATAACCTGAGCTCGAACTCACAGACTGCAAGATCATGACCTGAGCCGAAGCCGGATGCTCAACCGACTGAGCCACCCAGGCGCCCCTGGAGTTAATTTTATACATGTGTAAGTATATATGCATTTACTTTCTGAACACATGCTAATTCATCCATTCAGTCTTCTTTCTTGAGAACAGAAATAGTGTTTTCAAGTATAGTTCTGTAGACAGAAAACGCACAGTAAATGTCTGTTGGATTAATCTACAAACACTCGTGAGCACCATGCAACGTTACAGAATTCTGAAAAGATCATTCAGATCTTCTATTCCAGAGTTTATCGGACTGTGAAAAACAGAACTCTAGTTCCATGTGAATGTAATGTGTAGTACAACATCGACAAAACACAAGGGGGAATGTTCAGTTAAACACAATTAAACAATGTTACCTCACGTGGGGACTTTTCAGGTCTTTATTTGTGAACTTTCATTCATTGGTTTACAAAAATGTACAGCATTTCCTAAACATACTGCATGATAGAGCATTTTTACTTACCAACTCAAGAAAGCATATTGAGTCTTTAGTTCTATTTACTGGCTTCCAAAGAATGCAGTGGATAAAGAACATGTTAAATCATACCAGGAGGATTTAATCAATTAGCCATATCCAGAATGTGAGAAATTCTACAAGATAAGCTACCAGTTTCTTCAACAATAAAGAAGTAGCATTAACCAAAGGGGATAGGACTGTTGAGGGAATAAAAAGACTTAAGAGAAAAATCAATCAAATATAATGTGTAGACTTTTTTGGATTGTGATTCAAACAAATAAAATGTAAATGGACATTTTTGAGAAAGCAAAGAAAATTGAACATGAACTGGGTATTAAAAATGTAAGCATTAACTACTTAAAATTTTCATCATTGTTAATTTCATTGGGTTTGGAAAGGGTATTATGGTTATGTTTTTATCTGCTAACAGTGTCAACCCAAATAAAAAGGTAAACTGAGACGAGCTTAAATTACTAGTAATAGAGTTTATTCAGCCATAGCCGAGGAACCGGAATTTGGAAAATGTATGTTGTAGAAACTACAGCTGAGTCTGTTTGGGGTGGACTGTATTTATGCGCAGGGAGTGCAAAGAGGGTGGAGTGTAGCCAGAGTTCATGCAGTAAGTTCATTGGCTTGAGAAGGGGCAGGGTTTCTTGGTGGATGTTCATTGGTCAGGAGATAAGTTTCAGTTTTCTGTAAATCAGGCATTTACAGGAAATCAATCTCTCAGTTCTTAAGTTTTCTCTTCCTGAGGGTGCCTGCCTGAGATTCTCCATTTCATTTCCTCTGGTTCTATTTTAGATTGCAATTCTTTCAGGAAACATACATACTGAAATATTTACAGGTAAAATGATAAAACTTCTAGGATTTTCTTTTAAATATATACTGGTAGTGCTTTTTTCCTCAGTATGAGTTTTATGGATATGTTAACTTTGTAAACATTTCTTGTCCTTTACACATATGATTTGTGTACTTTTTGTGTATAAGTTCTACTTCAAAAATATTACAAAACATTTAATTTGTTGTATTTTTTAATTTACAAGTAATACAAACAGATGGTTAAAAATTCCGTTCTTACTTAAAAGGATATACAGTGAAAAGTATATCTTCTCCCTGACCCCTCCCAACCGGTTTCTTCTCTCAGATGCAATAACTATTACCAGTATTTACCTGGAGCTAATTTTATACATGTATAAATATATGTGCAAGCATGGCTTGGAGATAAATCCATGTCAGTATACATAGATTTTCTAACTTTTAACAGTTCTATGTTATTTTACTGTAAGCATTATCATACTTAATTTGAGTAGTCACTAGTACTGGACCTTATTAGGTGGCTTACAGTTTTTGTGACTCTACATAGTGCTTGCATGACTGTCCTTACCCTCAGGTCTCAATATTTATGGGTTTTGAAATGTTAATAGATCTGGCCAAATTGTTCTCCAAGATGTTTGCACTAATTAACCTCGGTTTCCCCCACCAGTATATAATAGAGTGCTCAAGTTTACGATATACTGTTGCATACATAATAATGCCCTCAAGAGGGAGATATTTCCAAAACAAACTCACCTTTGATTGTAACAGTTCTTATTCCTATACCTTAAACAAGGAAGACGTGGTTTATTTACATATAAAATTAATACTGAGAAATATCAACTGAAGTACTTCCAGAATAAACTGTTTTCCCTTCTAAACGGTGCGATAAATAAATATAAATTTTAGAAAAATAAAATCAGAAAGAAAACGGAATTATCCTTATTTAACAAGAAGGCTAATGAGATAAACTGAAAGTTTTGAAAGACTGGCTTTTTTACTTGGATGCCGTTTCTCTCTGACCCTATTTTTAGTCCCTGGTTCCTCCTCTGCTAGATCTTGCTGTTGTTTGTTTTAAAAATGTATATGAGTTCAAGCCCCACATTGGGTGTGGAGATTACTTTAAAAAAAAAAATCTTAAAAAAATAAAAATAAAAATTCATATAAACTTTATGTGGCAGACTTTTTCTTATTGACAGTGAAGCCTGTGTTTGGTTCAAGCTCAGTATTTAAGTGCTGAGCAGAGCCAGCAGCTGAGAAGGAACTTCTGGTGTGGGGTTAGTTTGTGGTCATCTGGGAAAAACAGTGGAGCAAAGGTGACTAGTCCTTGGAGAGAAGCAAGTGGCTGTTCAGGGGAAACTTTGTAACCTTTAGTGGCTTCTTTAGTAAGGATCTAAAGCTCTCTCCAGATAAAATGCACACCCGCAAGTAACACAGTATTTTGCATACAATTTTTAGGGGAGGAAAACTTCTTTCTTCCCTTCTAGGTTCTTTGGCTAGTCTAATACTTAAATTGACATAGGACAGGTTAACAAGAGAAAAAACAAATTTAATTTTGCATGGACAGGAGCCCCATGAAAATATAAAACTCAAAGAAGTGACCAAGGCAGGAAGCTTTTACGCCTTTTACACAAGGAAACAATGAATTTATGACGAATTGACAAGCCAAAGGGGTTTGGGCCTCCGGTAGTAAATTAGTTAAGTAACCGGTTTTGTTTATGCAGCCTTCTCAGCCCTAAACTCTGTCTCTGGGGATAAGGATCCCTTCTACCCTCCTGGTACAACAAAAGTGACTTTCATATGGGGAATGTATTGCCTGCTTTCAGGAGACAGAGGAGATTCTGATTGCCCTTCTTGCCTTGGCTGTTCCCAAGTAATTTTAATTCAAAAAAATCATAATATAATATGCCAAAGAAGCATGTTTTGGGGTGGCACGTTATCACCCCTTCAAATCCAGTATGTTTTATAAGCCCTTTCCGGCCCTTGGCCTAGAAGGCCTACACAAGAAACTACATATATATTATAAACATATATATATAATTAGATATATAATATATATAATTATTTGTTGTTTATCTGAAATTGAAATTTACTTGGACATTCTGTAAATATATATGTATATATATACTTTCTATATACATTATATGTATATAACAAAATAGAATATGAAATATAAAAATACATTTATGTTTCATAACCCAGATCTAAGGAAAGAGCAGATCTTGCAAAAACTATGACTATGTTACTTTGGGTCCTATCTGGCTTCAAAAAGAAAAGAAAAGAAAAAGGAAAGGCACAGAAAAGCATCCACTGTGTGTGTGTGTGTGTGTGTGTGTGTGTGTGTGTGTAGTGTATATACATTTTATAGTTTTACTAACCCTCGTGGAAATATTTCTAGCTTCATGAAGGGCTGTAATTGGATATTATTTCCATTAGATGGAGCTATGTCTTTGTTACTGGAGAATTTTATGAGTTTTCTAAAAGGAATGTTTCAGAGATGATGAATTTTAAGGTGAAATAGGAAAGAACTGCATATTAAAATTGTTTTTGGAGCAGTCATGTTATTCCTAACTTTTAAAATATCTTGAGTTGTTAATACAGGTGCATTTGCACAGATCTTATATTTTTTGCATGCTCTTGATATGAAATATATTTAATAAAACGATGCTTTTTTGTGACCCCCTTCAAAAAGACCCAAGCCAAACTTTTCTCCTAGAAGGATAGCTGTTAATAGTATTTCAGTTAGGGTATTTCAAGATACAAGTCCACAATCACTTGTTTGTGATTCTGAAATCTAAAAACCAGGTTTTGGAAATAATAAAACCAAAAAATTTAGTTAAATTTGAATTCTAGATAAACCCTGAATAGCATTTCTAGTGTAAGTATGTTCAGTGCAATATTTAGGACATACACAAAAAAATTAGTTGTTGTTTACCTGAAATTCAAATTTAATTGGGCATTCTGTATTTTATCATGGAGCCCATTCTGCAAACCAAAGATTTTGTAACTTATTTGATTGGAAAGTGTAACTTATACTGATGTGATGCTATTTATAGCCTTTTCCCCACTTGGTGTGAATATTTGTATGAATTCTGCAGAAATATTAACACATTTGATGATAGATACCACCCTGACTTTACTGGAGGTATTACATAATATAAGGTATTTGTGCCATACTATCTTTTCAAAATTAGAAAAGTACTCATTCAAGGGGCACCTGAGTGGCTCAGTCGGTTAGGCGTCTGACTTCGACTCAGGTCATGATCTCGCGGTTTGTGAGTTCGAGCCCCAGCGTCAGGCTCTGTGCTGACAGCTCAGAACCTGGAGCCTGCTTTGGATTCTGTGTTTACCTCTCTCTCTGCTCCCTCTCCCTCATATTCTGTCTCTCTCTCTCAAAAATAAACCTTAAAAAAACAAAAAAAGAAAAGTACTGCATTCAAAAATACAGTTGCCTCCAAGGCTTTTATCTATCTGTCTGTCTATCTATCCATCTATCTAATTTTATTTTTTAGAAAGAGAGCAAGCGCATGCTAGTGGGGCAGGGGGGGAAAGAGAGAGAATCTTAAGCAGGTTCCACACTCAACACAGAGCCTGATGTGGGGCTCGGTCTCACGACCCTGGGATCATGAAATGAACCGAAATCAAGAGTCAGATGCTCAACCGACTGAACCACCGAGGCACTCCTCCAAGGCTTTTAGAAAAGAGATTATGAATCTGTAATAAATTATTTTTAGTAAATAAGAAAAATAGTTATGCCAAAGGTTACTTCTGAAGGCACTATTAGAAATTTTGAAAATCCATCATCAGTTCATTGTGGGTAATATGACTAGAAATAAACCTTCTAATTTCCTTTTGAAAAGTGTGTCTCAGTTTTATGCTGTCTTCAAAAAGCAGAAAAATAATGCAAAGGAAGGTGCCGCTACAATTCAAACTGCAGAAGTGGTAGAGAAATCATTTGGTCCTTTTCAGACAGAAAAATCAACTTAGTCTCTGAAAGAGAGATGACCCTCTTTCCTTTCCTTCAAACAAAACAAACCCTGTGGAGGAGACTGCCTAACTTCCTTGGCATTATATTCCAGAATGCTGTTATTTCGCTACTTAGGAAATGCGCTCTCATTTGTCTTAAACTTGTTTGCATTCAGTACATATTTAATAGAGTTAATGTTAATGACAATTGAGAGAACTGCTCATCAACATTTTCACAAATACACCTTTACCTTATTGAATACCTATTGATTTTCTTCTCAGATTTCTATTTTCAGCCTATAAATAAATATGAGATTATAAATACTCTGATAATAGGGGCGCCTGCGTGGCTCAGTCGGTTAAGTATCTGACCTCAGCTCAGGTAGTGATCTCATGGTCCATGAGTTCAAGCCCCACATCAGGCTCTGTGCTGACAGCTCAGAGCCTGGAGCCTGCTTCGGATTCTGTGTCTCCCTCTCTCTCTGCACCTCCCCTGCTCGCACTCTGCCTCTCTCTCTCTCTCTCTCTCTCTCTCTCTCAAAAATAGACATTAAAATTTTTTTAAATAAATAAATACTCTGATAATTGAAAAATAAATAATATGAGATTATAAATAATAAATAATATGAGATTATAAATAATCTCAGTTCCCTTCAAAATTCTTCCATTGTAACCATTTACCAAACTTTATCATTATTACTAAAAAATTACCCTTAATCTTGTACATATATATACAAGATTACACACACACACACACACACACACACACATGCACACACACATCCAAGAATTATGCTCCAGACCAGTGTTGGTGTTTATGATGTGTCCACTAGGTCTTTTCCTGATAGGTCTTTTTTTACGACATCAATTTCTTCTATCAACTTTGAAAATACGTTTTTCTCAGCAAGTTACTTAGAGTTCCTTTTTTGTTTGGTATATATGGATATACTGCATGCAACTTTTTAAATGCTGAAGTTACAAATGTGTGGTTTATTGTTACTCTGCATAAATGCTTGATGCCTAAAAATGATATTTTCTCCTTATGTGACTCAAGTAGGGAGAATAAGCTGTTGTGACTTTTTTTTAAGGGAGAAAACTTGGAAGTTGGATTTGAACTTGAGATGTTTTCCTCCATTATTAAAGAGACAAACAAAAACAAAATTCTGTGGTGATTTTTTTTTTCCTGTCTTGCATTATAAAAGCCATCCCTGTATCTGTAGCTGCCTGGAATTTGATTTGGGTATTTTGTCTGGATTTTCGTTTATGTGAGGATGATACAGACATCATTTCATTGTGCAAGGAAATAGACACTGTATAGTAGTTTAGAATGAAGCTCTGGAGAGAACCTGAGTTTGTCTCCAGGAGCTCCCTCAGTGTAAACTGGGGGAAGGAAATCCATTCGGAGGGCTTCTTGTGAGAGCTTATTGTGAATGTGACAGAAGACAGAATTGTTATTCATAATTCCCCTTCACGTTATAAAGAGGGCTTCTAATTTGCTGATGACAGGTATACAAGTATGCAGTTTGCAGGTGAGAGACTGGAGGAAGGAAAGGCAGCCAGCGGGGCTAGGTGCTTTTTGGGGGATGAGAGCGATGAGGAAAACCCCAGATGGCAGCAACACTAGAGGGGTTGGGGAGAGTCAGCTTGGATTTGAATGCTTGCAGCAGTTTGCTGAGAATGTTTCATGTAGGACCTTTTTTCTGTTTCCCCTTTGAGATCTGTAGTAATCTATCTATATATTTTTTAACCTCAAAATGCTGAGAATGACTGTGTTTCTTGTGTAAAACAGGGGCAGGGGCCTGAGTCCTCACTGGTATTTGGAGAAGACAGAGTCAGCCTGTAAGGATGAGTGACAGCCTATATATTCATTATAAAGGAAAATGGTGCACTGCCTGGCAGGCCCAGGGGTCTAAAAGCCTCTCTGCACGCGCTGTCTGAGAGAGAAGAAGGTGTTTTGTAATAGGGAACAAGAGTGGACATTTATGACATTTGAACAGAGTTGTATCCGCAAAGGTCTGTGCTACAGCAATTAGAGATGGAATAGCTGGCGGTTAGCAGTATAATTAAAGAAGACATTGTTTCTTAAAGTCTGAGACTTGAACAATTGGACACAGAAAGACTATGAATTCACACATAACATAATGAAATGAAATGTTTGAGGGAGGACTCAGCCTAGCATGTGATCTGGTTCCGTGAGGGGCACAGAGAGGTAGCAGTGGATGATACGGGCTATGAGAATACAAGAACCGAGATGGGGCCAAGCTTCCCTAGTAATGTACCTAATCGCTTCTGATTCACAGTTTCTTCTGTATTGAGAACAGTTTGGGAATACTACAGTTTTATTTGTATACTAGTTATAGAATATTATTTTTGTTTTGGCCTTTATTTAAATGTTAATTAAGTTCATCACTAATCATTTCTTAGGGTATGATTGGTTCTTCTTAATAAAATTTTTTTTAACTTTC
>NW_024412400.1:64026920-64077327 GCF_014898765.1 Herpailurus yagouaroundi | reverse complement strand
CTGAACTGATGGAAACAGGAGAGTCTGATAGAAAAGGAGACAATCCACGTCGGGGGCTGGCTGGGTGGCTTAGTCAGTTAGGCGTCTGACTCTTGATTTCAGCTCAGGTCACGATCTCGCAGCTCACGAGTTTGAACCCCGCGTTGGGCTCTGCCCTGACAACATGGAGTGTGCTTGGGCTTCTCTCTCTCTCCCTCTCCCTTTGCTCCTCTTCTGCCTGCTCTCTCTCTCTCTCTCTCTCTCTCAAAATAAACTTAAAAAAAAAAAAAGAACCCACTTTGGCTGGGCATTGGGAAGAGTCATGGAGGAGAACTGAGAGCAAGGAGTTTTAGAGTGGGAGGCTCCAGAATACCCATAGGAGGTGACAGCAGGAGCGGCAGAGGGGAGGAGGGTTCCGAGAGCAATGGGCCAAATGCCTTTCAAATCCTTCAGCAGATGCAATTATAGATCGAAACGTCTTTTTGCTCCTGAACCGTTTCTTTGAATATAATACAGTATGAGTCTGGGCCATGTGGGTCCTGGAATTGATCTGCGACCCAGACTTGGTCTTTCAGTAGTGATGATGGCTCTCTTCTACCGCCCCCACATCCCATCCTCTAGTTCTCATTCTAACACATGGCAAGAAAGCACGCTGGGAAAGCATGCCCAGCGAAATTCAAGAACACTGATGTTGCATATCTCAGTTTGAATTTTTCCTTAATCTGTGCTAGGATTCTTCTCTCTTACCTCCAAACATCCAGTACAGGTCTGTTATAGGAAACGGCACTGACTTGGAGAGTGAAGAAAAGGGTAGCGTGTCCACACTGGGCACAAAGTGGTCATGGAAAGGACACGGCTGGTAAGGGCAGTGATGAGGAAAGCAGGGGGATGGAAACGAGACCAGGAGAGGTTTGGCGTGACAGGTGACAGGGGAATACCAGGATAATGTAAGTGCTCCCAGAAAAACTTGTGGAAGGTGCTGGATTCTTTTTTTCTTTTTTAACATTTGTTTAGTTTTGAGAGAGAGAGAGAGCTGGGAAGGGGCAGAGAGAGACACACACACAGAATCCAAAGCAGGCTCCAGGCTCTGAGCTGTCTGCACAGCTCGAACTCAAGAACCGTGAGATGATGACCTGAGCCGAAGTCGGACGCTTAACCGACTGAGCCCCCCCAGGTGCCCCGTGCTGGATTTCTTGAAGTTACAGTTATTTGGTTTGGCAATTAAAAGCAAACATGAGGGGTGCCTGGGTGGCTCAGTCGGTTGAGCATCCGACTTCGGCTCAGGTCATGATCTCACAGTTTGTGGGTTCAAGCCCCATATCCGGCTCTGTGCTGACAGCTGAGAGCCTGGAGCCTGCTTCTGATTCTGTCTCCCTCTCTCTCTGCACCTCCCCTGCTCACACTGCATCTCTCTCTCTCTCTCTCTCTCTCTCTCTCTCTCTGTCTCAAAAATAAATAAACATTAAAAAAAAAAGCAAAGCAAAGATGATCGCAAAGGCTGGGGGATAGTGATTCCTGTTAACGGTGGAAAAGAGGAGTAGATACTTTAAGCAATTTTTACAAACTTTTATAACTTATTTATTTATTTATTTATTTTTAAATTTTTTTTTTCAACGTTTATTTATTTTTGGGACAGAGAGAGACAGAGCATGAACGGGGGAGGGGCAGAGGGAGAGGGAGACACAGAATCCGAAACAGGCTCCAGGCTGAGCCATCAGCCCAGAGCCCGACGCGGGGCTCGAACTCACGGACCAGGAGATCGTGACCTGGCTGAAGTCGGACGCTTAACCGACTGCGCCACCCAGGCGCCCCTATAACTAATTTAAATGTACATATAATCTGCCTTGCAACAAGGGGCCATTATGCTGAAGGACAAGTCACTGGGAGGGCTCTGACTTAATAGGAGCCCAGATGTGATAAGGAAAGAGAAAACCTCATAGGAAAGCTGCATTTTGATATATTTCCAGGTGGATTCGCCCTGATCAAAGAGATTTGGACAAGAAATTAAACATCTGGAATACAAGAAATCTTTAAAAAACACTGATATTCTCAAAGGACCCCAGAGCCCAGTTTAATTTAACCACTTAGTTTTTAGACTAAAAATCATCTGCCTGGCTCTGAAATACTTGGGAGAGCGATTTTATATTCAATTAAACAGCAACCTGACACACTATCAGAGTCTTGTATTTTCTTTTGAGGCTCAGCTTCCCATATTTTCACTTTTGCTGCGTTGAATTAAATCCTACTTTCCAGATTGAAGAACTGAAAGAAGTATCCTATTTTCTGGTATGTCACAATTATATTCTTCATCGTGTAACTGCCATGCACATCATTACTATGTATCATCTGTCTATCTGTCATAAAAATAGCCTGGGTCGGCAGTCCAGGATGCCCACACAAGCACGCAGCGGGATTCTGTTTGCTTCCCACCCCCCACCTTCTCCGCGTCCTTTTGTCTTCTCCTCTGCAAATCTGCCCTTCTTTCTCAGCAGCTCTTCTTCTCACACCCACAGAGAACCTGATTCCAGGAGTGAGGAAAACTTGGGAAACAAATATTTTGGTCCTATGACAAATCAGTTGTCATTTGTTTTCCATTTTCTCTCCCTGTTTACATCTGCCTCCCTGCCTGGGTTTGTTTGTAGGGGGGAAACGCACGCTCCAGCCTTTAGCGCATCAACCCAAACAGGGCACCACAGCGCGCTCAGTTCCAGTGTTTACTCTTAAAAGATTTTCGTTTCGGCAATATACTCGCAACCTTTGGGAGTTTTGCTCTCTGAAGGAGACATGGGTACAAATGGAGTTCTGCCAATGGCAACCAGCTTTGAAATATCACACATTTTACAGTCATTTTCCATAGTTGGAATTTTGAATCACGTGACCATTTGCTCTCTTACTCTGTTTTACTTCATATTTTATAATATAAAATTACGGTGTCATAAAATTTGTTCATGGAGGAAAACGTCTTTAATGGTCGCATTAAACTCCGGTGTGCGACGTGGCAACATCTATGTAATCACCATCCATTTCATTGGGTAGTTAGGTTATTCCCAATTTCTTATTAACATAAACCATGCTGCAATGAATATGTTTGCGAACAAAAGGACCATCTGCATTTGGGACCCTTTTCGTAGGATTGTCACCTTTGACATGAAATTGACACAATTGACATGAAATTCGCAAAGAATGCGAACATTTTGAGAGCTCTTGACACATATTGTCCAATTGGTTTCCAGAAAACCTGCACTATTTTATTACTCCATGACCACTATCTCTGTCTGCCCCTGTCTCCAGCCTCCATGTGAGTACTGTAAGGACAAAATGTGAGGGGCACCTGGGTGGCTCAGCGGTTAAGGGTCCAACTTCAGCTCAGGTCACGATCTCACGGTTCAGGGGTGCAGCCCCCGTGCTGGGCTCTGTGCTGACAGCTAGGAGCCTGGAGCCTGCTTTGGATTCCGTGTCTCCCTCTCTCTCTGCAGCTCCCCTGTTCATGCTCTGTCTCTCTCTATCTCTCAAAAACAAACATTAAAAAAATTAAAAAAAAAAAAAGAACAAAACATGAAATGCTTCATGTACAGAGCTTGGTACCTGGTAATGATTCAATAAATGGTAGTTGAGGACGTACAGGTTTATTATCTCACTGCCTCTTCCCTCCTCTCTCTGAATCTTCATAGAGGTCCAATGCTTCCATGGTGCTCTAGACTTCTTTCTGTTGTGCCTCATTGGGATGTTCAGAATCATCTGCTTCTGTCCCTTCCTACAGTGCACTGCAAGGGAGTGACAAGCTAATGTGATAAGTTTCTTGCAACTGGGGTCGTTGGAAGGAAAATGACTTACAGTTTTACCTGCCCTGGATTTTTAATAGGTGTCTTAAGACTGTATATAAGTCAGTGGTTCTGAGCTCAGTCTGTACGTCAGCATCATTTGGGAACTCTCAGCAACACCTTGAGCGTGGCCATCGTTGGTTGCGAGTGGGGCCTGCACACTGGCATTTAAAAAATTCTTCTCAGGCAATTCTGATAGAAGCGAGGGATGAGAATAACAACCCCAGAGATGAGTGGTTTGGAAATTGCGGGCACCACATGACATCTCCTGATGGGCTTACTTGGAAGCTAGATCCCTTTCCTGCTGTGTCTCAAAGATTCGACTGAGAATATGGGATGAAATCCTAAGAGGCCTCAATTTTCAACATGTTACTAAGATTCTGTTTGCTTACAGGGCCAGAGAGATCAACTAACTCCTTCTAGAAAAGTTGTACTGTTCTCTGCACTCATGAGAACTTCCATAGTACCCCATGAGGAAGGAACTGGGGCTCCATGTGGCAAATTACCTTGCTTGTTAATCTCTGCAACAAGAGGCCAATCAAGAATCAAACCCAGGACCCTGAATCCCATGATTTTTCTAACCTTGAAAAATTGCATTCATCTTTTTGTGCTCATGCACCTGATTTTGATTTTAATTTTTTGCTGTGTGGGGCTGACTTGGTTCTTTATCTTCACAGGACTTTGCCCATAAAAGTGCTCCTCTCTCCCAGCAAACAACAACTGTATTTTGATCAGGTATTATGGGTGTGTCATACACATAGCCTGAGAGGAATGTAGCCACATCGAGTGATCACTTTATAAATATTGATGAAGAATGGTACAAATGTTTTAAAGGAAATTTTATCTGAAGGAGTGCCTTGGAATTCAGATGTTTTTTTTTTTTTTTTTTCATGTCTTTCAGACCTCCTACCCCTGAAATCCAAACGGCCAAGGGTGGGCCAAATCCCCATGTTTATTCACTACTGTGGCACCCATGATCCTGCATCTGGTAGGCTGTGGGGCCAGGCGATGTCAGGGATTGCAGTGGGCATATTCGGCCACCGTTCCTGAGCTGTGGCAAATATTTCATAACACTGTGGCTCTGCAGAAGGAAGTACTGACTTAGAGATCACTTATTCATTCCTTTCAGTCTAAGATATGAGAAAAGAAAGAACCCATTTTACGCAGAGAAAACTGAGGCAAGGAAACATGGTTCAACTTCCCCGAGGACACAGTGATGCTGGCCATGCTGGAAGGGCATGTGTGCCTTGAATGGTTGTGCTCCTCTGGGCCTGCTTCACCACCTCCATCACTTCCTCAATTAGTTGCTCATTTAAAAGTTGGTGACAAAGAATGAGGTGCCTGGGTGGCTCAGTTGGTTAAGTGCCCGACTTTGGCTCAGGTCATGACCTCACTGTTCCTGAGTTCGAGCCCCACATCTGGCTCTGTGCTGACAGCTCAGAGACTGGAACCTGTTTCAGATTCTGTGTCTCCTTCTCTCTCTGCCCCTCCCCACTCATGCTCTGTCTCTGTCTCTGTCTCTCTCTCTCCCAAAAATAAGTAAACGTTATGGGGCGCCTGGGTGGCTCAGTCGGTTAAGCGTCCAACTTCAGTTCAGGTCATGATCTCGCAGTCTGTGAGTTCGAGCCCCGCATTGGTCTCTGTGCTGACAGCTCAGAGCCTGGAGTGTGTTTCAGATTCTGTGTCTCCCTCTCTCTCTGACCCTCCCCCGTTCATGCTCTGTCTCTCTCAGCCTCAAAAAATAAATAAACGTTAAAAAAAATTTTTTTAAATAAACATTAAAAAAATTGTTGACAAAGAAGTACACACAAAGGAGTTTTTTGCTGCATCCGCTATAACAAAGTTGAAAACAATTTAAATGACAAACAATAGGGGAATGGTTAAGAAAAAATATGGGGGTGCCTGGGTGGCTCAGTGGATTAAGCATCTGACTTTGGCTCAGGTCATGATCTCATAGTCTGTGAGTTCGAGCCCCACATCCGTCTCTGTGCTGACAGCTTGGAGCCTGGGAGCCTGCTTCGGATTCTGTGTCTCCTTTTCTCTGACCCTCCCCCATTCATGCTCTGTCTCTCTCTCTCTGTCTCAAAAATAAATAAACATTAAAAAAATTTTTAAAAAAAGAAAATATATGGCTTATTCATTGTATGAAATACATAAATATTAAGAAGCAGTTTTTAGTAAATTTAGAAAGTGCTTCAAATATAAATGATTTCTCAGGGCACCTGGGTGGCTCAGTTGGTTAAGCATCCAACTCTTGATTTCAGCTCAGGTCATGATCCCAAGATTGTGAGACTGAGCCCTGCATGGGGCTCTATGCTGAAAGTGTGGAGCCTGCTTGGGATTCTCTCCCTCTCCCTCTCTTTCTGCCCCTCCCCTGCTTGCGTGCACGTGTTCTCTCTCTCTCAAATAAAAATTAAAAAAGAAATGATTTTTCTGGTTCTTCTTCATCTTCCCAACCTCTAAGCCTGTGGTACTTGGAATGTGGGTCACTGACCAGTGGAATCATCTGTGGCAAAGACAGAATCTCAAACCCCACCCCTGCCCTGCTGAGTCAGAGTCTGCATTTAACAACGCCTCCAGGTGGGTCACACCACATTAACTTTCGAAAAGCACTGATCCAAGTAAGGAGCTCTCAAAAAGTCAATCTTCAGACACCTTCTCTACTCTAAATATTTGTGCACCTTGAATTAGTGATCTGGCACCTGGTGACATGGGCGTTTCTCATTCCATCGGCCTGGGAGTTGGCCTTGGGGACTGACACTTATGTAAGCACCCCAATGTTTCAAAAATGCACACAAGGTCGAGGTCCACTGTGTACGTGATTTCCCTCATGATGGAACTGTAGGCAGAAAATGCGTGATACCAAAGAGCATATTCTGTGTGATATTAATTAGAGAAAAATACAGCAAGAAAAGACTGGAAAAAAATCTACCCTCAAATTAACTGTGATGCAATTAGAGGTGGGTTTGTGTGTGGGGAGGGAGGAGTGGGCTTCTTTATACTTTTCTCTATATAAAGGTAACAAACCTCAGGCCATGGGTTCAGATGTGCAAAAGATGTGACTCTATTTTTATATAGTACAAATTAATTTCTACTGTGAGTCCCAATCTGCTTGTGATGAAAACTTTTCGGTCAATCCAGAAGGATCTCTGTTTCAATCCAGCTTCGCTCAGCCCAGCCACCACCAGCCTATAGCATCACTATGCAAATCGGAACAGGTGCCCCTTCAGGCCAACGCAGCCCCATAACCAGCAACGTGTGATGGCCAAGTGCCAACCAGATTTTGGCCTCTTCCTGCTGCCTGGACTGGGGATCTCGATGCAAGGAACAGCCTGCATTCCTGTGTATGATGGTCCTGGGCTCAGCTAATTGAGGACCCTAATTCCTTATCCAATATTGTAGGCAAATTCCAGAAAGTTTTGGGGTGAGGCTGGATTAGGAGGGAGGCAAGGAAGGCGCGAAGTCTCGCAATTCATCACTAATATTGTCCTTGCTAAAATCTCAGCCCCCGCTGCCTGGGTACTCCTGTAGCCATGCCCCATGTTGCATTTGGGGTTGCTGCAAAACGCTTGTTGCCCTCCTCAGCTTCACCGGGATATCCTGAGCCCTCCTGTGGGTTTTTGCCCCCCTCCCCCGAGACTGGCTGGGGGCTGGGGCATGCGTGGGCACAGCACGGAGCCTCTTCTCAGTGCGATCTTTTGTGTTTCTACCCAGAGAATGTGTTGCTTCCTGAAGCAGGCAAACTACCTCCTGCATCACCTGCTGTGTGCCAAATCTATTGTTTATTCACGGGCTTCCTGTCCTGGTCTAGGATTTACAAATCAAACTCTGACTTTAGTCACCAAGGGCATACCTTGTCCTTTTCTCTGGTTTTACCCTTACCTGGCTTGATCAAAACCTCCAACTGAATGGGGGAGGGAGAGGCTCTCCTAAGAAAACACGGGGAAAAGATGTTAACATCTTAAAATACTATCCTGTACATGTACTGTGTGTGTGTGTGTGTGTGTGTGTGTGTGTGTATGTTTACAATAAGCCAACAAAATAAGCTGCAGGAAAAATCTTGCAAGAATTATTTTATAGAGAAGGTTACATTTTTTTTTAAGTTTATTTATTTTGAGACAGAGAGAGAACAAGCAGGGGAGAGGCTGAGAAAGAGGGAGAGAATCCCAAGAAGGCTCTGGGCTGTCAGCACAGAGCCCGACGTGAGGATCAAACTCATGAACCATGAAACCATACCCTGAGCCAAAATCAAGAGTTGGATGCTTAATGATCACTTACTGGACACTTAACCAACTGAGCCACCCAGGCTCCCCCCCCCCAAGAAGATTACACTTTTTTTTTTTTAATGTTTATTTATTTTTGAGACAGAGAGAGACAGAGCATGAGCAGGGGAGGGGCAGAGAAAGAGGGAGACACAGAATCGGAAACAGGCTCCAGGCTCTGAGCTGTCAGCATAGAGCCCGACGCGGGGCTCGAACCCACGAACCATGAGATCATGACCTGAGCCGAAGTCGGACGCTTAACCGACCGAGCCACCCAGGCGCCCCAAGATTACACTTTTTTAGCAATCACTTTCCCTTTTATTCTCTTCCTGATGGAAGGACAGCTACTACTGAAAGCTTATTGAACACTTACTCTTTGCTAGGCACTCTCGAGAGTGTTTTGTACGCCTTAGCTCATTTAATCCTCACTATGGTATTATCATCACCAGTTTTGAGAAACTAAGACACGAAGAGGTGAGGTAACGTGCTCAAGGCCTTACATCTAGCATCTGGTGAATGGCACTCAGGATTCAAGGCCGGCATCTCCAGAGGAGCCCTGCATGGGATGTGAGCCTGCACAGCTCTCTGCTCTTACCCACGTATACGGCTTCCATGATCAAAGATGGCCACTTGAAGTTCAGAGGCAACAGCCTTTGCTCCCTCACAAAGCTGTAGTGAACATTTATTTTCTAAAAAGTCATCAGTAACTGTGGATATGTTTTTGCAGGTGGTCTGGTGTCTGTTATTAAAGGGAAAGATAAGGTTCATGGTGAGGACCTGACACTGGTTTTGGCTCATTCCTCACAGGAAGCTTGGTTTTCTCACTAAATTTTGTTGATCAAAATGGAACAAAGGCCATAAAATCCAACGCAGTGTGAGAAACGCAGCATTCCCTCCTGGGAGCTCGCAGACATTCATAAGAATGTCAAGGAGCAACACGGGTTGGAGGGGAACAGGGGAGAGCTTCGTGCTGCCTAATTTTCATCTCACCTAGTGAAAAGTTGATTTCAAGCTCACATACCCATGAAATCACTGACAGTCAACCTCTGGGAAAGTTCTAGTTGGGGGGAAAACAGCACAGGGGAAATGCTTCACCCATGGGCATCTGATGGATGTACACAAGTTTCCCTGGAGGGCTTAGTTGATAGGAAAACAATGCGTGAACGTCTCTGAGAAGCAGCTGGTACAGAGCCGCCCCTTACATCAGTTCTCAATACGTATTAGTTTCCATCCTTCTCCTTCTTTGGAAATTAGAACTCTACTGTGGTCTGGCTGTAGGAGTTTTGTTAAAGAGCTTTCCTCTCTGTATTAGACTGCACACGCTGCCATAACAAAATACCACAGACTGGGCAGCTTACACGACAGAAATCTATTTTCTCATAGTTCTGGAGGCTAGAAGTCCAAGGTCAAGGTGCCAGCAAGTTGTTTCCTAATGAGGTCTCTCTGCCTGGCTTGTGGAAGACTACCTTCACCCTGTGTCCTCACATGGCCCTTCCTCTATGTTCACGAAGAGAGAGAAAGATCTCTGTTATCTCTCTTATAAGGACACTGGTCCTATTGGGTTAGAGTCCCATCCCCATGGCCTCATTTGATCTTAATCATCTGCCTAAAGGCTCTATTTCAAATATAGTCATACTGGGGGTTAGGGTTTCAGCATACGGACTTGGTGATGGGGCACAATTCAGTCTGTAGCATGTATTGGGCCCTGTGCTAGGTGCTGAGAATCGTGATTTATGAAGACATAAATCTCTGGGCTAAGGAGCTCCTACTCTAGGGACTGACTCCATAGCCATTAGAGTCATGGGAGGTACAACGAACTGTGGGGCCCCTGAAAACAGATGTCTACATTACATGGTAATTCCTGTGTGGCCTTTATTACGGGAATGATATCTTGAGCAAGCAAATTCCACAAATATTCTGGTAAGTGGTGATAGAGCTATTTGCTTGCTGTGGTGAAGTTGTACATGAAGGCTCATAAAAGTGTCGATTAGATCAGTTTCTGGGAAGTCTGAATTAAGAGACGGGAATGAATTTCGGCAGAACCAAAACTTAAACACAGGATTTTCCTGGAGTCCTGAGGTTTGGCTGTCTAGGACAAATTCTCTCATGTGCACTGCACCATTCCCTTGATTGTAGCTACAGGTTAGCATGGAGAGGCACCCTGGTAGAAGGGACAGACTTTTCGAGTGGGAAAATCTGGGTTGCGAGGTGGTACGAGAGGAGGAGGCCAACCAGCCCTTTTCACATAACAAGGTTTGTGGAAAAAGGAAACTCTAAAGAAGATACACCAAACAGAAAAATGTGCGCCACACAGACCCAAAGGCTTTTACACTCTTCACTAGATATGACTAAATGTCCTCACTGCAACCCAAAAATATCCTTGAATTTGACACTTGAGGTTGACCACAGCCTGGCTGGTAAAACCGTCAATCAACAAAGAACAAAAGGCCTGGGAGTGCAATTACCACGCTTAGGCCACTAGGGGGCGCGCTCGGCATCGCTCACTTCAGAAGAGTGATGGAAGGACCCGCATCGCTGGGGATATGACTTTAGGGTGGAGCATTCAGTGTGGTATTGAGAGTGGGGGTTAGAAGCTGTTGTGCTTTTGGGGGAGGGAGGTCAAAGAGCTAGTTACTTAAGGAATGATAGAGTGTGTGTTGACCTGGCCTTGACCTTTATAAACCTAGCAGTCCCTACATCCTAGTCCTTGGAGAGTTCTGGGATGTGATGTCCCAAACATGTAACTGTTCACTTTAAGACAACTAACTTACTTGTGTGAGCATGCTGTGCATTGTGCAGGAGAACATTTTGCACCTAGGCGCATGTGTGCATGCGCACACGCACACGCTCACTAATGGACATGCTTACTGACTTAAATACATTAACACACTGTCTAAATATTGCTTCAGTTTGGAAAAAATGTTGCATCCAAATCGAGCCATCTTTTAAAAATACACCTGGAGTGAAAATACTGCCTATATTTCAGAGAGCTTTTATCTCTCAGTAAACAGTGGTATATCAGCTCAGGCTGCCAAGACCCAGGGGGAGAGGGAGCCACCAAGCCAGGGACACTGGTCAGAGGTAACCCCAGGTCCTACTTCCACAGCCGTCCCCTATCTGTTCCTGGCCCCATACACAAATTTGTGGCTCATGGCCAGCACCAGAATTTGCTCGTGCTCCTCACGTTCTTGGGCCTGCCTGTCTCAAGTCTTCCAGACACTGTAACCTGCTTTCTTCCCTCAAATGCTTAAGAGAGAACCTCTGAGGGCCTTCTTTATATTTGGGATTATGGGATAAAAAGATTGAAAGCATGAAGCCAGGTTTCCCCAGAGCATTCTCCGTGAGGGCTAGCCCCACCCACCTTCTCCGCAGCGTAGGGCAAAGGGCAAGGACCCTGAGAGTTGTAGGACAAGGGCAGGGAAGCTTGCTCCCTGTGGGCCAGGTATTGGGCTGAACCCTCTTAGTGTCGTTATGTCACTTAATCTTTGCTCCAATTTGCAGGCTTTCTAGTACTATTTTCGTTTGACACGGGAGGAAACCAAAGACCAGAGAAGCTAAGTACCTTTCTCATGGTCATCCAGATCTGGCATTTGAACTTCGACATTCTGAGTTAAAAACTAGCATATTTTCCAGTCCTGGCTTCAACGCTTTTGTCTACTTTTCCAGAACTACCTGAAATCTTCCTCCCTATTCTCTAGCTTCCCCGTGTAATGCAGGATCTTTATATTGGCAATGACTATGCAAATAATGATAACAGCTGACTTTTACTGATCACTTACTTGCAGACCAAGCAAGCAATGTGCTGAGGGCCAAGCCTTCCTTACCCTCAACCTTCACAGCAGCTGTCACCGACATTGGTATTCTTATCACCATTTCAGAGATGAGGCACCTGACTCTTAGGATTGTTAGGAAACTTACACAAGGCCATACAGCTTGCAAGTGGTCAAGTGGGGATTTGAACTGAAGTGTAACTGTCTATAGGTCCAGGTATTTAAACCACTGTGTTATCCTTTGCATCATGAAAGCATTAAGTCTATGGAGAAAATCTCAGGCCTATAAGATTATTTAGAAGATCTCTTAAAAATCTAAAACAATAGCAAAAGGGGGAACGATGATATCTCTGTGTGGCACTGTATAATGATGCAGCTGGCAAAAAAGCTTACATGCTAAAACAGGAAGGTTTCTAACTTTCCCTGCTTAGAAAAATAATTGACTATGCTTATTTTCATTTGTCCTCTTCCTGAATTGGAAATTTCTGGAGTCTGGTTTTAATTGCATAGGAAGCCAACCTGGACTGTGATTGTTTGTCAGAAGTCCCTTTCATCATTTCTGTGACAAGTCGAGGGGCTCATCCCTCGGGATCTAGTAGTTTGTGGGTGTTTCTGGTTCAGTGAATGCTTTCAAGTTACCGAGATTGAGGGAGTGAATGGCTATTTTGTTGTCAACTACTAGCCTCTGGGTATAAAACTATGATGTGAGGAGTGATCGAGGGAATGTGGAAGTATGGTTAAAACTGAACTTGAGTTAATTGGTCTTAACACACTGAATCTGAGTCACTTGGTGTGATACGCTCCTATCTACAATGTTGGGGATGAAGTAGATCAGTCCCTTCTTACCAGCACCTTGAAAAAGATCAGACATCAAACTGGATCTCAGCTCAACACTCAATCAACACTCCTGGAGTAATATTCTTAAACCCCAGAGTAATATTCTTAAACCCCAGAGTTTGGAATAACAATTCCAAAGAACAAACAAAAGGATGTTCATCAACAAGGATCAGATGGGTATTATCTGAATATCTTGGATATGAATAATTCTTCTAATTGATGAGCTGAGCATTAAGGATGATCATTAAGGAGATAGACACTGAACAGAATTCATATGTATGGCCGCTGTCCCAAGGCAACAGCCCAAGGAAAATAACTCACTTTAATTCCCTAGGTGGCAGCAGCCAACAAGGATTTAAAAGTCCATAAGGGTGTGGCATCTTGGAGAAGGAGTATGTTCCAGAGATGCACAGAGACACTGGTTGTGCTATAGGGTTTAAGATTCTGAGTTGAGTGGTGAAGAGAATGGAATAGGAGGCAGTGTAGCACAGGGAGGAGTTAGAATCAGGAAGTCTGCATCTAATCTGGCTCTGCCACTGGCTGGCTGTGGGACCTGGGGCAACTCTTCTTTTTACAATACGACCCACCAGTCATTTTCCTCATCCTCACCTTCACTCAACAAGTGGGGTTGGATGAGTTCATCTCTACCTTTAAAATTTATATGACTCACAATTTAATGATTCCTTGGGATTTTTGTCACATTCTTTCCAACGAAATAATTGAGTACATTAGAGGGAGTTGTGGAGGGAAGGATTGCAGGTGTGTGTTGGAGATAGATGCATTATGTCATTGTCATTTTAATAGTGTTACGTCCAGGGGCACCTGGGTGGCTCAGTTGGTTGGACATTGGACTCTTGATTTTGGCTCGGGTTGTGATCTCATAGTCACGGGATTGAGCCCCATGTCAAGCTCTGAGCTGACAGCATGGAGCCTGTCTGGTATTCTCTTGCTCGCTCTCTCTTGCTCTCTCTCTCAAAATAAATAAATAAACATTTTTAAAAAATAGTGTTTGGGCACCTGGGTGGCTCAGTTGGTTAAACACCCAACTTTGGCTCAGGTCATGATCTCACAGTTTATGGGTTTAAGCCCCACGTCAGGCTCTGTGCTGACAGTTCAGAGCCTGGAGCCTGCTTCAGATTCTGTTTCCCTCTCTCTCTGCCCCTCCCCCATTTGCACTCTGTCTCTCTGTCTCTGTCTCTCTCAAAAATAAACATTAATTTTTTTAAACGTTTATTTCTGAGACAGAGAGAGACAGAGCATGAACGGGGGAGGGGCAGAGAGAGGGAGACACAGAATCCGAAATAGGCTCCAGGCTCTGAGCTGTCAGCACAGAGCCCGACGTGGGGCTCAAACTCACGGACCGCGAGATCATGACCTGAGCCGAAGTCAGCTGCCCAACCAACTGAGGCACCCAGGTGCCCCAAACATTAATTTTTTTAATATGAAATTTATTGTCAAATTGGTTTCCATACAACACCCAGTGCTCATCCCAACAGGTGCCCTCCTCAATGCCCATCACCCACTTTGCTCTCCCATCAACTCTTAGTTTATTCCCAGTTTTTAAGAGTCTCTTATGGTTTGGGTCCCTCCTTCTCTAACTTTTTTTTCCCTTCCCCTCCCCCATGGTCTTCTGAAAGTTTCTCAGGATCCACATAAGAGTGAAAACATATGGTATCTGTCTTTCTCTGTATGGCTTATTTCACTTAGCATAACACTCTCCAGTTCCATCCACGTTGCTACAAAAGGCAAGATTACATTCTTTCTCATTGCCATGTAGTATTCCATTGTGTATATAAACCACAATTTCTTTATCCATTCATCAGTTGATGGACATTTAGGCTCTTTCCATAATTTGGCTATTGTTGAAAGTGCTGCTGTAAACATTGGGGTACAAGTGCCCCTATGCATCAGCACTCCTGTATCCCTTGGGTAAATTCCTAGCAGTGCTATTGCTGGGTCATAGGGTAGACCTATTTTTAATTTTTTGAGGAACTGTTTTCCACACTGTTTTCCAGAGTGGCTGCACCAGTTTGCATTCCCACCAACAGTGCAAGAGGGTTCCTGTTTCTCCATATCCTCTCCAGCATCTAGAGTCTCCTGATTTGTTCATTTTAGCCACTCTGACCGGCGTGAGGGGATACCTGAGTGTGGTTTTGATTTGTATTTCCCTGATGAGGAGCGACGTTGAGCATCTTTTCATGTGCCTGTTGGCCATCTGGATGTCTTCTTTAGGGAAGTGTCTATTCATGTCTTTTGCCCATTTCTTCACTGGATTATTTGTTTTTCAGATATGGAGTTTGGTGAGTTCTTTATAGATTTTGGAGACTAGCCCTTTGTCTGATATGTCATTTGCAAATATCTTTTCCCATTCCGTTGGTTGCCTTTTAGTTTGTTGATTGTTTCCTTTGCAGTGCAGAAACTTTTTGTCTTCATGAGGTCCCAATAGTTCATTTTTGCTTTTAATTCCCTTGCCTTTGGGGATGTGTCAAGTAAGAAATTGCTGCGGCTGAGGTCAGAGAGGTTTTTTTCCTGCTTTCTCCTCTAGGGTTTTGATGGTTTCCTGCCTCACATTCATGTCCTTTATCCATTTTGAGTTTGTTTTTGTGAATGGTGTAAGAAAATGATCTAGTTTCATTCTTCTGCATGTTGCTGTCCAGCTCTCCCAGCACCATTTGTTAAAGAGACTGTCTTTTTTCCATTGGATATTCTTTCCTGCTTTGTCAAAGATGAGTTGGCCATACTTTTGTGGGTCCAATTCTGGAGTCTCTATTCTGTTCCATTGGTCTATTGTTTTTGTGCTAATACCATGCTGTCTTGATGATGACAGCTTTGTAGTAGAGGCTAAAGTCCGGGATTGTAATGCCTAGTGCTTTGGTTTTCTTTTTCAACATTACTTTAGGGTCTTCTGTGGTTCCATACAAATTTTAGGATCGCTTGTTCTAGCTTCAAGAAGAATGCTGGTGCAATTTTGATTGGGATTGCATTGAATGTGTAGATTGCTTTGGGTAGTATTGACATTTTAACAATATTTATTCTTCCAATCCATGAGCATGGGATGTTTTTCCATTTCTTTGTGTCTTCTTCAATTTCCTTCATAAGCTTTCTATAGTTTTCAGCATACAGATCTTTTACGTCTTTGGTTAGGTTTATTCGTGCTCTGTCTCTCTGTCTCTGTCTCTCTCAAAAATAAACATTAATTTTTAAAAAGTAAAATAAAATAGTGTTATTTCCAGAGAATATGCTGACCTTCACAAATTTGGACACTCATCCTGACATTTGTGAAGGTGATTTTTTTTTTTAATTTTTTTTTCAACGTTTATTTATTTTTGGGACAGAGAGAGACAGAGCATGAACGGGGGAGGGGCAGAGAGAGAGGGAGACACAGAATCGGAAACAGGCTCCAGGCTCTGAGCCATCAGCCCAGAGCCTGACGCGGGGCTCGAACTCACGGACCGCGAGATCGTGACCTGGCTGAAGTCGGACGCTTAACCGACTGCGCCACCCAGGCGCCCCTATGAAGGTGATTTTTATGTGGTTGACAACATAATGTTGCCCACCTATTGCTTCCTTTCAACTGGACCTCCTTTGAAGTCCAGCATCTGTTCCCATAAGACACAGAGCTTTTTAGCACTGTCTTCCAGCCAGCTGAGCTTGTGGCTATGCCAATGATAGTAATACTTTCTTTGTTCTCTTACTATGTGCCAGGCACTGCTAAGCCATTATATATCTCACATGCATGTATTTCTTTTATTCTACCTTCAAGTAACTTTTAATTATCCGTGTTGAAACAAACCAACCTCTTAAGCCAAGTTTAATAAAAGCTGATATGTACAGTGCTTAGTATATCCCAGGCACTATTCTAAGTGCTTTACATCTATTATTTTATTTAACCCTCAAAATAACACTATGGATTAATATTTGTACTTAACATTATTTGGAGATGGAAACTGAGGCAGAGAGAGGTTAAATAACTTGCCCAATGTCACTGGTACATAACAGAACCATGGTTTGAACCCAGACAGTCTGGCTCTAGGATTTCCCTAGACATCACACTTAAAAAAGGGCTAGTGGGGCGCCTGGGTGGCTCAGTCAGTTGAGCATCTGACTTCGTCTCAGGTAATGATTTTGCAGTCGATGAGTTTGAGCCCCATGTCAGGCTCTGTGCTGACAGCCCAGAGATTGGAGCCTGCTGCAGAATCTGTGTCTCCCTCTCTCTCTGCCCCTCCCTCACTCATGCTCTGTCTCTCTCTGTCTCAAAAATAAATAAATATTAAAAAAATTTTTAAATAAAAAAAGGGCTAGTGATCTATGCATATTGCTTCTATTTTTTTTCTTCTACTAGATTAAAAACAAGGCTTTTTTTTTCCCCTAACTTGGGAACTTATTACAGAAACACTCATTTTTTTTTTGTAGTAGCTTTATTGAGATATAATTCATAAGAGGCACCTGGGTGGCTCAATCGGTTGAGAGATATAATTCATGTACCATACAATTCAATGGTGTTTGGTATATTTGTAGAGTTATACAACCATAACCACAATTAAATTTTATTTTTAAAACTTGAGATATAATTTATACAGCATAAAATTAACCATTTGAAATATACACCATATTGGTTTTTAGTATATTCAAAAGGTTTTGCAAACATCACCACTGTCTACTTCCAGAACATTTTATCGCTCCTAAAGGAAACCCTGTACCTGTTAGCAGTCCCTTTCATTCTCCCCGTCCCTGACAATCAAGAATCTACTTTCTGTCTTTATGGATTTGCCTGTTCTGGACATTTCATATACATGAGATCATAAATATGACCCTTTTGTGTCTGGTTTCACTCAGCACTATGTTTTCAAGGTGCATTCATGTTGTAGCATGTGTCAATAGTTCATTGTTCTTTGTAGCTGAATAACATTCTATCATATGGATATACCACATTTAGTGTATTCTTTCTTTATTCTTTATTATTATTTTTTCAACTTATATCCAACTTAGTTAACATATAGCATAATAATGATTTTAGGAATAGAATTTGTGATTCATCACTTAATATAACACCCAGTGTTCATCCAGCAAGTGCCCTCTTTAATGCTCCTTGTCTATTTAGCCCATCTGCCTACCCAACACTCCTCCAGCAACCCTCAGTTTGTTCTCTGTATTTAAGAGTCTCTTATGGTTTGTCTCCCTTTTTGTTTTTATATTATTTTTGCTTCCCTTCCCTTATTTTCATCTGTTTTGTATCTTAAATTCCACATCTGAATGAAGTCATATGATATTATTCTTTCTTTGACTGATTTATTTTGGCTAGCGTAATGCACTCTAGTTCCATTCATATTGTTGCAAATGGCAAGATTTTGGGTTTTTTTGATCACCGAGTAATATTCCATGGTATATATATACCACATCTTCTTTATCCATTCATCAACTGATGGACATATAGACTCTTCCATACTTTGGCTATTGTTGATAGTGCTGCTATAAACATTGGGGTGCATGTGCCCCTTTGAATCAGCACTCCTGTATCTTTTGGATAAATTCATAGTAGTGCAATTGCTGGGTCATAGGGTAGTTCTATTGTTAATTTTTTGAGGAATCTCCATACTGTTTTCCAGAGTGGCTACACCAGTTTGTTTTCTCACCAACAGTACAAAATGGTTCCTTTTTCTCTGCATCCTTGGCAACATCTGTTTTTATCTAAGTTATTAATGTTAGCCATTCTGACAGGTATGAGGTAGTATCTCATTGTGGTTTTGATTTGTGTTTCCCTGATAATGAGTGATGTTGAGCATGTTTTCATGTGTCTGTTAGCCATTCTGATGTCTTCTTTGGAAAGTTGTCTATTCATGTCTTTTGCCCATTTCTTCACTGGATTATTTGTTTTTTGGGTGTTGAGTCTGATGGGTTCTTTATAGATTTTGGATACTAACCTTTTATCTGATATGTCATTTGCAAATATCTTCTCCCATTCTGTAAGTTGCCTTTTAGTTTGGCTGATTGTTTCCTTCACTGTGCAGAAGTTTTCATCTTGATGAGGTCCCAGTAGTTCATTTTTGCTTTTGTTTCTCTTGCCTCCGGAGATGTGTCTAGTAAGAAGTTGTTGTAGCCAAGGTCACAGGGCTTGTTGCTTGTTTTCTCCTCTAGGATTTTGATGGCTTCCTGTATTAAGTTTAGGTCGTTCATCCATTTTGAGTTTATTTTTGTGTATGGTGTAAGAAAGTGGTCCAGGTTCATTTTTCTGCATGTCATTGTCCAGTTTTCCCAGCACCATTTGCTGAAGAGACTATCTTTTTTCCATTGGATATTCTTTCCTGCTTTGTCAAAGATTAGTTGGCCATACATTTGTGGGTCCATTTCTGAGTTCTCTATTCTGTTCCATTGATCTATGTGTCTATTTTTGTGTCAGTACCATACTGTCTTGATGATTACAGCTTTGTAATATAGCTTGAAGTCCAGAATTGTGATGCCTCCAGCCTTAGTTTTCTTTTTCAAGATTGCTTTGGCTATTCAGGGACTTTTCTGGTTCCACACAAATTTTAGGATTGTTTGTTCTTACAGAGACATTTAACTTTATTCTCTTGCTAGGATTTGTAATTTGAGAATATACTCAACAAATTCTACCACCACTCCACCAAGACAATATGACTCTCCTCTGGAGTCTGTTTCTATTTATGTGTGTGTGTGTGTGTGTGTGTGTGTGTGTGTGTGTGTGTGTGATTGGAGAGGAAATAGTTGTTGGAAGATGGAGAAGCACTATTAGGAGAAAAGAAGTCAATGCCTTGGGTTATAGGGTCTGAAGGTGGAAGCCACTGGCTTGGATGAGTCCTTTACAACAGGACACAGATATGAGAAATGATGAACACATTATGTCTAAAGTGACAGAGATACCGACTGTTTCCTTTAAAGAATATACATGGAGGGGTGTCTGGATGGATCAATGGGTTAAGCGTCTGACTCTTGACTTCAGCAAAGGTCATGATCTCACAGTTTGTGAGTTTGAGCCCCGCTTCGGGCTCCGCACTGATAGAGGAGCTTGCTTGGGATTCTGTCTCTCTTCCCCTCCACTGCTTGTGCTATCCCTCTCACTCTCTCAAAATAAATAAATTTTAAAAATAATAAAAAAGAAAGGAGTTTTCCTTAAAAAAAAGAAAGAATATAGCTGGAGTCCAAGGTCACATAGGAGGAGCCCCCAGTGAATTCCCCATGTCAAGCAGGCTGAGGACACTCAAACTATGCTTCTAAGTCTTTTAATTCTGACTGCAGGAAAATTGGTCCACTTTGTAGATGTCTCTTACTTAATATTCTTAGGAGAATTTCTCTGTAGGGTTAGGTTGGATTTAAAACATAGTGTCACCATTTTTGAGATGGCATGAGTTTGGAAAAGATTAGGCTGCAGGTCTGCAGCTCACAACACCCTCCATCCCTCCAAACACCCAAGAAAATAGCTCAGCATTTCAGTCAAGTTGCCCTTCCTCCCATCCTGTCTCCTTTACCTAAAAGCAGACTCAAGTGTTTATGTGATGTCTGTCTGGGGCCAAGGTGATCATAGAGTATGTCTTCTGCATATTTTGCTCAGTATTTATGCATCTCAGAGGTGCTTCAAATCCAATCTCAGAGCCAAATTGGCCATTGGCCATTGACTTTGGTTACCCCACAGGGTGGACTTGCTGCCCAACTAAAGGCTTTTATTCCTGAGGAATTTAAATCACAATCGATATCTCCTCCTCAGGGAAGAAATAAGCAAAGGCTAATCTCACCACTGTGAGTTTATTACTTATATGATACCGTTTGGAGCACACCGTCCCAGTGATTCTTGGCAAGTCAACAAGAGTTTTTCTCCAGCTTCAAACTGTTTGGGTTTTCAACTATATTAAGACTGAAAGCTCACACTATGTGCTTCCTACATAGAGCTTCTCCCAGAGTTCTTCCTTGGAGGATGTTGTTAAAAAGACATGTTAATCACAGGAGCACCTATAGCACCAGAAAGGACTAGAACTGGGAATAAGTGCCATTTGAGATCTATCCTTGACTTCCTCTGTATCTTGCCCATACCCTGAACCTTTTGCTATGAAGGAAGATATTGAAAGGTTTCTGTAGATTTATTCTGTCCTCAGTGTCAGAGGGAAGACTTGTGAGTGACTGTGGAATGGAAGGATCTTGTCCTTCCCTTACTGAAAATTGTGTATTAATGTCTCTTTGAGTATGAAGGGTTTTATTCTTATTTATTTATTTTTTTAGATTTAAAAGATTGTTTTTATCTTAATTCTTTCCAACTTTATTGAGCTACAATTGACATATAATGTATAAATTTATTTATTTATTTATTAAATTATTTTTAATGTTTATTTATTATTGAGAGACAGAGAGACACAGAGCGTGAGCAGGGGAGGGGCAGAGAGAGGGGCAGACACAGAATCGGAAGTAGGCTCCAGGCTCTGAGCTGTCGGCACAGAGCCTGATGCGGGGCTCGAACCCACAAACTGCAAGATCATGACCTGAGCCAAAGTCGGTCGCCCAACCAACTGAGCCACCCGGGCGCCCCTATAATGTGTAAATTTAAAGTGTGAGATGTGATAATTTGATATGTGTATATATTGCAAAATGATTTCCACCATAAAGTTAGTTAGTACATCTATCACCTTACATTGTGACAGTTTTATGTAGATGTGTGTGTGTGGGTGTGTGTGTGTGTGTTGATAACTTTGAAGATCTACTTTATTAGTAGCTTTGAAATACACAAGACAGTGTTGTTAATTATAGTCACCATGCTCTAGATTACATCCCCAGAACTTATCCTTCTTATAACTGGGGGTTTATACCCTTTGACCACCTTCACCTCTCCCCTCCCCACAACCACCCATCTATTCTCATTTCTGTGAGTTCAGTTATTTTCAGATGTGAGGGATTTTACAATGGGTGGGGGATGGGGGGGAATGACATTTGGGATGGGGCAAGGTTAGAGGATGGTGGAGGGAGGGTGGGTGGAGACCTTCGTTACCAAGAAGTCAGGAGGTCAGCACTAGAACACCTAGTTTAGCATCTGTTCCATTTCTGCTTCCTTGTCAGTTCTTAAAAAGAGCTGCCAATGACAGAGCTTCCTCAGACAGGAAACTGGACTGTAGTGAGGGTCTCCAGAGTGAGGACTGCTCATAGGAGAGACATTTCAAAGAGGCATCTGTTTGGCAACTGTTGGAGGAATACGAGTAAATTTCAGGGATTATGGGACTAGTCCCTGAAAGCACATGTGTGCAACAAAAGTTGATCCCGAGGCACAAGTTCAGAAATAGGAGTTATTACCTTAGGGTTTACAGACCCCTTGAAATCGAATGCAAATGTGTCTGTGTGTGTGCATACATTATCTGTGTATAGGCATTAGGAAGAGGGTCCATAGCTTTTATCAGATCCTCAGAGAGATCTGGGACTCTAAAAAGATTAAGAATAGCTATCAATGTGAATAATAAGATCCCAATTTCGAAGGATTGGAGGAAAAAATGCATAACAAACTGATGACATTAGTAAAGTTAGTGGAACAGGATTGGCTAGCAGGTGAGGAGACTACAAACTTTCTCTGGACTGTTTGACTTAGAAAAGTGGGTATGCGTTACTTCCATAATTTAGAAAAGTTTAAAAAAAAAGAAGAGAAAAATCTCCAATTGAAACAAAAATGTACCACTTTAGAACAAATAAGATGTCACTTACTTATTTGAGTAGCCGGTTACAGATAAAACATACAGGAAAGGGCTTGGAGGGGTGGGGGGAAGAGGTAGGAGCCTGAGACAAAGAGAGTTTGCCGGAAGGTGAAGAAAATGTCTGCTGTGTGGGGCAAACTTACCTGAAAGCAGAGAATGTGTCCTTGGAAGCCAAGGGGGAAAGAACTTTCCCCGTGTAAGAAACTCAAGCCATCGACCTGAAGAGAGGGTGAAGGGTTGACCCTCGGAGCCAAAACTAGGAAGTAGCTTGTAGGAACCAGAATCTACAGAGTTGGCTGGTGTGAGATCTGGTCTAGCTCACACTGTCTTCTGCTCTCTGAGGAGGTTCTGTGGCCATTTGGGAAGCAGGGAAGACTAGTGAAGGTATAACATGAGCTTCTAAGATCCTTTGGTTACCCATTGGCTGCTTCTTCTAAGTGGGCAGTGTTAAAATCTTCAAAATATAAGAGGCTTAAATGTTTATTTGGGGAGGTAGTAAGGCAAGGGAAGCTGGGGACACTGCCCTTCTGTCAGATCGCATCTTAATGGAAGAGGAAGCCCAAAGTATAGAGTAAGAGATAGAGCAGGCAACTCTGAAAAGGAAATAAACCCAGATTGAATTCTTGGAACCCTTGGGAAGAATGGAGAACAGAAGGGAAGATGAGGGAGTACCTGCCGGTGGGCTTCTGGACCCTTTAACAAGCCAACTCATAGCATCCATCTGGGGTGAGTAGTCTGAGGGTGGAGAGGACCAGACCGCCAAGGACACTGGGCCAAACCCATGTTGGACGTTTCTGTGTTTTCCCACTTAGACCTTTTTGGCTTCTGTATCAGACTATTGAATGAATCCCACCCCCTTGCAGTGGTCTCTGAATCCTGCCCAAATTCTTCCAGTATTTGTCCTTTTTTTTTTTTTTTAACGTTTATTTATTTTGAAAGAGAAAGATAGTGTGAGTGGGGGCAGAGCAGAGAGAGAGGGGCAGAGAGAGAATCCCAAGCAGGCTCTGCACCATTCAGCACAGAGCCCAGTGCGGGGCTCAAATTCACAAACCGCGAGATCATGACCTGAGCCAAAACTGAGTGTCAGATGCTCCACTGACTAAGCCACCCAGGTGCTCCAAAATCCTTCCAGTATTTGATGGCACTGAGATGATTTGAAAGAAGTGACTCAGAAGCCATTTTGCCTCCTCTTATTTTGGTTCAGGCAAAGTAGTGTTATTTTAGGCCCTTGGGAAGATTCAATCCCCCTAAAATGCCATACTTTTCTCTGCCCTTGGCCCTCATTTCTTGTCCCCCAAAAGGAAATTGAAACCTGTATTTTTAAAGTTGGAATTATGTCTTTTAGCTTATGACTTTAAGTTTGCTTAATGAAACTGCTGCTTTTAGCTATTATCTACCAAAGATAGATTCATTGTTACCGTTTGCTCAGGGTTGTAAGGTTTACAAAATACTGTTTCATGCATTATCTGTTTAAAACCTTACTACCAGCCTTTGAAGTGATGTGTTACTGTTAGACAACTGAGACTGTGAGAGATTAAGTAGCCACTGAGGTAGTGGAGTCAGGATTTCAACACAATTAGACGCCAAATTTCAGACATTTCCCACCGCACCCGTCTGCTGATTTACAGATGGAAGTGGTTACTGTGGTCAGTGAGTATCTGGACTCTGGAACTGCATCTCTCTGCTTCAAATTCCAGCGAACCATTGGCAGTTGAATGACCTTAGGTGAGTCACTTAGCATCAATTACATCAGTTTCCTTATCTGTAAACTGGGATGTGCTATCATTGTCCATCTTACAGGGTTGCAGTGAGGATTAAATGAGGTAATACCTTTGAAACTCTTAGAACAGTTTCTGCCACATTGGGGACATTGTACAAAGTACTTGATATTATTAAGAAATCCCTACTTCTATGAGATTTTATGGTAAAATGATCTTGTTCTTTGTGCACTTCATTCTGTCTTTACTTTTCTCTTGGAGAGTAACAGGAAGACAATTAGCTGCTTTCCTGGTAGAGTTACTGGACTGAGCCTCTCTGGAACTTTCCAGAGATTTCCTCCAGAATAAGGAGATTAACCTGTGGAATCATAGACCTTCTGGGTTGGAAGTGACCTCAGATAAGTCTCCTGCTCTGAAGAGGAGGCTGGAATCCAGAGAGTGCCTCATCTAACTGGTGTCTGAGCTGTTTCCTAACTCCTAATTTGGTGCTCTGATTTTGAGCTAGAGACCACATACACGGCACCTTTTTTCAGCTCAAAGGACAAATCAGCATTCTTGCTCCTTAGGGAATAGTCACATTTGTGCTGCAAAGCCTGTTTGAAATCAAGTGGGTGATTGTCATAACAACACATGGTTTTAAAAAAGGGGAAAGAAAAAAATGATTATCTGTGTAGAAACCATGTTGAGATTTTTTTAAAAGTATAATTGACATACAATATCCTGTTCGTTTCAGGTATACATCATAGTGATTCAGTATTTTTAGACATTATGAAAGGATCCCCATGATAAGTCTAGTTACCACCTGTGACTATACAAAGTTATTACAATATTATTTACTACATTCTCTATGCTGTACATTAGACAGATTTCTGAGAAAGAGGCTGTTTTAGATGTCTTTTAAAGAAGTCAGAAGAATATTCTGTGCATTAAGGCTTAAAGCAAGAAAAAAAAATTCAAACACACTATTTTATTCATTTACCTTCAAGGGTATCAGAGGAAGCAAATAGAAACTGACACTTTACCAAAATGTAAAGAAAAAAAAATGCCCTGAGGTTGAAACTCAAGTGAAACGAACATTTCTGGTGATCCAAGCAAGCTCTTAAGGGAAGGAAAGACATATTTCCCATCTCAACCTCTAATAAAAGCATTAGCAAGCTTTGGATTATTCATCTGAGAAATTTTTCTTAATGTCATTACAAGGCAAGCCAGTGATTAGACTTTCAATTCCTGTACTTTAGAGTATGAGTGATGAACCATGTTTGGTAGGCAGCTGTTTCATCCAAAATAAGGGAACACAGGGTTTTTTGTGAGCAAAAGATTCTAGTTTTCTCAAATTGGGATGGGAAGCAGAGACTACAAGGGCAGGGGCATAGCTGACTCCCAAGAAGCCCCTGCAAAACCTACAAACCTTCAACAAAGGACAGGTCCCTTAGTACGAATGTGAGGGCATCTGTCCAATGTGATCTGGAAAAGAGACCCTCCCCACAGTTTTCCTTGAGGGAAAGTTGTTTTTTTTTTTTTTAATTTTTTTTTTTTTTTTTGAAAGAGAGAGAGGGTGGGGAGGGGCAGAAAGAGGAAGACACAAAATCTGAAGCAGGCTCCAGGCTCCGAGCTGTCAGCACAGAGTCCGATGTGGGGTTTAAACTCATGGACCATGAGGTCATAACCTCAGCTGAAGTCGGGCGAGGTCATGACCTCAGCTAAGTCTGACACTTAACCCCACTGAGCCACCCAGGCACCCAGAAGGAACAGATTTAAATTGTAGGTCAATTATACCAATTAAGGTCAGTGACTATTTCTTTGAGTCTTACAATGTTCTTTATTTCTGTTAATTACACACAGACCAGCCAATGAACCAGCGCAGGAGCAGTCTCACTCCTAACTTACACAGGACTTGAGCAACACTAAAAATGGAAGTCCACTGGGGCGCCTGGGTGGCTCAGTTGGTTGAGCATCCAACCTCACCTCAGGTCATGATCTTGCGGCTAGTGGGTTTGAGCCCCGCATCGGGCTCTGTGCTGACAGCTCAGAGCCTGCAGCCTGCTCTGATTCTGTGTCTCCTTTTCTCTCTGCCCCTCCCCTGTTCATGCTCTATCTCTCTCTGTCTCTCAAAAATAAATAAATGTAAAAAAAATTTTTTTTAAATGGAAGCCCACATACCAGGAGTCTCATTATATACAAGAAATAAATTAAGCTAAAAAAAAAAAAACCTGTTAAACAAAATATATTCTGTCTTCTTACCTTGACAAATGTATCTTCTTGTCTATTGCCCTGGGATAAGATTGTTCCTAGAAGGGAGTTTATGGCCTTTTAAGGCAGAGGCTAGAACACAAGCAATGGGATTGGTCTGTAGCTAAATTAGCACATGTTATGAATTTTCTGCAGTAATCATGATTTAAAATATGCCATTGTGTTGTTTGACCATGGATCAGGCAGGCTACAGGTTATAGATTTTAGCTTGGTGACCACATACATATGTGCAAAGGTCTAGTGTTCCTTTAAAAAATTTTTTTTAATGTTTATTCATTTTTGAGAGACAGAGAGAACAGAGCATGAGCTGGGAAAGGTCAGAGACAGAGGGAAACACAGAATCTGAAGCAGGCTTCAGGCTCTGAGCTATTAGCACAGAGCTGATGCGGGGCTTCAACCCATGAGCCTCGAGATCCTGACCTGAGCTGAAGTCGGATGCTCAATCTTCAACTAGGTGCCATGGTTAGTGCATATTGACTGTTTTGGGCTCTGGGTTGAAAATAGAGGCTTGAACCAGTGACATTGTGTTGTCACTGGTATCACTAGGGTAGCTAGGGAGGTGTAAAAATTATCCTTAAATGTGTTTATTTTTTGTCTTAAATCTGTATTGTCACAAAAGCATGAAGCCTCATTTGAGAAACCAAACTTTTAAGAACACTGACATTTCTTTATCATGTACCTGGTTTGTCAAGAACATAGTTGTAATTTGTCATTACAACTGTTGTATTGCTTTGTCTTACTGGAAGCAGGAAATAGGATTCACTCAATTCACTTCAAATAGTAGGAGATTAATCATGAGGATACTCTTGGGTGTAAGTAAGACAGACCGTCAGCCCCATGGGACCCCAGAAATTGTTGCTCCACAGGCCTCACAGCGAGAGGAGGGAATGGGGTTTGTGAACTAGGAAGTCACCTGGGTCTGGTGCAGTTCTATAGGCTGAGTCCTGGGGCTTTTCCAGGAAGATTTCTTATATGGTGGTTTCATTCCTTGTAACCCTGGGAACAAGGCCTAAACACAGGCTCCTGGAAAGGTTTCAAGAAGATCAGTCATCCCACGCCTCGGGTGGGTAGTCTGGCCTGAACCAGGAGGGAGAGAAATCATAAGCACAGAAGGACACCCCAATCCCCTGACAGATGCTCCTCTGAAAAAAAACAGACAAGGCGAGAAAAAGTCACTGCCAAAGGATCTTCAACACCAGTTCTGTTGCAAAATCCAATCTCGTGTTTGTGATTTATAATCCTTCTGGTGTGAAGGACTCAGACTCTAGTGCCCGGAGGGGAAAATGATTCTTTAGCCTGCGACATTACCGTGCACAATGACACAGGGAAAAGAAGGGAGACGAAAGAGCAAAGTTACACCAGCTGTGTGCTAATGTTGGCTCTGTTGCTATGATTATTAGTGTTCCACTTCTGGCTGATGGATGATTCTCAAATTGGGAATAACAAGATGTGGGTTAGGGTCATTTATTTAAAGAGTCTCTTGGTCATAACCTGAATGCATTTGGCCGTGACATATGCAGGAACCTCCACATAGGTGACTGTAAGTTCTTTGACACTCGTCCCAGTGAGAGGTGGGGTCTATTCCTTTTCTCCCTGTAGCAGGCTGGCCTCTGATTGCATTGAGCAATAGAATATGGCAGGCGTAGTGTTGTGTCAGTTCCAGGCCTAGACTTTAAAAGGACTGGCAGTGTCTATTGTGGTTTCTTGGAGCCCTTGCCTATTGTGCAAGAAATATGACTAACTTGCTAGAAACACATGGAGAGGGCCTGAAATGGAAGTAGAGAGGAGACCCACTGAGCCAGCCTTCCTGTTATCTTAGGCCCTCCAACCCAGCCCAGCTGCTGCTTGAATATGCTGAGGGGCCCCAGGTGACACCATGGGGAGCAGATTTGTTCAGCCATGTTCTGCCCATACTCCTGGCCTATAAAAGCATGAGGTATAAATGGTTGATGTTTTAAGCCACTAAATTTGAGGCGGTTTTCACATGTAACAATAGATATCCAAAATATTCACGATAGCAGGAAAGAAAGGTGGGGTGGGCTTGGACCTGAGGGAAGGGAGTAAAAAGGCTAGAGACTAGTGGATGAGTCATAGGAGGACTATCCCAGTTGGAGGGTATCATGGGGTCAAAACGCCTAAAAGTTTAACTAACTTTGCATCTTCTGAGGCTTTGAAAACTCCAGATCCATTTAGGCAGTGACAGTGTCAATGTTGGTAGAACAGAAGATTCTAAAGGAGGCCAAACTCAGAGTCAGGCGGTGGGGGCATTGGGTTCCGTATCTTCTGACTGGTTGGTGCAGGGCCCGGCCCCCAAAATAGAGATGGAAAGTGGTAAGAAGTGTTTCAGAGCCTCAGATGAATAGCCTGAAAGTCAGGAACAGAATCCATCCCCAGAGGGTCCCTAGAGGACAAATTGAGAGAGACACTCAATCATGTGAGTGTGCAAATGCAGAGGAGACTCACAGTGGAGGCTGTGCCTCAGTGGCCTAGGGGTGCCTTGGATGCTCCATGTCCTAGTGAGTCTCAGATCTAGGAAATGCTGAAGAAAACCAGAAGAGAAAGGCTGTGACTTCGCAGAAGTGACTACCCATCAATTTACACAGGTGTATGAACAGATACGTAGATAGATATAGATATTCTTTTATTATTGTTAGGGTCCCAGGTGGGACGTACTCGAAAGCATTTGACTAAAGAGTCTTGATTCTCTCTCTGCCCTTCCTCCATTCTCATTTTCTCTCTTTCTCTCAAAATAAGTAGATAAACTTAAAAAATAATGAGGGGGAACCTGGGTGGCAGTCGGTTAAGCATCCGACCCTTGATTTCAGCTCAGGTCGTGATCTCACTGTTTGCGAGTTCGAGCCCCGAGTTGGGCTCTTCACTGACAGGGCAGAGCCTGCTTGGGATTTTCTCTCTCTCCCTCTCCCCTGCCCCTCCTCCACTTGTGTGTGTTCTCTCTCTCTCTCTCTCTCTCTCTCTCTCTCTCTGTCTCTCTCTCTCAAAATAAATAAACTGAAAAAAAAGTCTTAAACGGAGAAGTCATTTACAGAAGTGTGGGCAGGTTTACAGAAAAGAGTTAACATAGTGAACTGCTATCTTTCAAGAGGCCTGCTTGCAAATTGGCCCTAGGCTGGCACCTGGGAGCTTGGGTTGGAGGAGGGTTCCCATTTTTCCCTGATGAGAATGGCTCACTGTGCACACACGTTTTCTGCAAACAATAGTGGTTCTGCTAAACACCTACTTTCTTTCTAAGAGTCTGGGATTGTGGTAGGTGCTATACAACAGGTGCCTATGTGGCCAGCTCCCAGTAAAAATCTTGGGCACTAGTTCACGCACACTGACACAACTCATTGTGGGCAGAGGTAAGTACATCTTGTGTGACTGAGAGATGCTGGGAGAGCATCCTTGGAGCTTGTGCCTGGTTTCTCCCAGACTTCACCCTGTGTTCCTTTCAGTTTCGCAGATTTTCCCTTTTGCTGTAATAAATCTGAACCATGAACATGACTCTATGTTGAGCCATGTGTGTCCTCATAGTGAACCATGTTACCTGGGGGTGGTCTTAGCTCCCCTCTCCCAATATAGCAGAGTAAAGAGAAACATTAGGGGAGGGCTCATCCAGTGACCAGGAACAGCAGGAAGCCATTACCTTCCTTACAACCTGAAGGAGCAGGAAAAAGAAAAAGTTAGCAGAACTTGGTGAGAGCTGTAGATGTAGAAAGGAGACAATTTACAGGAGCTGATGCCTTGGTGGAAAAATACAATTCGTGACCAAATACATCCCTACCTCTCCTTCCTCCTGGCCTCCAACACTCAGCTGGTACCTCCCATTGGTTACACTCTACTGGGAGGCAGAGGGCAAGGGAGCCTGTTGGAATCAGCCTCCTGGGGCACAGTGTAAGAGAGAGATGGTGAAGAATGGATCTGAGCAGACAGAGTAACTAGGATAAGTTTAAAAGCAAATAATTTTTAACTGTTCCTGAGCTAGGTTGATAAGTCAGCTAATTACGGAAAGGTCGTATTTCACATTGTATTAGTCAACAATCCTGGATGGAACCTCATTACGCATATAAAGTTCAAATTACTTAGCATGGCATTTCAAGCCCTTCTTAATCTAGACCAAGATCCCCTTTTAATCTCCTGTCTCCTCCCCACAGCTGCATACATTGCACATTCCTGGTCCACCATTCCTAGTCATAACCTTAGTACAGCAGCATTCTCTAGCCTTCATATTTTGCTTTCCTCTTCCTTGTACTTTGCATGCCCACTCCTTGTTACTTCCGCTTAATGAAGTCTTTTATCTATCCTTTAGGACCCAGCCTAACTACCATGCTGCTTGCAAAGCCTCCTTGAACCCCAGCCATTCTTCTTTCAGATAGACTCGCCCCGTCCCACAATATTAACCAGACTACCATAGGTGAGGGTTGGTCATGTCTTTCTTAACCAGGCCCCCTCAGTGCCCAAGGCAGAGGCCTTAGGCCCCACCTAAGAATGTTCAAATGAGCCCCGATCTATGAATCTTTTCACACATTGGCTTCCCTTGTGTGGTAACCCACTTTGATCTGTAACTCTGATGCTACTCTGGTACCCTGACAATGCAGCATATCTTAATTGTCCCTTTTGGTTCATAACTAACCAATGCAGGCTCCAGACTTGTGTTTCTGCAGACCCCAAAGCAGATACTGGGACTCTACCCACTGGGCCTAGAGCAGCTCAGTCCCCTGCTCCTTTGTAGACTGACATTGGACATAGTGCACACGTCTGTGTCTTCACTAGGTTATGAACATCTTAAAGACCATAATTGTTGCATAGTCATCTTTACAGGCTGGTTAGGAACTCATGCATAGAGTGTGTTCAATACACATTGCTGAACTGAATTAATTGGAATAAAAATAAATTGTATAATATCCTATTTTTTACCTTCTAAACTGTCACTTTTAAATTTTTTTTTTTCAACATTTATTTATTTTTGGGACAGAGAGAGACAGACCATGAACGGGGGAGGGGCAGAGAGAGAGGGAGACACAGAATCGGAAACAGGCTCCAGGCTCTGAGCCATCAGCCCAGAGCCCGACGCAGGGCTCGAACTCACGGACCTGGCTGAAGTCGGACGCTTAACCGACTGCGCCACCCAGGCGACCCTAAACTGTCACTTTTAGAACTCAGGGAAATAAATTGTTCCAGTTTCCAGTTTTGAAGCAGAGAGCCCTAAGAAATAAGGAGGAAATGAATCTTCTCTGAAGGAGGACTTTTTCTGTACCCTGGGGATTTCATCTTTGAGTGACAAAATGAGTCAGCCATTTTAGAAGAAGGAAAAGTTTCTGTGATATGAAACTTTTCCCCTTCCACTTATGGACAAAGTAATACACAAAGCTAAAACTTGCAATTTTAATGATAAAGTCAGGTTTTTCAATTTTTAAATAAAAAATGAGTTTAGATTTACTACCAGATATTTAAAGTCCTTCTGGAAGCTGTTTTATGTGAGTACAGACCTTGTTTTCTTCTTTTCCTAAGGCCATGTAGAATAAAAACTTGATTAGAAATAAATTTTTAATATTCCAATAGGTTGACATCACTAACAAGTGCTATCCTAGCAACAAGAAGAGGGACAATGGGCTGAATAGATCCAAACTATGGGTAGACTTTCCACCTGGAACTTTTTAAAAGGGCAGTTGATAAGGCGACCAGCTCATAGACATGGCTGATCAGGCATTAAATTATGTTCTTGAATGAAAGATCCTGGGGAGAGAAAATTTTCACTTAATTTGGAAATGTTTATGGCTTTATACTCAGTGAAGATTAAAGAGGTTTTGAATGAGCTATTCTGAAAGATCTCCATTTAAATTTTTTGTAGGATTTCAGGAAATAAACAGAACTTAATTCTCCCATACACACAGTTCTATAGTGTCTGTCTAGAGAAGCACTTTGATAAGGAAAATGCAGTACTCATTGCCAAACAACAAATCAAATAATAATCTTTGTGGAGTAGTTTGGGGACTGTGCTGCAGACTTTTAATTTGTTTTAAACACAAATCAAGTATTTACTTGATTTATTTAACTTGACCATACATATTCTTAGAAATGGTAAGTATGCTTTTAATCCCCTGGAATCTCTGGGATAGTTTAATAAAGTATTACCACACTCTAGCTATTGAGTTTTTGCCAAGCCAGTCAGTTGTTGTTACAATAGTTTTATTGAGACATAACTCATATGCCCTAAGATTCACCCTTTTAAAGTATAAAATTCAGTGGTATTTACCCATGTGGAGTTGTGCTACCTTCAACACTATCTAGTTGCAGAACATATTAATCTCCCTGCAAAGAAACTCCACGCACACCGACAGTCATTCCCCATCCTCTCCTCTAGTCCCCTCCTTACAACCCTAATCTTTCATTTCTACAGATTTGCCTCTTTTGCACATTTCGCGTGAATGGAATCATACAACACGTGGCCTTTGTGTCTGGCTTCTTTCACTTAGTATTTTAATGTTTTTAAGGTTCATTGATGTAGCATGCATTACTGTTTCCTTTCTTTTTATTGCCAAATATGTTTCTGTTGTATGGATATACCGCATCTCATTTCTTCCTTTATCAGTTGATGGACATTTGAGTTGTTTCCCTCTTTTGCTATTATAAATAATGCTCCTGAACTTTAGTGGAGAATTTTTGTTTGAACAGTTCTAAGCTGTATTGGATATATGCCCAGGTGTGGAATTTCTAGATCATATGGTAAGTTTATGTTTTATGATTGAGGAGCTACCAAACTGTTTTCCAAAACAGCTGCACCATTTTCCATTCCCAGAGCAATGTATGAGGGTTCTCATTTCTTCACGTTCTTACAAACACTTGTTACCATCTGTCTTGTGTAGCGTAGCCATCCGAGTGGATGTGAAGTGCTATCTTCTTGTAGTTCGGATTGGCAATTACTTAATGATGAATAATGATGAGCATCATTTCATATCCTTTTTGACCATTTGCAGCTCTTCTTTAGAAAAATGTTTATTCAAATCTTTTGTCCATTTTTAATTAGGTTATTTGCCTTTATTCCTGAGTTGTAAGTGTTCTTTACCCTGGAAACGGCCCTCTGATCAGATATAAGATTTGCAAATATTTTCTCCCATCCTATGGATCGACTTTAAGAAAAACCTTCTTTTTTAGAGCAGTTTTAAGTTCATGGCAAAATGAACCAGACCAGAGAGTTCTCAGATACCTTCTACCACCATACACGCACAACGTCTCTGCTATCAACATCCCCGTGTACCAGAATGGCACCTTTGTTACAATTGATCAACCTACATTACTACATCATTGTCATCCAAAGTTGATAATTTACATTACGGTTCACTCTTGGTTTTGTACATCCCGTGGGTTTTGACAAATGTGTAATGACGTACCTCCACCCTTGTAGTGTCCACAGAATAGTTTCACTGCCTTAAAAATACTCTGCCCTTCAGCTCTTCATCCATCCCTTTCTTCTCCCTTCCCCCTGGCAACCATTGATGTTTTTACAGTCTTTATAGTTTGCCTTTTCCTAAATGCCGTATAGTTGAAATCACACAGTGAGTAGCCTTTTTCAGATTGGGTTCTTTCACTTTATATTATGCAATTAAGTTTCCTCTATGTATTTTTATGGCTTGACAACTCATTTCTTTTCAGTGTTAAAATATATTCTGCTGTCTAGACATACCACAATTATTTATCCTTTTGCCTACTAAAAGACATCTTGGTTGCTTCCAAGTTTTGGTGATTATGATTAGAACTGCCATAGGGGAGCCTGGGTGTCTCAGTGGGTTAAGTGTCTAACTTCAGCTTAGGTCATGATCTCACTGCTCGTGAGTTTGAGCCCCGCATCGGGCTCTGTGCTGACAGCTCAAGCCCGGAGCCTGCTTCAGATTCTGTCTCTGTCTCTCTGTCCTTCCCTTGCTTGCTCTCTCTCTCTCTCTCTCTCTCTCTCAAATATAAAATAAAAACAAATTTTTTTTAAAAGCTGCTGTAAACACTCATGTGCAGGTTTTTGTGTGGATATGTTTTCAGCCCCTTAGGGTAAATACCAAGAAGAAGTTTGCTGGATCATATGATAAGAGTGTGTTTAGTTTTGTGAGAAACTGTCACACTGTCTTCCAAAGTGGCTGTACCATTTTGCATTCCCACCAGCGATGAACGAGAGTTTCCGTTGCTCCATGTCCTGGCCACCATTTGGTGTTGTCAGTGTTTTGAATTTTTGCCTGGGTTGATTGTGCACTATCTTGATGATGTCCTTTAAAACACAAAAATTTTTTAACTCTGATGAAATCCAATTTATCTATTTTTGTTGGTGTTTGTGCTTTGGTGTCATATGTAAGTAACTATTGCTTAGCCATGAAGATTCCATGGTTAGTTGCCATGCCATGAAGGAAGAACCATGCCTAGTCATGAAGTTTCACTCCTATGTTTTCCTGTCAGAGTTTTATGTTTTAGCTCTTACATTTGGGTCTACAGTCCATTTTAGCTTATTTCTTGTATTTGTGTGAGGTAGGGATCTGACTTCACTGTTTTGCCTCTGGATACCCAGTTGTCCCAACATCATTTGTTGAAAAGACTATTCATTCCTTATTGAATGGTCTTGGCACCTTTGTTTAAGATAAATGGGTCGTAAAAACAAAGGTTTATTTTTGGACTCTCAATTCTATCCTTATGCCCATACAACACTGTCTTGATTACTGTTCATTGGGAGAGAGAATGCTGATCTAAGTATCTTTTAAAATGAGTGCAGTCTGTAAAAACTAAAGGCAAAATAAACTGTACATAAGCATAGAACTCTAGTCGATAACATTGTTTTCCCTAGAGGTAGAACTTAAGAATTCTGAAACCACTGGGTATTTATACTGGAAGTGAACAATTAAGCAAATAGATGGCAGAGAGTGGGAGACAGGTTTTTCACTGTTGAAGTTAGAGGTTACAAGGGGAGGAGGTTAGAGTGATCCTTGTGGTAATGGGTTAAGTTGGACATATGATATGAACTCATGCTTAGCTTAATAGAGATTCACATGGTTACATTAGAAATATTTATAGTTATGTGTATATACACAAGGACGTTTATATACATGGAAATATATTCACACATATATCTTCTTGCTCTGTCAGCTTAGAGGGACTAGAAGCAATGATACCCCAATAGTAATGAATACACCTTGTGCCCAGATCTTCGTTTCCAATACCATTCTCCAACTTAAAAAACAGGGGCACCTGGGTGGCTCAGTCGTTTGAGTGTCTGACTCTTGGTTTCAGCTCAGGTCATGATCTCACAGTTTCATGGGTTAGAGCCCGGTGTCAGGCTCTGTACTGGCAGTGCAGAGCCTGTTTGGGATTCTCTCTCTCTCCCCACCTCTCTCTGCATCCCCCCAACTCATGCTGTCTCTCTCTCAAAATAAATAAACTTAAAAATCAAGTCTCCTTTTCCTGGAGCAGGAAATACACAAGATGCTTCTCTAGTACCAAAAAGTTAGAAAGTGCTCAAAAATAACTCACAATAATGGGGATGTGTCAAAGGGACACATGAGTCAACTGAAAGAGCTCCCAGTGGCCAAAGCTGGAAAAGTCTGAGCTACAAAATAAACATAGTATTTGATTATAACCCAAGGCATAAAATAAATACCTATGAGTTGGTAGTGCTTCAAATAAATAATTGGAAAATAAATATGGAATAACAGATAAATCATTTGTGCAGAAGAATCTCAAATAATTTATGTATTACTCAACTCTTAAGGAGGTGGAATATAACTCCTCACTCCATAAGTACAGGTTGTACATAGAGACCCCCTTCCACAGGGTATAGCTGGAAGGGATTGGAGAAAAAGTAGATTTTCTTGAGGTGCTAGCTTATTTTGCCTCTGTCTTCCCAAAAAATAACAAAGGAAGACCATGTGGCAAGAGTTTTGCTAATTCTTTTAAGCTTCCATTTAGTGTCCTGATGCAGAAAATTACTAAATGCTACCCTGGGATTTTGAAGGTATAAATACAGCTCACAAAGAGCCTTATGAATTCCCTTGGAAGAAACTTGTTTTAAGAAAATGCGGTTCATTAACTGTGATAATGGATCAGAGATAGATGGAGATGCAGGCAGTTTTAGAACAAGAACTCTGAATTTGTGCAAACGATGCATGGATTAGATGTGAGAATAAGAATATTAGTGCAATATGGTGAGGAGAAGAAGTAGAATCTTGGGAAACCTCTGACACTAAAGTAGTTATTTCTCAAATACTTTTGACCTGATCCCCATAAGACAATAATTTTATATCATGATCTAGGGTGTATATATGCATATGTGCTATGTGTAATTGAAATCACTATTTGTGCCCTCTTCCATTTTACTATTTTAAAAATGCTCATCTAACCCATTAAATTGATTTCATTTCCCACTAACGAGTCAAGGTTTACAATTATTTCCCAGACACTTTATTATAAAAAAATTTCAAATATACAGAAAAGTTTAAAGAATTGTATGTTGCACAATGTTGTTGTACATTGAACATTCGTACACCCAACATTTAGTTTCCATAAGTCAAATTTTGTTTCAGACACTTAAACGCTTCACCTGCTATAAACTAGAATTCAACGTGTTTTATGGCAATTTTTTTTTCAGATCTTTTGCCCATTTTGATCAGGTTGTTTGTCAGTTTGTTACTGAGTTGTGTGAGTTCTTTTCATATTCTGGATATCAGTCTTTACATATTTTATGATATATATATGTGTATATATATGTGTATATGTATATACACATATATATATGTTTGTTTGTTTTTTTCCCTAAGTCTGTGGTGACATCATCAGGAACCTGGTCTACTACCTTTGGTGTAATCGCCCTGTACTAACCCCCTTCATGTTTCCACGGCGGCTGTCACAGGTCCAGACATCACATGGATATGCAACATCCCATAAAATAAGATCTATTTCTCTTTTGTTTCTCTTTAAGAGCTTTTAAAAAAAGCAAAAAAAGTAGAAAAAAATTTACTAGATACATGCTCTCCGGTAGAATTCCACACATATTTCATTAGTTAAGATAAGCTTACCACTAAGTTAATCAGTGATAAGGGAAATGGCGCCACTATAATTAGCTTGGTCTAAACAGGATTTGTTATTAGGAGGGTGTGGAACAAAATCTGGTTCTCCTCGTATGGAAAAGGGTATTAGGTATTGGGTTGGGGGAGACAACAAACATGTCCACCTCCATTGGAGAGTCTCTCAGGTGTTTCTATTACTAAGTCCTAGCACCATGTGTCAGGAACAGACAGTCTATATACTCTTCTCTCTTTTTTTTTTTATTTTTTTCAACATTTATTTATTTTTGAGAGACAGAGAGTGAGCAGGGGAGGGGCAGAGAGAGAGGGAGACACGGAATCCGAAGCAGGCTCCAGGCTCTGAGCTGTCAGCACAGAGCCTGATGCGGGGCTCGAACTCATGAACCATGAGATCATGGCCTGAGCCAAAGTTGGACGCTTAACCGACTGAGCCAGTCAGGCGCCCCTATATGCTCTTCTCTTGAAGTTTTAAAGCTCTCATACCACCTCCTATCCCATCCCATGAGATTTCTGGCTTTGGGGTTCCTAGCTGCTTTTATTGCTCCTGAAAACGCACAGCTCTTTTCATATAAGGTCCTTGTGTTTACGTAGGAGATTGCTTGCTCGATCATTGTTCCCAGCTTTCCTTCCATTCCTGAAGATACTCCCAGATAAATCCACAGTATCTTGCCTTTCAGATGCAATGCATTGCAGAACCCTTTTTCCATGGAAGGCCTGTCTTCGCCATTGCTTGTGGAGGCCACTCCCTTCTTTCAGGTGGGAAACGCCTTGGGAGGACCCCTTGACTGGATGGCAGTGATATGACCCACAGAGTAGCCTCTTTGTATATTTCCTAGCAGTCCATGCTGGGCTGCCTCTGATTCTACCATGCTGCAAGAAGGAAGGCTTCTCTATTTAGGCTGTCAGGCAGTTTGTGGTTGAAATGGTCAGTAATAAAGTGTTCTCTAAAATCAACACTTTCTTTCTTTGCCAATAAAATGGCATCTGTGAAACTGTGCCATTTCCTGGCATTTCATTCCTGAGGAAAAGCCTCATCACCAAGTCTTAGAAATAGAGCCCCTAAGTTCTGGTAGACCTCTGTTTGCCAGCCTCACTCACAAGATGGAACACTAGCTTCACAGTTGCTATGTGGCTCATTCTCTCCCTCTGTCTCTCTGTCTATGTGTGTCTCCCTCTCCTCTGGAAATAATACATGGCTGAATGCTTCAGAAAGAGACAAGAGTAGAGAATGGAAGCAATAATAGAATTGGAGTTAGGTACATTAGAGATTCAAGAACCCATGTTATGTGATAGCCAGAGATGTGTCCAGAGTAAGAGCAGAAGTCATGTTTGAAGACCTTGGTGGTCAAAAATTTAAGAAGGGTTTAATACCAAGTTGTGAACACAAAGGCCAGGTACTTTTGGTTCTCAGCACTTAGGATATGGACAAAGGGTTGAAAGTTTGGAATTTAGGTAAAGGATTAAGAGAATGTAGTCACAGAAATTAAAGTTGTTGGGGTCAATAATCTAGAAGGTAAATGATGAAGATGAAGGAAGTAGTGGCCATGGGCCAGGAGTGGATCTGGCCCAGAAGTATTGGCTGGTTTATTTCCTGGCAGGAATTACAATTTCAGCTGGACATGGAGGTTCTGGGTCTGCAGGTGTGCACAGGGAGACATGGAATAACATAGAAAGCATGCTGGACAAGAAGTACAAGACCTAGGCTCTGCTCTAGCTCTTTCCTAGGCCAGCCGGATGACCTTAAGCAAGTGGCTTAACCTCTCTGAGTCTTTAGTTTCTTCATTTGAAAAACTTTGACGAACATGTTTGTCTTCTGTGAAGAAGAAAGAAGGTAAAATGTATATATAATCCCATGGAAACTGCAGAATGCCGTGTCATTATTATTGAAGGGTACACTCAGCTTCCAGACCTTCGTTGGAGAAACTATCTAAATGCCCCTACATTATTTCTTTTCTCAGCGTATATGACTATCTCAGATTTCTAGCAAGATAATACTGACAGCCTATCATTTTGTATAATAGTCAGGACTCGTGGCTTTAAATGACAGAAACCTGAATTCAAGTTTTAAGGAAGTTTGCCAAACTACAAAACAGGGACGCACAGAAATGTAGCTGGATTCAGACATGGCCCAGCTTAGGAGTTCAAACGGTGTTGAAATGTCTCTGTTTCTCTCCCCTTTCATCTGTTTCCCTCTTTGTGGCTTTGTTAGCGCTCACACTGCTGCCTCATCATAGTGTTTCAGTCTAGCACCCTCTGCAGAGGGAGAAATTCCCTGTCCTTCCTTCCATATTTTAATCTAAAGAATGACTGGGATGCCCACTAGCTCTGCCCTCTCACAGGCTGTGGGTAACATGTTCGTTTCTGAACACATAGGAGGTGTGTTTATGATGAAGCCGATGCAGCTGAAGTGTAAAATTTGCAAACGTGAATATTTTAGTCCTATCTCTTTCCACTCTGACTTCCCCTCCATCACCCTTCTTTTGTGTTCAGCCATGTTGAGTGACCAGAGGCATTTATAGGGGCGGTCAACTTGAGCATACATCTGGTTTGGCTTTTGTGAGATATATTTACCTGCTTTGCAATGGCTCCCATGTATGGCTCAGATGTTTCTAGTCATTCTAGTATAGGAATGGCTCCAGAAATACTCCTATATGACTTTGACCCAACTTACCTGACATCTTGACAGGAAGATGCAGTGTCAAAGATCATACTGTGAACAAGTGTGTCCGATTGGCATCCAGGACTTGGGGATGGATAGTGGAGAAAAAAACATGGCTTGGAAATGTATGAAGTCAGGAGTTACCCTGTGGAAATTCTTCCAAGCATCAGATATAGGAAATGGTAATGATAGTCTCATTAACACTTGATCAAACCAGAAGTGCTCTCCTATCCAGAATATATTTGATAATACAGCATGGGCAGTTATAAATGTGCCATACGTTTTTCCTTCTTTGATGGAAATCACATGAAATTGAATTTACTGGAGCTCCTGAGTTTATAGCCTATGCTGTGGTATTTTTAGAATTTGCAATTTGTTTTCATTTATCTTCTCTTCATTTAGCACTTTCTACGTGCCAAATGCTTCTCTGGTCATTGAAGATATACAAGTAAACACAGCAGACTCTCATGGCGCTTTACGTCGGAAATTGTCACATCCCCACCATTAAAACAAAAGGACCTCCAACAGGCGTCTCTGTGGACCTCTGGGCAAAACTGTAGCTGCCACTTCATGGTACCCTTGGATTGATTTTTGTAAAGAAAACTACAGGAAGTCCCAAAACCCAGCACTGGAAGACAGAAAATACAAAAGGGAAATGTATTCATCTCTGTTCACGAAACAGAATGAAACAACACAACAAAAGCAAGACTGCAGTGATAGCAGAGACTAACTTTCTGTGATTATTTGAGGTTGGATCTTGAAATAGTTATTTTGAGTCCTTGGAATTTTATTTTGGCTATTTATGGCTTAACGAAGCTTATGTCGTAACGGCCAGGAAACGCATAAACTGCAAAATGCTGCTTTTCTACACACAGGAAGCTGTTCAGTGGGAGCACATCAGGGAAATAGCGTAAAATACAGGCATTATTATACGAGGGAGACATTTTAAAGGGAAGAATCAGGCTAGAATTTGCCTTTCAGTTCAAAAGGCACAAAATAAAACTCTCCCTACCGTCACGTACAGCAATATGGCACATATCGGAGTAAAAAGCTCAAAAAGAAGGGCAGAGGGGTGCCACGCCACTTAAATAGAGATAAGACCTCTTCCAGGTAATGAGTAACTTCGGCTGGCATTTTGCAGAATGTATCAAAGAAGAGTAAATCTTAAAGTCTAGCATGTAATGAAGACTTAAAGAATGAGCTTTAAAGATCATTGCTGCCAAGAGATTCGTGAATTCTCTAAAACAGTACTAAAATCTTTGCTAAAAGGAAGCAGCCATTTCAAATGCAGGGGGTGAGGGTGGTGAATGCCTTCACCAAGAGAAAAAAAATCTACAGACTGACGGTAAATGAAAAAGAGACCTTTCCCTTGGCCATCCCTGGCTAATGGTTTCAGCGATTCCTAGTTAAGAAGGATTGAAACTCTGGCAGTTATTACTGGGCCTAGGCCACTTAGCATTGGTTTTATGGACACAAACATTCACGCACGCACATTCATTCTGGAAGGATCTTGTATCTTTTTTTTTTTTTAATTTTTTTTTCAACGTTTATTTATTTTTGGGACAGAGAGAGAGACAGAGCATGAACGGGGGAGGGGCAGAGAGAGAGGGAGACACCGAATCGGAAACAGACTCCAGGCTGTGAGCCATCAGCCCAGAGCCTGACGCGGGGCTCGAACTCGCGGGGCTCGAACTCACGGGGCTCGAACTCACGGACCGCGAGATCGTGACCTGGCTGAAGTCGGACGCTCAACCGACTGCGCCACCCAGGCGCCCCAGGATCTTGTATCTTTGTACACCTGATTCCTATCCACATGCACTTGCACTTGCACTTGCACACAAACATACTCATCCACTCATGCTTAAGTAATCATTAGTTTCCATTCCGTTGAATGAGTCTACTTAATTTTACTTACCCTCTTTGGTCTTATTGCAAATTCCCAGGTTCAATACCCTTTCTGGTGAACTGAAAAGACCTTGAAATCAAACCTGTGTTTGAACCCTGATTCTTCCATTTACCAGACTTGAGGCCTCAGGAAAATTGTTAGTCTCCAAGCTGGTAAACCAAGGAGAATACAACTGATGCCAAGTTTTCCATTGGAATGAAATTATGTAAAATGTGTAATGCTCCTGTCTCAGATATTCTCTATGCCCGTGACTCAAAGGAAAGCCTCCTTACCAAATGTCCCACTGACAGGGAGTAGTCAGCCAGGTCCTGCTTTTGTTTTGGCCCTGGGTGGCCCACATCCTTGGGACCTTAGGAGGAGATGGCCCTGGCCCCTAGCCTGTGCCCTCTGGGCCTGTAGTGGCTGAGGTAATGCTGCCAGCCTCAGCATTGATGGCTCTGTCTTTAAATTCATTCTTCCTTCATTTCATCCTATCTCTGTCCCTTTTGGTCCAGGTTGGCAGTGTTTCTGTTGATAGACAACCATAAGCCAATAAACTGTTGGCCTCTCATGCAATACACAAGGGTTCAAGCCACCAGACAGGAGGGTCCTCCACAGGTTTTTCGTACATAACCACATCTCTATTCCTGGCTTCTGCTTAAATGGGTGATTGGATCCATTGGATCCAATGGATGTGATCCATTGAGTCACATGCTTAATCTCTTTAGCAAGTAGCTGTCCAGTCACACCTTTGGCTCTCTTTCCAGAATGGGCTATCTGGATAGGTTAAGAATTCTTCCAAATCGTCAAGTGCTTGTTCCTTTTGGCTTAGCAGTTCCTTCTTCAGTTTTTCTCCTCTTGCATTTTACTATAAGCAGCAAGGAAAAACCAGTCTGCACTTTCTTTTTCCTTTTTTTAAGTTTATTTATTTACTTATTTTGAGAGAGACCAGAGACAGCACAGATGTGCTGAGAGAGGGAGAGTGAGAATCGCAAGCAGGCTCCACACTGTTCAGTGCAGAGCTCGACACAGGGTTTGAACTTACAAAACCACGAGAGTGTGGCCTGAGCCAAAACCAAGAGTAGGACACTTAGCTGACTGGGCCACCCAGGTGCCCCAAAACTAGGCTGCATTTTCAATACTTTGCTTGGAAATCCCTTCCATTAAATGTCCAAGTTCATTGCTTAAAAGTTCTACTTTCCATCCGATAGAACACAATTCATCCAAGTCTTCGGCCACTTTATGACAAGGATCACCTTTCTCCCAGTTTCCAACAACATGTCCCTCATTTCTGTCTGTGAGCTCTGTTATGGACTGTATGTCTGTGCTTCCCCGCTCTTATGTCGAAGCCCTAACCCCCAATGTGGTGGTATTTTAAGATGGGTCTTTGGGAAGTAATTAGGTTTCCATGAGGTTGTGAGAGTGGGGCCCCTATAATGGGATGAGTGTCCTTATTGGAAGAGGAAGAGAGACTAGAGCTACCTCTCCACCATGTAAGTAAACAGCAAGATGAAGGCCACCTATAGGTCAGATAAAGGGCTCTCACCAGGACTCATATCTGTTGAAACCTTGGTCTTGGAATTGCAGCCTCCAGAACTGTGAAAAATAAATCTCTGTTGTTTAAGTCACCCAGCCCATGGTATTTTGTTATAGCAGCCCGAGCTAAGACTTCATAAAAGGCATTTTTAGTATTTATATTCTCGGCAACATTCTCTTAGACAATAGAAGCTTTCTCTATAGCTCCCCTCTTCTTTTTCTGAGTTCTCACTAGAATCTCCTGTAGCATCTACATTTCTACCACAGTCTCTTCAGAGAAGTCTAGACTTTTTTCCATCATGTGCCCTAAAGTTCTTTTTGCTTCTACCCGTTACACAATTCCAAAGCCACGTCCACTCTTTCAGGTATTTGTTACAGCAGCACCCCCACTTTCAGGCACCCAAATCTGCAGAGGTTTCCTAGGGCTGTCATAACAAAGCACCATAAACTGGGTATAAGCTACAGACATTGATTGTCTCACAGTTCTAGAGGCTGGAAGTCTGAAATCAAGGTGTTGGTGGCATTGGTTCCATCTGAGGGCTGTGAGAGAAGAATCCGTTCCAGGCTTCATTCCTTGGCTTGTAGATGCTGTCTTTTTCTTTTGTCCCATCACATAGCTTTCCCCCTGTACATGTCTGTATCCAAATTATCTCTTCTGATAAAAACACCCATGATATTGCACTAAGTACTCACCCTACTCTAGTTTGACCTCATCCTATCTTAACTAATCACATCTGCAATGACCCTATTTCCAAATATGGTCACATTCTGAGGTACCTTCAACATATGAATTTTTAGGGTTAGGAGGGTTGGGACTTCGACATATGAATTTTGAGGGCATACAATTTAACCCACAATACCTCCTTTACCCTGGTACCAGCTGATTGGGCCAGCATTTCTGATTTACAGTTGGCCATTGGCCTATGACGTTGCCGATTGAGAAGGTCACTCTTGGGCATTTGAAAAGTCTAGAGACAACCAGAAAGTTTGCAGAGTCTTAAATACACTGAGATTTGTGGTTATGGATAAAGGGCAGAGAGTGGGAGCAAAAGGAAACTTTGTAAGCCATGCAGATAGAGCAGATGGAAAGCACAGTGGAGTTCTTGAAGATGGAACACTAGAGGAAAGATAGGTGAGATCTCTGCCAAGATCCCCAAGGATGACTAGAGTGTGGTTCCAGGCTCATGAGGACAGGTCCTGCTGGGGTTCCTACTCTGGGAGTCCTGTGTGATTTCTCTCCATCCGAATTCCTGCCTGGTTTTCTCCCACAAACAAAACAAAGCAAAACTCACCTGAGCTAGCCCAGTCCAATCTAAGGTATGGCACAAAGCTGGACCTCAACAATATTAGTCTTCAGCCTTTTGTCAGCTGATAATTGGGCCAGAATTCTTGGACACAGAAATGCCAGGCTAGTCAAGGAATGGCCCTTCCAGAATGATTGGTGACCAAACCTCTTTGATTCCTATATGAGTCGTGATGAGTTAGAGCACCATGAGAATTTAGCTTCTTTTAGTAACAGATCCTTTTGGACTGTATAAGCATTAGGGACTATTGCACTTAAACAACCCTCATTTTTCTGTTTATGAACTGAGACGAGGAGGTCATCACAGAGCAGTAGCTTTCTTTCCCTTTAGTCTGTAATTGCAAAGGTGGGAGAAGAAACTAATGAGAGAAAAGAGATGGCTTAACCGTTGCTAAGCAACCTTTGTTGGCAAGAAATGTAAAAACAAGATTCAAAGAGCTCCTAATTGGGCAAATATCTTAGAGAATATTTATAATTCCAGAGAGATTTGTTTTCAGACCATTCCTTTTTTTTATTGAAGCATTTAATCCCTTATTTTAGAGATGGTTGTCATAATTACATAAAATTTTATCACTTCAAACTAATTTTGGAGTGTCACTGATTGAGTTCCAAGTATTTGCAGAAGACACATTAATTTTTTTTCATTTAAATAAGCCTCAAAGCGTATATAGTTTATACATGAAGTACCATGGCTCTCCATATCTATAGTCAAATAAAGCATCTTCTTGCACTGGAAATAAAAAGGGTGGCACTTAACTATTTACATAATTATGATCTCTAATAGGGTGACCAATTCATCATGATTTTCCCAGAACTTTCCCAGTTTGGGTACTGAAAATCCTACATCCCAGGATTCCCTTAGTCTTGGGCACAAGGGGTTGTTGGTCAGCCTATCTCTGGTTTTATTATATTGCAATGCTTACATTGGATTTGGGATAAACCTTAGGGCATATTTTCCGGGCACAGATGAAACGTCATATCTGAGCATTCCTCTGGACCTGATAGGGCTTTAATCAGCGTGGTCGAGTCCCAAGAGAGGGTAGTTTGGTAGAACCTATTGGAGCTCATTGGCAGTGAAAGTGAAACTGACCCATTTTTCCTCCATTTCAGTCTCCATAATCTGTATTGTTGACCTATATTCTAAGATTTCAACTTCTTTTAGGCCCCGGTGGTTTATATGTGTAATAAGTTCCCATCAGTAACACCTGGCATCTTACAAAGCAATTCCATTGGCATAGATACGCAGGGAGGAGGGAGTGTTCAGCAGTAGATCATGTGCCATGTGGAAAAGAATGCCACCAGGAGGTTCTTAACTGGTTCCTAGGGAAGGGACATTGTTCCTTCTATGAGGGCAGTCACATCCTTTCCCACGAGTATGGAGGAATTCTTGCCACACCACCAAACCACAGTAAGTCGATCAACTATGTGTCCACCTGCCCCTGAGGTTCTTGATACATAGTCTAGTTGGCTTTGTGACCAACTGACGTGCATCCCATTGTCTAGATCACAGAATTTTAAGATGCAAACTGCGTGCTATGTGGAGGCCCAGGGAAGGGAAGATCCAGGTGAATAAATGGTTGGGAAATAAAACAGCCAGAACAGAGGTAATTGAATCTAGTGAAACTAGACAGGTGATAATCAGTGTTCATGTAGATAAGGACTTTCTCAAGTAAGGGATATCTCTTTCACTGAAAGAGAACAAATAAAAGAAATCATGTACCGTCCAAATATGCCAGATTTAGGTGGGATATCCTGACATCCAACATGTAATGATTCTATTGCACATAATCCGACAATACGGAGATGCACTGGGTCCAAGATTAACAAAGGATTACTCGAAGCTTGACCTCGTAATTCTCCCTGTTATCAGTTTATACACTGCAAGGAAGCCCCTAGCTGAACACAGCACAGAGGTTTCATTCAAACTAATCCATGATAACTCTCACTCCTTGAATAATACAAGGAGGCTCCACAGTGATCTGTGTGTGCGTGACATAATGGCTAAGAGGCTGACAGAGGAAATATGGATGCAGATTTAGCAGCTAGATCTGCTAGCACTATGGCTAGGTTGCAAAGATGTGGACTGAAACTCCGAGAGAATGTGAAGTTTAAAAGAAGAGATGGGATTTTTGCAGGTGCAGAAAGGCAGGCAAGAACTGGGAGAGAAGCAAAATAACGGAAAGCCCTCATCACAGTCTGTTCTGGGAAAACAAGGATACCAGCTTCTGGGTCATCTTGTTTTGAGAATGCCATCCATGCCCTATGCTCCTTAACACATGAAGAAGAGGTGGGACTGGGAGTACCAAAAAGACTTGTCAGCAAGTCAGCAAATACACAGAATCCTAAAATTCTGAGTTCAGTTCTTGGGCTTCCAGGGATAATCTCACCCACATAAAGTGGACAAGGGATGGGTGCAGGATTGGTAAGCAATGGGAGAACCTGAAAGAGGTTCAGCCATAGCTTTTTTACGCCATTCATCTTGTCCCCAGATCTCTCCATAGATACATAGACTTCACCTTAGACTCTTGGGGGCTACCTTGTAGTTAAACGCTCAGTCAGCAGAACTCATCCTTCCTGTCCTGTCTTTTTTCCACTGACACATACTCACACACACACACACACACACACACACACACACACACACAGTCCCTTGGCCTTTTTAAGCCTTTTCATTGTCCTCTCTCCCCTCTCCAGGTTCTGCCTCTCCTCTTCTTTGAACTCTGGTATAACACCCCAAGCTCCTCTGCTCCATGGGGCACATGCTCCATGCTTCTTTAGAACCTGACCTGGGAATGTCCTTACAAACACAATCCCCGCTGAGATATCCTGCTACAATGAACCATAAATCTGATTGTGCTAACAGAGTATCTGCTTCCTGCCAACTTTAAGATACAATGCAAAAGCCTTCCTTCCACCCCTGAGTCTGAGGAGCCACCAGTTTCCAGAAAAGAGAAACCCGTCCTGCCAAAACACATTTGAGGTTTGTCATCTGTAGTGCACTTACCCCAGAGCAAAGGGTTTGGGGAGGCTTATTCAGTAAGCAAAGGTCTGGACTGGGAGCGAGAGAAGGAAAGAAAAGAAGGAAGGGAAACGTAGAAAAGGAAGGAAAGGCAGCGCCCTTTTCTGCTAAGCCTGTGGAACGCACCTGTCACACAGGCCGTGTAACAGCCTGGCAGGTGTTACATGCACTCCTCTCAGGACTCTGCCTTTGCTGGCTCTTACCCTCAGAACACTTACCAGATTGTGTGGCTTCTCCCTTGTTCCACTTAGCCTCTGCTCAAATGCCACCTTGCTCAGAAAGGCATTTCCCAACTGCCTTTGACCCCCTTATCCTGTTTTATTTCTCATTTATAGACTTATCACTGCCTGGTGCATTATGTAGCTATCTGTTTATTGTCTGTCTTCCCTCACCCTAAAATTCAAGCTCTGTGTGAGCAGAGACCTGCTGGTTTCATTGAGTGCTATCCCCAGAACAGCTTATGGCAACATAACAGAAGCTCCATAAATATTTGTTGAGTGAAAATTAGGGATATAGGTTTTTGTAGAGCTTTATGGATGTCTCTAGGATTTATTCTATTAGCTTAAAGCAAATAAGATGGGGACTGAGGTATTAGGGCTGTAGTGTGTGGTCTTCAACTTAAGTAAACAGCAGGACAAGGCCAGGCATTCCTTGGTTTGCAGAACACCAGATGCTTCCTGGAAGCTAAATTGCCTTCTTATTATAATCAATAAGAAGGATCCCCTAATATCTGGGGTGTGAATGGCCAATGGCTATGGTCACTGTGAGCCTTTGAAAGGGTAGGAGTTCTTGGGGGACATTAGTTAGACGCACAAAGGCACTGGGAACACTGTACTTTGCCCCAACCCTCACCTCAAGGTAAGTGGAAGTCTTGATTTGACTGGTTGAAATGCACTTCAAACCTCTGTCATAATAAGCAGAAAATGGCTGCTCAAGAAGAGCTTTGAGATCCCAGAATAAAGCCCAGATAACCCAAGATTAGACAAAAGGGAGGAGAGATGCAAGAGAGTCAATAAATTTAACGTGGAGCACCCACTTGGGGGTTGGGTGCATGTATAAAATGCCTTGTGTGTTCCATCTTATCGGAATTCCCTCAGGCTACCACAGAGAACTTGCATTTGATCCAAAATAAACATTCCAGTAGATGGCATCTAAGCAGACCACCTTAGCATTATAATGTTGAGTTTTAATGGGTTTCTCCCATGCCAGGATGTGACACTTGTGTGGTGGTTGTGGTGGTGGGGGAGCTGGATCTTTGAAATGAGCAGTCTCTTCTCCCTCTAAATCAATTTTTAGTGGATCTACAACCTCCAGCCCAATCAGGTGCATCACGCTGAAAAATAAAAGTTTTCCTTGGAAATTGTTTCCCGCCTCCATTATCTGATATTAAAAAGCTGGCCTTTTTCTAGACATTTGTGTCATTTTCCACTTTATTTGCACCCTTGCATATGCACGTTTCCCCCTTTCATTAGTCTGCGAGATTTTCGTGTATTTTCCTTCAACTTGATGGACATCTGAGGGAGGTTTGACAGCTCCGATGTGTTCTTTCTCAGAAAGTCATGTCTAGGACGGGGGGGGGGGGTCACACAAATCAAAGATGAGCTGAATACCTGGTGGAGAAGGTCAATAGCTTTAGAACGGCTTCACTTTTGTGATTTTTTAAAAAATTTCCCCTTTCCATTGTGCCAAGTAGAAAGGGTCATAGTTCTATGCAAATCCATAGCATACTCTTTGTGCAAAGCGAGATGACCACTGGACTAAAACATTTATGTCATCGTTGCTGCCAGAGATTTGAGCTAGAACCTTTTCCTGCTCTGTGCACCTGCTGCTGTGTAATAGGGGCAGGCACTCAGAGGAAGAAAAGATAGGACACAATCCTTCGGCATTCCTCAGGGGCTTCTGTGCAGGGGGACTGCTCATAAATGTCCTAAAGTACCTCTTCCCAACACAGTCTTGCTCCCCTCAATCTGCTCTTGACACAGCAGCCCCGGTATCCTGCCAAAAACAGTAAGATGGTGGTCATTATTCCACTTAAACACCTTCAGCGGCTTCCTCTGTGTAATGGGATGAAGGCCAACATTTTTAAAAATGTTATTTATTTTTGAGAGAGAGGGTGGGAGAGGGACAGTGAGAGGGGAGGACAGAAGAGCTGAAGCAGAAGCTGTGCTGACAGCAGACAGCCAGACGCAGGGCTCATACTCAAAAACCACGAGATCATGACCTGAGCCGAAGTCGGATGCTCAACCAACTGAGCCACGCAGGCATCCCGAAGGGTAACATTTTAAATATGACTTACCCCTACCTCTCCAGCTCTGAGTCTCACTTCTCACTTGGAGCTCCAACTGTGAGCAGTATTCTAGCTTGCTCAGACACACCTGTCCCCTTGTTCTCAGAATCTCCATTCTTCATCTCTGGGCCCTTGCAGATTCTGTCTCTGCTGCCTCTTGTTTCAAACCTGCCCTCTTCCTTGCTCTCCTCACCCTGGAAACCCCCCTTCCTCCTTCATTCTCCAGACTGCATCAGGTCCTCTTCCAGATTCTTCTGTAAAGAGTCTGCAACTCAAATGCATTTGTTTGGGTGCAAGACAGGAAATCAAATGAGTGAAACCGGCCCTACACGAGACAGTTAAGACCGGTG
>NW_024412400.1:63992627-64021920 GCF_014898765.1 Herpailurus yagouaroundi | reverse complement strand
CTAGTATCTTATTGAGAATTTTGGCATCCATATTCATCAGGGATATTGGCCTGTAGTTCTCTTTTTTTACTGGGTCTCTGTCTGGTTTAGGAATCAAAGTAATACTGGCTTCATAGAATGAGTCTGGAAGTTTTCCTTCCCTTTCTATTTCTTGGAATAGCTTGAGAAGGATAGGTATTATCTCTGCTTTAAATGTCTGGTAGAACTCCCCTGGGAAGCCATCTGGTCCTGGACTCTTATTTGTTGGGAGATTTTTGATAACCGATTCAATTTCTTCGCTGGTTATGGGTCTGTTCAAGCTTTCTATTTCCTCCTGATTGAGTTTTGGAAGAGTGTGGGTGTTCAGGAATTTGTCCATTTCTTCCAGGTTGTCCAATTTGTTGGCATATAATTTTTCATAGTATTCCCTGATAATTGTTTGTATCTCTGAGGGATTGGTTGTAATAATTCCATTTTCATTCATGATTTTATCTATTTGGGTCATCTCCCTTTTCTTTTTGAGAAGCCTGGCTAGAGGTTTGTCAATTTTGTTTATTTTTTCAAAAAACCAACTCTTGGTTTCGTTTATCTGTTCTACAGTTTTTTTAGATTCTATATTGTTTATTTCTGCTCTGATCTTTATTATTTCTCTTCTTCTGCTGGGTTTAGGCTGCCTTTGCTGTTCTGCTTCTATTTCCTTTAGGTGTGCTGTTAGATTTTGTATTTGGGATTTTTCTTGTTTCTTGAGATAGGCCTGGATTGCAATGTATTTTCCTCTCAGGACTGCCTTCGCTGCGTCCCAAAGCGTTTGGATTGTTGTATTTTCATTTTCGTTTGTTTCCATATATTTTTTAATTTCTTCTCTAATTGCCTGGTTGACCCACTCTTTCGTTAGTAGGGTGTTCTTGAACCTCCATGCTTTTGGAGGTTTTCCAGACTTTTTTCTGTGGTTGATTTCAAGCTTCATAGCATTGTGGTCTGAAAGTATGCATGGTATGATTTCAATTCTTGTAAACTTATGAAGGGCTGTTTTGTGACCCAGTATATGATCTATCTTGGAGAATGTTCCATGTGCACTAGAGAAGAAAGTATATTCTGTTGCTTTGGGATGCAGAGTTCTAAATATATCTGTCAAGTCCATCTGATCCAATGTCTCATTCAGGGCCCTTGTTTCTTTGTTGACCGTGTGTCTAGATGATCTATCCATTTCTGTAAGTGGGGTGTTAAAGTCCCCTGCAATTACCACATTCTTATCAATAAGGTTGCTTATGTTTATGAGTAATTGTTTTATATATTTGGGCACTCCGGTATTCAGCGCATAGACATTTATAATTGTTAGCTCTTCCTGATGGATAGACCCTGTCACTATTATATAATGTCCTTCTTCATCTCTTGTTACAGCCTTTAATTTAAAGTCTAGTTTGTCTGATATAAGTATGGCTACTCCAGCTTTCTTTTGGCTTCCAGTAGCATGATAAATAGTTCTCCATCCCCTCACTCTCAATCGAAAGGTGTCCTCAGGTCTAAAATGAGTCTCTTGTAGACAGCAAATAGATGGGTCTTGTTTTTTTATCCATTCTGATACCCTATGTCTTTTGGTTGGCGCATTTAGTCCATTTACATTCAGTGTTATAGAAAGATATGGGTTTAGGGTCATTGTGATGTCTGTATGTTTTATGCTTGTAGTGATGTCTCTGGTACTTTGTCTCACAGGGTCCCCCTTAGGATCTCTTGTAGGGCTGGTTTAGTGGTGACAAATTCCTTCAGTTTTTGTTTGTTTGGGAAGACCTTTATCTCTCCTTCTATTCTAAATGACAGACTTGCTGGATAAAGGATTCTCGGCTGCATATTTTTTCTGTCTAGCACACTGAAAATCTCGTGCCAATTCTTTCTGGCCTGCCAAGTTTCAAAAGAGAGATCAGTCACGAGTCTTATAGGTCTCCCTTTATATGTGAGGGCACGTTTACCCCTTGCTGCTTTCAGAATTTTCTCTTTATCCTTGTATTTTGCCAGTTTCACTATGATATGTCGTGCAGAAGATCGATTCAAGTTACGTCTGAAGGGAGTTCTCTGTGCCTCTTGGATTTCAATGCCTTTTTCCTTCCCCACTTCAGGGAAGTTCTCAGCTATTATTTCTTCAAGTACCCCTTCAGCACCTTTCCCTCTCTCTTCCTCCTCTGGGATACCAATTATGCATATATTATTTCTTTTTAGTGTATCACTTAGTTCTCTAATTTTCCCCTCATACTCCTGGATTTTTTTATCTCTCTTTTTCTCAGCTTCCTCTTTTTCCATAACTTTATCTTCTAGTTCACCTATTCTCTCCTCTGCCTCTTCAATCCGAGCCGTGGTGGTTTCCATTTTGTTATGCATTTCGTTTAAAGCGTTTTTCAGCTCCTCGTGACTGTTCCTTAGTCCCTTGATCTCTGTAGCAAGAGATTCTCTGCTGTCAGCTATACTGTTTTCAAGCCCAGCGATTAATGTTATGACTATTATTCTAAATTCACTTTCTGTTATATTATTTAAATCCTTTTTGATCAGCTCATTAGCTGTTGTTATTTCCTGGAGATTCTTCTGAGGGGAATTCTTCCGCTTGGTCATTTTGGATAGTCCCTGGCGTGGTGAGGACCTGCAGGGCGCTTCCCCTGTGCTGTGGTATATAACTGGAGTTGGTGGGCGGAGCCGCAGTCAGACCTGATGTCTGCCCCCAGCCCACCGCTGGGGCCACAGTCAGACTGGTGCTTGCCTTCTCTTCCCCTCTCCTAGGGGCGGGATTCACTGTGGGGTGGGGTGGCCTGTCTGGGCTACCTGCACACTGCCAGGCTTGTGATGCTGGGATCTGGCGTCTTAGCTGGGGTGGGTAGGCAAGGTGCACAGGGGCAGGAGGGGCAGGCTTAGCTTGCTTCTCCTTAGGTGATCCACTTCAGGAGGGGCCCTGTGGCAGCAGGAGGGAGTCAGATCCGCTGCCGGAGGTTTGGCTCCGCAGAAGCGCAGAGTTGGGTGTTTGCGCGGAGCGAGCAAGTTCCCTGGCAGGAACTGGTTCTCTTTGGGATTTTGGCCGGGGGGATGGGCGGGGGAGATGGCGCTGGCAAGCGCCTTTGTTCCCCACCAAACTGAGCTCTGTCGTCAGGGGGCTCAGCAGCTCTCCTTCCCTTTGTCCTCCAGCCTTCCCGCTTTCTGAGCAGAGCCGTTAACTTATGACCTCCCAGACGCTAAGTCGCGCTTGCTGTCGGAACACAGTCCATCAGGCCCCTCTGCTTTTTGCAAGCCAGACTCGGGGGCTCTGCTTGGCCGGCGAGCCGCCCCTCCGCCCCCGGCTCCCTCCCGCCAGTCCGCCAGTCCGTGGAGCGCGCACCGCCTCGCCGCCCTTCCTACCCTCTTCCGTGGGCCTCTCGTCTGCGCTTGGCTCCGGCGACTCCGTTCTGCTCATCTTTCTGATTTTTAAAGAGAAGTTAGGAATCCAGATTTTATGGGATATGCCTTGGCATTGAACATTCTGTATAAGCCCATATGTAGTCCGTGGACCATCAGAAGAAACTCCTGTTTAGTTGTCTTCACTGTCTACCCTGCTGGGCTATAAGGGCAAGTCTGTCTGTCTTATCCATCTATCTACCTATCCATCTATCCTATCTATCTATTATCATTCTATCCACCTATCTATTATCATTCCAGTATAGATAACATACAGAGTTATATTAGTTTTGGGTATATGATATAGTAATTCAACACTTCCATATATACTCGGTGCTTATCACAAGTGCACTCCTTCACTGTGCAGATTCTTATTTTGATGAAGTTCCAATAGTTTATTTCTGCTTTGGTTTCCCTGGACTCCAGAGATGTGTCTAGTAAGAGTTGCTAAGGACAATGTCAAAGACGTTGCTGCCTGTGTTCTCTAGGATTTTGATGGTCTCCTGTCTCATATTTATGTTTTTAACCTCTTCTGAATTTATTTTTGTGTATGGTATAAGAAAGTGGTCAAGTTTCAATCTGCGTGTTGCTGTCCAGTGTTCCCAACACCATTTATTGAGGAGACTGTCTTCTTTCCATTGGATATTCTTTCCTGCTTTGTCAAAGATTAATTGGCCATATAATTATAGGTAAGAAAATTATTCCGTTTTATTCTTTGGGGCACGTCTGTCTTGTTGATTGTTCTACAGTATTTACAATGCATAGCATGGGATCAAACATGTAGTAGGTGCTCAAAAAATACTGGTTCAATAAACAAGTGGCTAAATTGAAATATCAAACCTGGCCTATTTTTGCAAGCCGCTGCCTCTCAAATCACCAAAATCTTATCATGAAGATTTGTCCAGATTGAGTTGAAAGGAACTGATCCCTTCTACTAAGCACCACCCCCACCCAAATTTTCTCTTGTATCTATTTTCTGGAATTGATATTTATCCAGATGTGGCACTGGCTTAGGTAAATCCATGAGCATTTAGGGGATTTTGTCTTCTTCCCTGACTGATTTAGATTTTCCTACAATCAACTGCCAAGGAAAGAGGTGGGTATTTTCATAACATAAGAGGGGGGCTCAGAAGGTAAAGTGTTCGTAGGCCAGAGGGGGAACTCCCGGCTTCCCCTGAGCTCCCCTCTCCTGGGTCTGAACTTCAAGCCATCTCTATATGCAGGGACACATGCCTGTCTGGGTGGTAAAAAACATCCTCTTGCATGGACAAGCTGGAGTCCAGCTGAGAGATAGCCCCAAAGGTGACCCCCACACTGAAGATGAGAAAACTATCTCTTGCAAATGGGATTGTTTAGTTGCAAGCTATTCTCTGCTTATTTGCTTGTTTTTCATTCCCAGGCTTTGAGCATAGTCTTGTTTAAATGTTTCAGCCTTGTGTGGAAGGGGAGATACTTGAGTAAGAATAACAGATGAGGAGCAGCACCCTTCAGAGGCCGCCCAGTGGCAGTGGCAGAAAGCGGGAAGGGAACCTAAGATATCCTAGGGTGCTCATCAGAAATGCAGATGCCCAGGCATCCTGCCTTCCCCAGATCTCCCTTCACCTAGAAGTGAGACCCAAATATCTGCCTTTGGAAGAAGTGCTCACTACAGTTTGAGAAACATTGCCTACGGGAAAGGGAGGGTGGATTCTTCCCTCCTTCGTGGCTACTTTGCAAGCTTAGGCTTTGGCTTTGTTCAGAAAGATGACAGTTTCCTTTCCACGGTGGAGGTAGTGTTTATTTCTTGATGTGCCTCTTCGGCGGCATGATCTGATAAAGGTGCATCTGGCTTATGGACCAATGACTTGGTCCTTTGCCACAGCCTCCACTTCAGATCGGCTGCCCACTTATGCTGAGCAGAAGAGAGTCTGGTGCTTGTTTTGGTCAATGAGGGCATGGGGCGAGTCCCTTCAAGGAGCTATTTTATGGTGGGCATCCCTTGGCCTGTCTGCGTAGCGATCAACTGCAGGAAGGGACTGTTCCAGTGCATAAAAGGAGACGTGTAGTGACCCTCAGCAGGGAAGCAGGTCTTTTCTAAATAAGCAGCCTCATTGTTTCTCTGCTCTGTGGTGTTTACAGCGTGGGCGGCTGACCAGCTCTGTTGACTCAGACACAGAAAAGAAAATGAGGGATAAGGGAGCTGGGGAGTTGGCTCCGTCCCTGACTCACTGCGTGGTCTGTGATGAAGTCATCACCCCTCCCACAACCCTGACACTGCGTAAAGAGAAGGAAACAACGTGACCCAACTCTCTAAGCCAAGGATGTACAGATTCAAATGCAGCTTTCGAGTTCCAAAATGGGATGTGTCTGCTTTTGAGAATAGAGGCCAGGGAGGGAAACATGGACCATTGCTGAGCCACATGCAATATTGTGGGGAAAATATTATGCTAGAGTTAGACCAGATTTTTCCGTCTTGGCTTTGACAGTAGCCTAACTTTGTGACCCTGAACAAGTCACCTGACCTCACAGCTACTCACTCTCCTTAATGTAAAATGGAAGGTGGGGGTCAGGTGACCCCTAAAGACATCTTGACTGCTCTAGTCATGTCTATGAGTTATCGAGAGGAAAACTGCCTTTACTCAGGAGCACCGTTTCTTGCTCTGAATTCCTTCAAGGGCCTGTGAGAGGTTGAACTGGTTTCTGAGCACATATCATACGGCAGAACTGGCTGGACTAAACCTCTGGGATGCCTTCAGCTATAATTTAAAATTAAAGCACTATGAAACTATAAAACAAATGTTAAGAAATGCAGTGGAGTTCTCATTTTTCCCACAGTGACTATGTTGACATGTTTTCTTGGGAACAGGCACCAAATTCTTTAAAAACAATTTTTTGGTGCTCCTGATTTGCAGGAGGCTAGATTGCGGGTTTATTCCGTCTCCTGGTTGTCTCATCACTGGAAAGATAGTCTTGCTGTCTCTGCAGGCATCCTGCTGGTAAGTAAGCCTTTTTCACAAAGAAGTAACTCGGCTCAGAAAAGAGGAATTAGCATGTGAAGTGCGGAGTAGAAAGAAATTCTGAGAAAAAAGCTGGAACCATGAGTACTCAGTGATAAATTGAATCCCACGGTCCCAGCTCAGGTTTGGATCTCTGGTCCTTGTTCTAATCCAGACAGCTGGGAAGGGAGTAGTGTCTGCCTCATGGGCCCCTTCAGCACTACCTAACCTCAAGCTGGCTGATTAAAAAGATGCTCTGAATTATTATGAGAAAAACTCTGAGATTATTTATGCTTTTGTTCCCATTAGGAGCCTTTTGACCAAGTTCTTTGGGAGTGGGGGCTGCTGGGTAGTACAAAGTACAGAGCAAGGAAGGCTCTGTCCATCTCCTTGAGCCCCACAGTTCCAGGATGGGGCCTCTGGATTCCTCTCCTCTTCCCATCACTGTGTCCTTCTCTTCCCTTATAAGTTCCTTCACTGCCTGAACACAGCTCGTGTGCCTCTGGGCCGGGGGACATACCCTCTCCTCTGAAGCAGAAAGTAAACAGCACCCCAGTCATTTGCTCAAGACCCAGCCTCCCGGGAAATGACCAAGAACCTGTCACTCTGTTACATTCCTAGTTTCTGCTGTGTAGGACCCAAGGGACAAAGGGTCAAATGGTTACTCCCAAGTGGCTGGCACATATTTACTGACTATCTGTAAATTTGGGGTGGTGAGCTGGGGCCAGGGAATGTGACAGGGGCCCCGTCACGAGGGCTTTTCTTCCTTAGGATCTTGGGATGGAGACGCACTAAATAGTTTTAAGCAAGAAGGCGAAGGATCAGATTTGTCTTTCAGAAACATCACATAGTGCTGAAAATAGATTATGGGGCAACAAAGTGGTTGTGGGGAGACACGATGGTGACTAGAACCAGGAGTAGTATGAGTAAGAATGGAGAGAAGGGTACAGATGCCTGGGGCCTGGGAGGTAGCATTGACTAGTCTTTGTAGTTTATTGAACATGGGGGGTTGGGGATACAAGGAAGCAGGGCGGGGGGGGGGGAGGAGTCTGGGTTTTTAGTTTGGACAAATGGTTGGCACTAAAACCACTCACTAAAATTGGGAACATAGGTGGAGGAACAGGTTTTGTTTCTTGAAAGTAGGGGCATTGAAATGATGAGTTTATTTTTAAATATATGACTCTGAGGTAACTCTGGGACATTTAAATGCAGATGCTTACTAGACAATAGCATACATTTACCTGGAATTCAGGAAAGAGATTAGAGCTAGAGAAAACTATGGGGATAGTTGAGATTGCCCAAACAAGAGATGTAAGTGGCCACAACAGAGGTCCCAGGACTACACCCTAGGGAGCACTGACATTAAAGGCGTATGGAGGAAAGGGGCCTACAAGGGAGCCTGAGCAGGTGGGGCTCAGAGAAGGAAGATAATCAGAAGATGGTAAAGGAAGAGCCCTCAACTGCATCCAACGTGGCTCAAAAGGTAAGAAAGATAAAGGTGAAGTGTGTGAATATACAAGAAGGGTGTTGTTTGGGGCGCCTGGGTGGTTCAGTCGATTAAGCATCCAACTCTTGGTTTCGGCTCTGGTCATGATCTCACAGTGCATGGGTTCAAGCCCCTGCATTGGGCTCTGCACTCACTGACAGTGTGGAGCCTGCTGGGGATTCTTTCCGCCTCTCTGTCTGCCCCTGTCCTGCCTCTCAAATAAATAAACATAAAAAAAAAGGGAACTGTTTGTGATCCTGTCAAAGGTAGTGTTAGAGGTGTGGTGAAACCAGAATGCAGGGGACTGAGGAGGGAGTGGCAGGAGAGAAAGCAAAGACGTGACTGTTTCAAAAAGGTTGACTCTGGAAACAGAGAGAGAGGGGAGGCTGGAGGGCAGCTATAGAATCAAGGGAAGCTCATTTGCTTATCTATTTATTTTCTTTCACCGTATTTAGCACTTCAGATGAGAGATTGGTATCGTGGTTTACAAGAAAAGAAAGAGAAACAGCCGTCATATACATGCAATGACTTAACTGAATCTCAAAAGCATCATGCTATATAAAGAAGCCAGACACAAAAGACTTCAGACAGAATCCATTTATATGAAATTCTAGAAGAGGCGAAATTATAGCAACAGAGAGCAGATCAGTGTTTGCCAAGGACCGGGGGCTGGGCATGGGGCGTGATTGCAAATGGGCACCAGCAAGATACTTGAGGTGTTGGAAGCACTCAGGGGAGGCAGTCCCTGGTGGGTGTGTGTTTGAAATGCCCAGATCTCAGCTGCCACAGATCAGTTAGATAGCTCTGCCCCCCCAACAACACGGTTCAAGTTTCAGCTACCACAGTACCTTCACTATGAGTAATCGCGTAAGGGAAAAACTTTGCAGTCAGCTCTTCGGTTCACAAATCACTGTGTAAAGAACGGAGGTGCCTCAGGACCAGTGTCCAACCACATCACTTTCGGTCTGTTGATTTTTGGTCACTGCCCACCTGTTTTCCAAGTCACTCACAGAGTGTATCTTTGTGCTACCCCATTGTTCCCAGTGATAGACCCATAGGATTTTACATAACTGGATAATCAAAAGAAGGAACCAGCCAACAAATATGGAGGTGCAGCAAAGAAATGAAAAGAGCTAATTCTGGAAGTGGAATTCAAATAGAATGTAAATGGGGCTACGGAAGAAATAGCTGACGGTGGGAATAGGACAGCTGCCACCAGCTGAGAGACTCGGGATAAGCAGCCAGAGGAATTCAGTGAAGGTGAATGTATTGTCGACATAAATGAAGAAAATTGTTGCGATGAAAGGTCGGAGATGTCTCAGAAGTGACACTGGTAACAAAACAAAACAACCCCCTGCCCCCCCCCCCCCCACGGAAGGCATCCTCAGGGGGATGTTTCATGAGTTGGAAGACATTGAAGGTGCCAAGCATACACTGTTGGAAGCTGATCCAAACTCAGAGAGGGGTCTGACCAGTGGCCAGGGTGTAGAAAAGATGCTCACTCTGTATTATAAGTTACATGGCAAGAAGGCCAGCGCTGCTCAAACTACTCTTGGTAAGCTTCTCACAAGTAAACAAAATCATTTTCAATGTTTCTGATGTTTTAAACTACAGTGTACTAAATAAATATCTGTTCTACTTTTTAAAAAATTTCTCTATTCATTTATAATGGAAGAGGTTTTAGTATTTTGGCAAAAATTTTTGTAGGTCATGGAACAATAAAAATTCTTCCCATCATTTATTTAAAATCACTTTGCATGGTCTCAGCTTGCATGGTCATTTTTATGGTTCCATACTATTTGCAAAGCTAAGACCTACCTACGTCTTGATTGAGGGGTGGTTACGAAACTATATATACTTGTCAAAACTCAGCAAATCGTACATTTAAAACAGGTGACCTTTGGGGCGCCTGGGTGGTGCAGTCGGTTAAGCGTCCGACTTCAGCCAGGTCACGATCTCGCGGTCCGTGAGTTCGAGCCCTGCGTCAGGCTCTGGGCTGATGGCTCAGAGCCTGGAGCCTGTTTCCGATTCTGTGTCTCCCTCTCTCTCTGCCCCTCGCCCGTTCATGCTCTGTCTCTCTCTGTCCCAAAAATAAATAAACGTTGAAAAAAAAATTTAATAAAACAGGTGACCTTTATTCTATGAAAATCATGTCTCAATAAAACTGTTAAAAGTGGCTATTATATATTGAAACTGGCATTGGATATTTTACATATATTTCTAATCTTGAAGCAACCCTGAAGTGTAGTTATTTTTATCTCAATTTTTTTTTAGTGTTTTTTTTTTTGAGACAGAGAGAACATGAGAGGGAGAGGGGCAGCAAGAGGGAGGGAGAGAACCCCATGCGGGCTCTGCCCTGTCAACACAGAGTCCAACGCGGGGCTAGAACTCACCAACTGTGAGATCATGACCTGAGCTGAAGTCAAGAATAGGAGGCTTACCCAACTGAACCACCCAGGTGCCCCGATTTTTATCTCAATTTATAGATAAAAGAACAAAGCCTCAGAGAGGCCATGTGACTTACCCAGGCCACACAGCCAGCAAGCACCAGAGCTGTGACCAGGCTGTCCCTGGACCAGTGCTTTGACAACTTGGCTGCTAATTATGGGAATCACTGGAGACTTTCAAAGTCCCTGTGTCTAGGCTGTACCCTCACCAGGTTGGAGACCCATGTCTGTACCACACCGTCTTCTATCTGGCCAGCAGGAAGCAACATGTGGTGACATGTGCCACGAAAAAAAAAGTTTAAAAACCTGGATGGCAGCCTGGAATGTCTAATTTCTGTAAATAAGAATTAATGAAGTTTCATTACAGTTTTTCCTACATAGAGGCCCAACGGTAAGATAAACTTTATTTAAAAAAATTTTTTTAACGTTTATTTATTTTTGAGACAGAGAGAGACAGAGCATGAACGGGGGAGGGTCAGAGAGAGAGAGACACAGAATCTGAAACGGGCTCCAGGCTCTGAGCTGTCAGCACAGAGCCTGACGCAGGGCTCGAACTCACGGACTGCAAGATCATGACCCGAGCCGAAGTCGGCCACTTAACCGACTGAGCCACCCAGGCACCCCAAGATAAACTTTATTTATACAAGTTGTAGATAGTCTTCTTTCAACAGACCAAAAAATACATAGATAACTGAGATTTTTCTTTGCAAACGAGATGTGAGTTCTGAAAGACAATTTTTTTGTGTGTGAATATACTATTTTTTAGTGCTGTGTTAAGTCCACAGCAAAACTGAGTGGAAGATACAGAGATTTCCCATCAAACCCCCACTCCCAATGCACAGCCTCCCCTGTTGCCAACATCCCCCACCAGAGTGGTACATTTGTTACAATTGATGAACCTACATTGGCACATCCATAGTTTACATTATGATTCACTCTTGGTGTTGCACTGACGCTTAAATCTCAGTTTTAACTGATTTTTCAATCCTCGAGTTTCAACAGTTATTTAGTACCTACTATGGGCCAGGCATAAAAACTGGGGTTTTTATAAACCCCAGTAGCCCCCCTTATCTGTGGCCGATATTTTCCAAGACCCCCCAGTGGACGCCTGAAACTGAAGTTAATACTGAACCTTATATATACTACATTTTCCCTCTACATAAATACTTATGATAAAGCTTATTTTGTAAATCAGGCCCAGTAAGAGATGGACAACCATAGCTCACAATACGAGAGAACAATTATAACAACATGCTGTGATAAAAGTTATATGGGTGTGGTCTCTTTCAAAATCTCTTCTTGTGCTGCACTCACCCTTCTTCTTGTGATGGTGTGAGACGATCGAATGTCCACACGATGAGACGAAGTGAGGTGAATGACACAGGCACCGCCATGAGCATTAGGCTACTATTGACCTTCTGACCTTGAGTCAGAAGGAGGAGACTCCCCGACCACAGCTGACTGTGGGTAACCAAAACCATGGAAAGTGAAACCACAGATAAGGGGGAACTACTGTATCTTATTCAGTCCTCACAAGAACTCTATTATCCTCATTTTACAGATGAGATTCAGATAACTAAGTTGCTCCAGGTCTTACAGTTAGAAAGTAGCAAAGCCTGGATTGAAACCCGTATCTGACTCTGAATCCTGCACTAGTACACGCATTATCTCACTATTATTATTACCATTAGCTTATTATTAAATGCCTAAGCAAAATATCTGGCAAAGTTCCTGGTGCATGGACAACACTCAGCAACAGTGATTCCCCTTCCCGGAGGATCTTGTTATCAAGGTTGGAAGGGACTTCCTGGGGGCCGTCAGGTGATAACGGGAAGGCAGAGAAAATCTCGGGCAGCCTGAACACTGCAGGTTGTGGTGGGACTCTGGGAAGGCAGAGAATAAAGCTGGTGGGGTCTGTGCCTTTGATCACGAGACAGCAGGGCCTGTGCTGGTGGGAAATCATACGATGTGACTCTATGTGGTGCACTCGTCCCTGGCTTCCTACCAAGGTAGGCAAGGGGCAGGATGCCTACTGAACTGTCAGAATACACAGAACATCTGCTTAGGTCAGGTTCGTTTTCTTTTGGGAAGATCCTGTGGGAGCAAGTTGATTTTTTTGTTTGTTAATCATGAGACAAGATTTCACAGTCCATGAAGCATAGGAGTTGAAAGCCTGGTGGTCAAGTGTGTGAACTTGGGAGTCAGGCGTACCCAAGGCAGAGTCCTGGCCTAAGGATTTAGTAACCATGCAACCCTGAGCAAGCTGTTTAACCCAATTATTGCATTGTGAAAAGGGATGAACCGCCTACAACCTGAGCCTATTAGAATTTGTTTAGTAAGTTAATGCATGTAAAGTAGTAAGTGCGATGCAGAGCATTTAAGAAGTTCTCAAGTAGTAACTATTGTTTTTACTGCTGAAACACACAAGCAGTTGAGGAGAAAATGTTATCATTTCTCGTTTCCTTTCTGTATGATGGCTCTTTTTTGGAGATCACCTAATGGAGTGTAATGGAATGACAGCTGAATTTCACAGTAAATCCAGAGATAGGGGATTCTCACATTCCTTTGTGTTCCCTTAGTCTGCTTTTTAATTTTATGTTACCTTTATTACAATATTTCACAGGCTGACTGTTCTGTGCAAAGATAATAATATTGGGATTTATGTTCTGCTTCAAGGGGCAGACGGGTGTCCTTGGAGAAGTGTGGTTTCTAGCATCTGCAACCTGAGTTTGTGAATTCCTGTGTGAGGCAACTAGGTATCTCACAATCTGGGATATGTGACCGTAAAACAACCAGAAAAAAAGTGGGATTGGAAACTGGAGAAAATCCCTGATAGTAAACCTAAGGCAGCTCCTCAAACTGCAAGCTACAAAGTAAGAGAATAATAGGAAACAGTTGTGGTTTGAATAGGGGTCAACAGTGTGAAGCCATTTTTGAAATCAGTGGGATCCAGGGATAGGATCCAAAATGAATAAATTAATAAATATTAATTAATGAATATTAATCTTTGTAGTGTGTATTCAGGAAAACACCAAATTATTAAGGAAGGGTTGTTCTAAACATTGAATATAAGATAAAGATGTTGGCTCTAGTCAAGAAAAGAACTGCAAAATTCAAGAGAGAATATGAAAAACAGGACAAAGGACAAGGAGAATTGTCTCTTAATTCTCAATAGAAAGAGTAAAGTTTGTGAAATGAAGCAAACTGTCTCCTTGGATGCTTTGAAAGTCACATTCCAAGTTAAGGATGGACAATAAAGGACCTTACACAGTCCCTTAGAGCATTATGATTCCATGAGAGTTGGTTCTCTGGCTTGTGCCCCTGAACACACTACATGTTTCTAAAAATCAAAATCTTAAGTCCTGCAGCTTGAGGGGCTAGTGCATTCCTTAGGGGACTTTTAATCACATTTCTGGCTTTTTCTCTCTGTGGTCATCATTCAATTAACATTTGTCAAGTAACCGACCAGACCCCGTAAGGATGGAAACAGTGGGTCAGCTGAAATACCACCGAGGGCCTCTCCAAACACTTCAGACTTTATATCAGGTTCCAGATGACTCAGAGTCCAACCACACACATTTGGAAAACAGTGTTTTTGTTATTCTCTTGCTCCTTCCTCAAAGCACAAGGATCTATGGTCACATGAAAGTTATGTATTGCATTATCTTTTCATTTCTGTCTGTGTCCAATAAGTAGTGCCCCTACCCCTGCTCCACCCCCCCACCCCCACCCCCAACTCCCTGGAAGCCTCTCAGTTCTCTGGGACAGATTGCTGGAACAGGGGCAAAGAACTATGTGTGAGGAATGGGACATGAGTCAGTCCTGAAATGTTTAAGGGTCAATATTTCTTGCTAAGAATGGTTCCTGCTTCCTTGGAGTAGAAAGCATGACTGACTGGGGTGGCTTGGGAGGAAATCTTAAAGAAGAGAAATTACAGTATTGAATTCCAAGCCGACTGCTAGTCCGGTTAGGATGGATGGAGCCACAATGCATGCCTAGGTATCCACAGCACCAATGAGCTCTAAAGAAATCTAGCTTATTTGCAACAGCACCCCCTGGAGTGTAATAAAACACCCAAAGGATCTGTGCTTCTGAGCTGTAGCTGAGAAGTTGTTTCCACATGAAACCCTCCCTGACATAAACTGAAAAATAACCCATGTCCTCATTTTGTAAAGTTGTACTAAAAAACATCTTCCTCTGTGCTTAAGAATCTTCCGGTTTCCTGCTACCAATCTCAGGAGTTACCACTCCCTCTTGTTCTCTTTGTCCCTGCCTTTGCCCCCCACCCAGAGCTCCACAAACACCATCTTCCTTTACCAACCGCTCCATGCTTTCGCTGTGCCTCAACTAATGGCTCTCATTTCCTTGGTGGTCTCATTACCTCCCAAATCAAGCTCCCCATTGCTCTCATATGCAAGCTTAAAACAATTTGGAAACCAAGCTTGTTTTTCCACCAGGGCAAGATGCCTGTGGGAAATAACCGTGTAAGATTGGGTCCCTTTGAGGAATGCCTTTTATTAAGTGATTAGACTGAACTTTACTTCCTGCCTCAGGTCAAGTTCAAAGACTCTCTCAGTGGTTGTCTCACCACCTCTGTTTTTCTACCTAATCTGAAAATAATAGCCCATCCTTAAAGTGTTTCTTTCTCTCTGGTATCTATTTGCAGATGGCCGTCAATCCCCCTTGCTCCCCAGCTCCCTGGAGACTTGCTCAGCTTTGTATAGTGGTGGTAAAAGTTACTTTCTAAGGAGAAATGCAGCAGCATACAGCAGAGTGGCAGAGCAGCCTTATTTAGACTTTTTTTTTTTTTTATTGACTGTACCACTTTATTTCTAGAAAGATCCTATGATCAGTATTCAGATCATTTTCTGAAATGTTTATCACTGTATCAATGGCTTTATATACCAAAGAAATAAGAAAGGCAAATGGACAACTTCTTTCTGAGCTTGCCAATGTGGGGTCCGGACAAGATGCTTGGACCTACTGAGCCTCACTTTCTTCAACTGTAAAACGGAGGTGACATCACCCCTTACACTATGTGAAGGTTAAATAAGACAGGACGTACGAAGTGATTGGCACAGTGCCCGAGAGAGGTCAGCACAGTGTGGCAAGTGGCATCACAGACTGGACACGGAGTGTCTTCAAATTCTCCCTCAGGCTCTTGCTTGTATGTGTAATTTAGGGCAAGCCGAATAACTTTGCGCCTCAGTTTGCCAATCTGTAAAATGGGGCAATAATCGAATACACCTTACAGGGTTGTTTTGAGGATTAAATGAATTCATAAAACTGCTCAGAACAGTGCCTACCATGTGACAGGCACTGTAAAGGTGCTTGCTATTGTTACCAAAAAACGCTAGCATTCTTCCAGCTCTTGAAATAGATGTGTGTTTTAATAACACTGTCCTGAAAAAACTGATAAAATCAAGGTCAAGCACAAGGCTTTTAATCTCTAGGCATACATAGATTGAGATGTTTCATTTTTTTTCTTTCACTAAAGGAAACATAAAATTCAGAGATGATGTTTTGGGAACACCATCTGGGATGGGAGGAAGTCCCAGGAAATCTGGTTATCTTCACATTCCTCAGAAAGCCCATTGGCCCCAGAAAGACCTGCACAAGGGGGAAATCTGACCTCATAATTGAACAAAGCTGCTTTTTAAACCCGGAAAGACAGGGCTAATGGGGTGATCACGAAGGGCATTATTCCTCTGCAGGGAGAGAACTTAATATAGCTGGAGGTCACAGGAGACAATTCTCAACACTCACTAAAAAATAGGGTATTTTGCTTATTTAAAAAAGGATGGGGGTCAGTTTAAAGCATGGTGGGGAGTTGAATGTTGATGCTAGTATGGTACTTGCTGAGGAGGTTTGAAAGACCACACATAACCACTTTATGCCCCTTAAAGGTCTTTGCTAAAGTTTATCTGTGTCAATTATTTTGTTTTTCTTTATTTTTAAAACCTTCCGTAGAGCCTATAAACATAAACAATGGTTTTCCTAAATGTTTTTGTATTTCATGTAGCTTTTTAAAACACGGATCCAAAGGAACCACCATTACAGTGGTCTGATGTAGACACTGGACAGGTGTTTTCTGGTTAAGTGACTTTGGGCAAATCACTTCTCTGAGTTTTAGCTTCTATGTTTCCTGCTTTATCCCAGAGGGTTATTGCGGACAGTGAACGAGATGTAGAAGGTGAAAAAACTCATTTTGACTGCAAATGTGGTATTAATGAAAAGCCATTATAAATGTAAATGTATAAAGCTGAGATTGAGAGAGGCAGGATGAGGAGAGGAGAGAAAGACATCAGTGTGGACAAGAGGGTGAGGTGTGAAGAGAAAATCAGTTTTCAAGGTACTGACTTCAGGCACAAGAAGAAAGCAATCTGGAAGTGAAAAGATATACAGTACGTGAGCACCAACTGAAGGATGCTGGAAATAAGCCATGCATCTGCATAAGACGGACTGTGATGTGGCTATTAAAAGTTACACTTATGAAGTGCTTGAATGGCATGGAAAACTAAAAAACAGGGCACTGCACTGTGTGTAGGGAGAGAATAAAGCCAATTGTATAAGAGAAGCATCAAAAAGATAGAAAATAAATATGGCAAAATTGGCTGCCTCTGAGAAGTGAGCAATTAAAGCAGATTGCTTTTATGTTTTTATTCTTTCTGAAAATTAGAATGTTCTTTGGAGAACATCAATCAATTTTTTTTTAATTTGTGTATTTATTTTGAGAGAGAGAGAAAGAAGGAGAGAGTGGGGGAAGGGCAGAGAGAGAGGGAGAGAGAGAATCCCAAGCAGGCTCAGAGCTGTCAACACAGCAAGGCACTGCCTCCTGAACCATGAAGTCATGACCTGAGCCTAAATCAAAAGTCTGATGCCCAGCCAACCAACTGAGCGCCCCCAGCATCCCATGAATTGATTTTTTAAGTAAAATTAAACTAACAACAAATTGTGTGAGCAGAGCTAGGTCAGAGAGGTGTAGCCACTGGAGAACATGGGAAAATATCCTGAAGCTTCTTTGGCTCTAAATGTGGGATTTGAACCTTGTTGCCCCACTTCCTTGAAGTCTAATGTATCAACAAGCAAAAGCCGCGTCTGCTGTGCTCTGCTCTCATACGGTGCCAGGATCCATTTAACGTTCGTTACATGCAATAGCTCATTGAATTCTCACTAATTTCCCCTTGTACTAATGTGCTACGGCTGCCCTAACACAGTACCACAAACAAAGTGTCTTAGACAACAAAGATTTATTACCTCACAACTATGGAGGCTAGAAGTCCCAAATCAAGGTGTTGGGGGTGGGGGATGGTTCCTTCTGAGGGCTGTGAGGGAAGGGTCTGTTCCAGGCCCCTCTGGTTGGCTTGCAGATGGCCTTTTTCTCCCTGTATTTCTTCACATTATCTTCCCTCTGTGTGCATATTTCTTTCTTTTCACTTGGTGTTCTTTTTATAAGGACATTAGTCATATTGGATGAGGAGCCCACCCTACTCCAGTATGACCTTACCTTAACTAATTACATCTGTAATGACCCTACCTCCAAATAAGGTCACATTCTGGGATGCTGGGAGTTAGGACTTCAACATATGAGTGTTGGAGGGACAAAATTTAACCCACAACATCCATGAAAAAGATAGTGCCTTTAGGCTCCATTTTATAGACGTAGAAACCAAGACCCAGAGAAGGCCAGTAACTTTCCAAGCTTCCAGAACTAGTAAGCGGTACATCCGGGAGTCTAAGGTAGGCAGTCTGATTCTAGAGCCTACATGATTATGTTCTACAGCCTCTGTGGAAAGCTAGAGGAGAAATCCTATCGAAACAGACTCCAGTTTTCCTACATAGCCAAGCAAGAGAACGGTGTAGCCTGTGACAGCTGAACCTGACTTCATGTTTCCTGTGTTGGCTTAAAAATTACCTTCTAAACAAGATAAGACTGGATTCAACATCCAGGTTTTGCTGCAGTATTCTACCTGCCTATGTATTGTTTATGCTCCAATATGCCTCTTACTTGACTGGTTTCATCCCCTTGAAAACACTGGTTTTGTTTGGGGCCAGAGTGCAAAACAGATGGCATTAGAACATCTAAAACTTCAGTGAGGTTGATCTGCTGGTGAGTGAATGGGAGGAGGTATTTGCAGGGCCCAGCATCACAGCCCAGCCTATGGTGACAAATCTGAGGCTTTTCGAATTTTCCACATTTTAGGATAATTTGTCTGGTACGGTAGGTTTTCTGGGAGATCAAATGGGCATTGCCAGAAAGTGTGGCCATGACCCTCTAGAGCTTCCTCTGTTAGGACTCCGTAGACCTGGAGTCACGTAATGGAATAGGTTAGAAATACAGGAAGAGGTTGAACAGCTATTGTTTTCAAGTCTCCCAATTGGGAATCAAGCTTTGCAGACATGTCCCCACTGGCCTTCCGTTCCTGCTGCCTCCCTGGGAAAATCCCTGCCCCTTGAGGTCACACATCTCCCCGCAACAAGCTGAGGCCTGCACAGTAAAGGATAGAGGATCACCAACGTTGGCCATTCAGGGTCCCCAGCATCAGTGGCCTGTCAGTTCCTCAGCCTTGGGGACAGAGGAGCAGAGCCACACCTTGACACTTGTCCACAGGCCTCCATGGAAAACCAGAGCCTCATGTCCTGAGAATTTGCACAGCCAGTCTTGCGGAGGGTCTAACCCCTCCTCCTTTACCTCTTAGCCCCTAGCAAGTCACTATTCTTTGATCTCTGAAATCACAAGCTTCCGGTGGAATCTCCACTCCAGTGGAGTTTTTGGGCTAGGAGGCACCTCTGAGAGCGTCCAATCTCCTTCACTTTACACATGAGGAAATGGATACCCTAGAAATACCACATGGCAGTTTATAGCAAAATCAAGGCCAGAGGCAGCATCTCCTGATACCCTATCCCACGCTCCGCCCAGGAGGCCTGTGGCAGAAAGATGCCTACTCTTGAAGCCTCCTTGGACAGTTTCTTCTATTTACCAGAAAACAAATTCCCCCTCTGCACATTCCAGTCAAGCTTTCCTTTGCTTTCTACGCCTGCTACCTCAGCTGGGAAGTGGAGAGCAATAAGCAGTAACTACCATAAGTCAATACATATAAAGCACTTGAAATGGTTACCGGCACATAGGAAAAAACACTCACTATATGGGACATTGTTCTTGTTATTAATATCATCACTATAATCATTCTTTTAGTGTCCTAGGACTGCTGGAACAAAATACCACAAACTGGGTGGCTTAAAACAATAAAACCTTTTTTTCTCTAACAATTACGGAGGCTAGAATTCCGTTGGCAGGGCCATGCTCTTTCCAAAGTCTCTGGGGGAGGAACCTTCCTTGCCTCCTCCGGCGCTCAGTACCTCCAGGCGCTCCTCGGATTGAAACATAGCTCCAGTCTCTGCCTCCATCTCCACATTGGCTGTCTTCCGTCTGTGTCTGTGTTTCTTCTCGTCTTCTTCCAAGGACAGCAGTCATACTGTATTAAGGGCCCACCCCACTCCAGTATGACCTCCTCTTAACTAATTACATCTGTAATGACCTTATTTCCAAACACGGTAAAATTCACGGGTACCAGGGGGTAGGACTTCAACATATCTTTTGAGGGGATACAGTTCAACCCATAGCAATTATTATTGTTGTCAAATCAGCACATTTTAGAATGGGTATTTTTATGCGGGTGAAAGGGGATCACTTCTTTCTTGTCTTGAACTGAGCTGCTTCAAAACTTGCCTGTACTCATCTCTATCAGAATACTGATTTAGATACCAGGCATGCCGAAGTTTCACATCTGCTGGAGGGAAAATAAAAGAGGGTTTTTAATTTGTGAAGAAATTGCAAAGCCGATACACTAATGCAATCCTCTTGTTTTCGTTTAAAGAAGCTGTAAAGAAAGTCAGAGTTCATCCGTGGGGTGGTTTCATTGTGGCCATTTATTTCTGACCAACAATTTCTTGGTATTGTGGGTTTACATGATAATTCCTCCAGAAGTTTCCTAGAGGGAGAAAAGACAACAAAACTTGAATAAAATGATGACTGTGGCACTCCAAGTAAATCTTATCCCAGTACTGTGACTCTGTAGGACAATTTGTCCTCATAGTGTACTCAGAAGGGGGTATGATAAAAAGAATGCACACGTATATGTATATAAATGTAATATACATGTGTGTATATCCATATATGTGTATGCATGTGCAGACTAATGCGTACACATATACTTTTATGTACACATTGCTTATATATGCAAAGGATGAATCATTGTCATTGCTCCCAAATGGATTTATTTACCATTGGTAATGTAAATGTAGGTATACAAATGTTACCAATAAATTCCAGGGCAAATGAGTAAATAAGAAAAATAATTCAGTAACATTTAATGATGATTTGGAATCCTCACTTTTACTTGGCAATTCTTGCAAGCTGTTGTCAATTGACTCAAGAATTGTGGAACATTTCCCCTCTTGTTCTGTGTTACAAACACCTTAAATTAGTCATTATTTCTATGGCCACTACTACAATCTTGTTATCCCACCATATTGGAAGAATTATGGAGAAAATATTTTGGTCCCAATTTGTGAGTTTTGGGGTGCTTGTTATTTTTCTGTGAGTCATTTTGAAACCCAAGATGCTGCTCAGGTCCTCAGATTACAGTGATTTTTATGTGTTATTGCTCAGTTTCTTCCAGGAGAACAGATTCTAATGCAGAACTAATTGAGTTAATGTAATAACTGCACTTTTCACGTGAGCAAATCCCTGGCAGGCTGCTGCTTTCTCTTTGAACGTGAATCACAGGTTACGAAATCTATAAATACTAAAGCAAATTTGCTTGTGCATCTAAAGGAGGAAAAATACCTTGTCATATCTTATTTTACATTCAAAACTCCCTTTTGGGGAGAGTGAGATCTTTACTTTCTAAATCTTTGAATAGACTAGTAGGAGACTTCTCAGTACTTTCTTGAGGTAGAAAGTGAGACGAGTAAGCTAAAATGGACAACAAAATGTCCCAAAACAGTAATGATAATGCAAGCCGAGTTTGAGTCTTAACCCAAACTACGTTTCAAAACATCACACGGCCGTTCTTGTCTGGGCAATTCACACTGACTTTTTTTTTTTTTTTTTTTTTTCCCACTAATGGCTTGCTCATTCCTGAATCTTGCTCGTTCAAACTGAACAAGCAGCAGTGACAGGCAGCAATGATTCTTTTCTCTCTCATTTTCTAAAAATGGCCTCAGGCAAAATATCGTTTTTTTTCTTCTGCTTTCCTGCTGTGATCAGAGAGTGGGATGGCACCTGCTCCAGAAAGAGGCAGCAGCATGAGGCCTCTGGTGGAACCCAGTTATCTGCTTTGAATCTGTTAGTCAAGCATCATTAATAAGCATCAGAAACTCCTGGCAAATGCTACCAAGTTTTTCCCATCCTCCTACCCATTGCTTGGCTACCACGCTACGTTCATTAAGCTTTTGAAGTCCCTCCGTCATCATGTATTCATTCATTAATCAACATTTATTAAGCAGCTGCTATGTGCTGGACACTGCCCCAGGTAATGAATGATGATGACCCAAACACAGTCTCTATCCTCAAGGGCAAAGTCTATTGATCTCTTAATCCTTTGGGGCCTCTACGACCCTTAGGTATCAGGCCCTTACCACCACGATGAGTCCCTTCTGGGTCCCATGGAACTGAAAATCTAAAAGGAATGAGTGTTTTAATCAGATATCTGTCTTGCAACCTGGCTTTGTGGACACAAGGGAAAGATTTGGGAGAGGGGTAAGGCGAACACCAACGTTCCTCTGCCTACCCGGTTCCTTTACATAATCTGCAACCAGCCTCATCTGTGGGGACAGTAACTTTTAGGAGCGGCGGGTGCCATTTTCAATCTGAGTTGTTTACGTTGGTCTGTAAGCTGAAATCTTCTTCATGTTTTCTCAGCTGTACTGTCAACCAGAGAGAGGTGGAGAGGCCATAGCTAGTACTGATATGAAATCTGTATACCTTAGGTTTTATACACTCAGTGAGTTTTAAATACATGCTTTTGAGAGACATTAAAGGCATACTACCAATTTATCAAAATTGTTCTTAGTGTGAACATATAGATCGGTGTTAGCACCCACACATGGGGAGAGGGTTTCCTTCATGCTTCCCTAAATGGCTCTTGTAAACACTAGCCTATCAAACCCCAGACCTTTCTCTTATACATCTTATCCAACACATACTGCTCATCCATGATACCATGCTCATATCATCCGAGCTATAGTAACCTCTGGGATAGTTCAAAAATTCTGAATTAAACCACCACTAAGCACAAGGCTAGGCACACAATACAAGCTCAGAAGATATCTCGAGTTGAAACCAAATGTTCCAGTAGAGAACCCTCAGGAAGTTCTTCTAAGATTCAGGTCCTGTGAGCATGACCTACCCTAGGCCCCCTCTAGAAGACACACCAACCCTGCTCTCCCACTCCCCTTTCTACATTGCCTGGGAGAGCACAAGGCATGCTTGATGCTGACTGCTGAGTGCCTGGGGTTTACTTTCCTGGTAACGTTTCCCTGCTGCCTTTCAAAAGAAAAGAAAACAAATGAGTGGGGCCACGAGACCAGGAGGCCATCCAAGGGGTGGTCCTGCATATTAGTTACAGGCTCAGACTCTGGCGTCAGGCAAACCTGGGTGCAAGTTCAGGCTCTCTCACTTGCCAGCTTTGTGACTTTGGACCAGTTGTGGAGTTTCCTTGGTGCTCATTTCCTGATTTATAAAATTGGGCTGATGATAGTGCCTACATCTACTGTGAAGATTAAACGTGGAACGAATGGCAAGTGTTTAGCAGAAGGCCCAGCAAAGAGTAAAGACTCAGAATAAATGTTCCCCAAGAACATTCTTCGGAGGGGCTCTTTTCACATGCTTCCTGATATCCATTCTGGCTTTTTCAATTCTTCATAGTTCTAGAGTCCCTGATCTTAAGCGTCTCCTCTGTTTGGCTGCCTCTGCCACTTCTGTTCCTCATTCATTGCTGTAACTGGAGGTGCAGACTGATGTACCCCAGTCTGAAGCTCTAGTTCCGGGAATGAGTGATCCCAAGCAGCGCTTAGTGGGCAGAAGTTTTGCTGTGAGTGCTGAGAGTCCAATGTCTCCTTGATCCAGGATCACTTTCTACCAAGTTCCTCCTGACTGGTTAAAAGCAGTTTGTGGTATGAATGAGCTAATGCAATAAAAAGTAATTCTGCTTGATTACAAGTTGGAAATGAGTTTTGATTTTATCGGTATCAAGAGCTATACACATAGGCTTTAAGACTGTTCTTATCGAAGTAGCATCGTGTAAGAATAATTCAAGTAAATCCTGATGACGTGCAATTAGTTTCTTTCCTTTCAAAGGGTCTATGTGTGTTGTTTTGCAAGTTAAAAAGACTGGCTTCAGGAAAAAATACAGTATTTTGAACCTTGTGTATGTAATGTATAACAAACCAATATTCACTATGTTAGTATTTATGTAAATGCCTATTAGATTGTAAGTGTTTTGAGCAGAAATGGAATTATATTTGTTTATGTATTTTCTACAGAGCTTACCACTGAGCTTTGCCCATAATGTGTCCTCAATCAATATTTCGATCATGCAACAAATACCTACTGAACATCTGCTGTGTGGGAAGCATTGACAGAGCTGGGAGGAACACAAAGACGAGTAAGACACAGCTTTGTAGACTAAGAGGACAAGTGATTCCACAACACTCAGCAAAAGGGAAGAGTGATTGGTGGGGCTGCAAGTGAAATTTAAATGCTGGAGGTTCAGAGAAGGAATATGTGCTTCTGGCTAGAGACCTCAATGAAACCTTAAGGAAAAGGGGGCATTTGAGCTGAAATTTGAATGAGAGGTAAGATTTGGACATGGTGAGATGTTGCATGAAGCTTTGTAAGGGGACATGACAGCCTAATAACAAGCCAGGAAGCATGGAACACAGAGGGGGCATGGCCAGACATCTTATTTGGTATTAGGCATGCTAACTAGGAGATTAAGCTGATAGAGTAGATTGGGGTCAAATCCTAAGGAGCTTGAATGCCGGGCTATAAAGAGTTGTTCATGGAAGATTTTTGACGAAGCGAACAACATAAATGAATCATCCTGGTCTTTCTCATTTTCTCAGAACAGGAAAAAGTATCCTGATGAAATGTAATCCCGAATCACAAAGTTTTGAAGGATGTGATAACATTGAGAGAGTAAAGGATTTTCTTGGATCCACTGCAAAAGCCACAGTGAGATTTTCTCAAGTGCTTCTTGCCTCCATGGCACTTAGAGCTGAAGCCAAACATTTCGCCCTTAGTCATCGACATTATTGTGCTGTGTAGTGCCCAGGTCAATCAAATCCAGTTACTTATGAAGTCCTGAGAACTTTAAGGTTTATGTTATCTGGTAGAACCAGTAAGTCTTTCATGAAGATGAGCAAGACATGGTTTAGCCTTGCCTTCAAAGAGATTTCAGGGAAATAGGAGGCATAAGAGAGTAATTCAGATGATTATTGAAAGCCTGTGCCCAAGGTAAAATGACCCAATGAAAATTGAGTGGCTGAGTGAGAGGGAAGAGACTGGATGGACAGACGTTAGTGAGGAGGCTAACTCAGCGCTCCATGGGAAGGCTGTTAGGGAACTAAATGTGAGGTCCATCAGTGAGAATGGAAAAAAGAGAAGATGGAAGTTGAAGGTGTAGGGTTCAAAGCAACATTGGAAATTAGATGAACATGAGGAAGGAGGAGTCTAAGAAGATCCTCATTATTTGGGTGCTTAAATATGATGGTGCCATTATCTCAGCAGTGAGAGCATGCTGGGAAATGGACAACTGGTGATTTTGGAGTGTTTGAGACATCAGTGTGACCAGCTTATAGGCTACTCTATTTGGTGGTTGGCCCAAAGGAAGAGACTGTGTGATGTTCACCTTGATAGCCCCGGCCCCAGTATAACGCTTGATGTTGAGAACTTGCTTGGCAGATGCTCTGCCACAGAACTGCTGCATTGGACCACTCGGTACAAGGAGGTGCTTTCCTGGTGCCAGGGAGGGGGTGCACCCTTCCAGAGGTGAAAGCGAGGGGGGAAAGTGTGGAGCAAAGAGGCAGAAGGCAGCCCTCACATGAGGATATAGCCACAAGGGAAACTGAGACAGGTCCTTGCAAAGGAGAAGAGAATTAAGAAATTGCAGCGTCCCAGAGACATTGAAAAGAAAGGACTTCCAGAATAAGGAGGGGGAGACTGAAAACACTAGCCATTAAGGAAAAGATAGAGCAATGTCATTGCAAATAAAAAAAAAATGCTGTTCTTCAAACGTAACCATTAAGAGAGGGAAAAGATGAGGCACAGAGTAGAGAAGACGTTGGCAGCACACATGACTGTTACTGGACATGATGCAGACTATTTAAAAAACTACTGCAAATACAAAAGGAAAAGCAATACAGGCAAAGACTTGAAAAGGTACTTCATAAAAATGCATTATCCAAATGTCCAAAAATGTATGAAAGATTCCAATTAGTAATCATGGGAAAGCAAATTAAAAACACGCATCTACTTCTATGGCAGAAATTTACAAAATGGACTATGCCAAGTTTCGGTAAGGATTTAGAACTGTGGGAACTTATATATTGGTGGTGGGCGTGTAAATTAGAACAAACATATTGGAGAACATGTTGGCATTGTTTTCTGAAGTGATAGATACATGCAATCTATTACTCAGTAATTTCACTCTTAGGCATATCCTCAAAAGAAATGTGGGTGCCACGCATCAGAAGACATGTACAAAAATGTTTATAGCAGCAGTATTCATACCATTTCCATCTGAAAACAACCCAAATGGCCATCAGCAGGAAAATGTATAAATAAATTGTGGTATATCGTGTGGAACACTATAAGAGCAACAAAAATGAATCAATTACAGTTGAAAGCAAGATGGCAGACAAATCTCACAAATATAACGTTGAGTGAAAGAAGCCAGATCCAAAAATGTATGTAGTGTGTGGTTGCATTTATATAAGGTTCAAAAACAGACAAAACTATTTAGGGATGCACCCTAGTGGTAAAAGAATTGAGACAAACAAGGAAGCAATTGACGTAAAAGTCAAGGTAGTGGTTGCCTTTAGGAGGGTGGGGATGGGGATTGGAAGGGTCACAGCCCGTATCTGAGGTACCAGCATTATTTAACTTCTTGTCCTGGGAAGCAATCCATCAAGCTGTATATTTAGGTAGTATGCACAGTTTGTATACATATTTTATTTTAGCATTAAAAAAAAAAGTCTTTTTGAAAAGGGGACGATAAAAAAATTACAGATGTTTCAAGTGGGGTTTAGGTAGATAATAGCACAGAGACTCTCAGCTTTGTGGGTTACTCACTGTTAACCTTCAGGGGACAAGTTTCAGTAAGAGGTTAGGAAACAAATAGATTTTAGGGAAATGGAGAGTAATAGTGAAGCTTTGCAAAGTGTTTTCTGATGAAGAAAAAGGGAACAATGAAGAAGTAATTTAATTAAGTAGGAAGTTTAAATTTTTATTCTATTTTACTTTTCAGTCTTGAGGGACTTCAATAAGAAGACAATACAGAGAGACTGAAAGGTGCTGATGATAGAGAAAGTAAGTGATGGATAGGGTACAAAACCATAGATGGAAAGACTATCCAGAGAAATAGCTGGACAGGTGGAAATAGCTGTCACAGGGACGGAGTTACTTCTTCAGTGACAGGCATAAAGGAAGAGCTCTAGGGGAACGGAAAGGAGACATCAAAGAGGACAACTAAGAATCAGAGTGTCCCCTTCTGCTCAGAAGGCACGAGGTGCTAAAGTAGTCTTGGGGACCTGAGAGGGGCAAATATGCCCTAAGCAGGTCCCAGGGTTTGTGGGTAACCACGGAGGTACAGCTGAAGTTGGTAATAAGAATTCAGGTGGAGTCAATCAACAAGCCTTTGGGGATTCTCAGCAAGCACGTAAGAATAACTGTTACCATATTCTTACATAAATGGGTCAGTGCCATTTACCACAGTCTGCATACTGATGGTAAGGGTAGGCACTGCTATAGACATATTTGCAGGTATAGCTCAGAAAGCTGAAGAGATCAGAAAAATGCTATTTCTTTGATTTTTGCAGTAAATTAACAGAGAAGAGTATTTTCTGAGGATGGAGGGATTAAGAGTTTTAAAGAAAATGGAGAAAATTCGAGTCAGTGAGGATAAGAGAGGAAGTTGTTGATCAAAGTCAAGTACAAGAATTGACTGGCGACACTGAGAGCCTGGCTGAGGTTTGGTGCCATAAGTTTGTGATTGCATAAGTCTGTGTGGTCATAGGATTTTTTTCATCAGTGCTCAACTTCTTAGAGAAGGAAAAAAGAAACTATAACACAAATCTAGTACCATATTTTGTTGGATGAGCATAGCAAAAGACAAGGGAATGGACAGTGGCAACGAATTTGAAAATGCTAGCAGAGGGGCGCCTGGGTGGCGCAGTCGGTTAAGCGTCCGACTTCAGCCAGGTCACGATCTCGCGGTCCGTGAGTTCGAGCCCCGCGTCCGGCTCTGGGCTGATGGCTCAGAGCCTGGAGCCTGTTTCCGATTCTGTGTCTCCCTCTCTCTCTGCCCCTCCCCCGTCCATGCTCTGTCTCTCTCTGTCCCAAAAATAAATAAACGTTGAAAAAAAAAAATTAAAAAAAAAAAAAAAAAAAAAGAAAATGCTAGCAGAGAGTAGTTTAGGCTCTTACCACAGGCTCCAGGGTTGGAAAGAAAAGCCATGAGAGGAACTTCTGGATAAAATGGAGCCACCATGGTCAAAGAATAAGGGCAGAGGAAGTGGAGTCATGAGAGCATTGGAAAGATTGAAAATTGTTATCACCTAGAAGGATATTAGACAACTATTCCAACTGATGAGTTTCTAGGAGAGTGGGTGGCTGAAGTGGAAAAGAATTAATTCTATTAGTATAATAAGGAGGTATAAGAATTGCAGGGCTAAGTTATTGGATGAGTCTTCTAAATGAACTTTGAAAACTTCATAGGATGGGAAAGAAGTTTTGGATTTTATGCCAACTATGACTGAATTTTCTGGCTGCCCAGACTGTTGTGTTGAGAAGGATTCTGGGGCCATTTTCAGGGTCAGATAGAAAGAGTACCATGATAGATTAGCAATCTTTGCCCATAGGAACAAGGAAAAGTAATAAACGTGCTATATACCTGCTTATGATACCTGTTCAAAGATTATGGAAGGAGTTGAGGTACAGAAAAAAACAAAATGAGATATGACCCAGAAATTCAAAGAATTAAAGGTAATGGCTAGTTTAGTGTTCATTGCATGCATGCAGTAAATGTTAATCACCAAGTTGACTTTTTTTCTTTCTAACTAGGCTTTATATCTTCCTTCCCTCATCTCTCCTCAACAAGTTACATCATGATTCCATGTACCCATCCATTTTAAAGATGGCCTAAATTTTTCCTTCGGCAACATTTTTGAGGTTTGCCCAATCAAAGGTCGTTCATTGGAAATCTATACTTCAGTGTCCATGTACATTTAAGGAATTCCAAACTATTCTTGCAGAACCCTACTGGGCCCTTAGGAACGCTCCCAAGGTTTTGCAGAAAAGAAAGACAGCAAACTGGACCTTTGTAGAAGACAGATTATATTATCTGTGAATTGGCTATTTAGAATATTATTGCTCCGTACTTGGAATGGTGGAAAGATGGACTAAATTATAACTCCATCTTTAAGAGCATGCCTATCGTTTTAATTAATACAATGGCCTTGTCGATCAGATATTACTGCCATTTATTGTGTCCTTTATTATTTCCAGTTCTTTTTTTATTTTTTATTTTATTTTATTTTATTTTATTTTATTTTATTTTAAAATTTTTTTTCAACGTTTTTATTTATTTTTGGGACAGAGAGAGACAGAGCATGAACGGGGGAGGGGCAGAGAGAGAGGGAGACACAGAATCGGAAACAGGCTCCAGGCTCTGAGCCATCAGCCCAGAGCCCAACGCGGGGCTCGAACTCAC